>NC_138736.1:19230535-19830535 GCF_965113295.1 Leuciscus leuciscus | reverse complement strand
ACGAACCGCATGCTACACAGAACACAGGCACGCATGCGAACAGAAGAGCGTACAGCCCGAGCTAACTCAAAACGCGCACAAGAGAAGACAAACCCACGGAGCATGAACAACAAAACAACTCACGCGGACAGAAAAGCGCACGGCTCGAGCACACTCGAAATCACGCGCTAATACAAAGACAAGACAATACAGGAGTGTCAGGGCTCTGACAATAGGTAAATGACTAGAAGAATAACAAGCTGCCGTAAACTGTAAAACTATTTCTAAAAATACAAATAAGCGTGTTTATGATTACAGTAATAATTAAAAAAATAATATGAAAACATATGAAATCACCTGACACCAGAAGCCTTACACATTGAAGTTAAAAAAGTCTGTTCCTGCTTTTACATTGAAAATAAATTGGACACATCACAAGGTGACTGTGGCTGAAAAGTGTCTTATATCCACCTTATTTTTCAGTGGCTATTGTCTGTGAATGAGTGAGAATTCCTCACTCATTTTATTTATTTATTTTATTAAAAAAATAACCAAGTAACCAAGAAGACTAACACACACACACCGACACACAGCTTTTCCAAGGTTGGATTTTGCCAGGCTCTAATTATAAACAGGAGAGTATTCTCAAAACATCAAGATAATACGTTCTTTCTCTCAAGGAGAGGACACTTTAGTTTAACACAATAAAGTAAAGACTTTAGCTGTAAGAATTCAGAAATTAGAAAATGCCGGGCAGTCTGGTTGAGGAACGACCACTCCCCGAGAAGACAAAGGACCTTTCACGAAATTAACATTCGACTCTCTCTAGAGAGACTAGCATAACTGAACCAATCATCTCCCCATGTTGTCTCTCTCTCACGCTGAGACCACCAGATATTCACCCAAAAATCGTTATGGTTTAATTATCATACAGTATTATACATGTTTGGTTTCATTTGAAATGTCTCAGTGCGACTGGTACAAATGTCTCATTCCCAGAAGTATACCAAAAGGTAATACAGTTCTTAAAAGTTTAGAGATAACTTGCACACAGAGGAGGGTGTGTCTTCCAGGCAAATGGCATCCGGCTCTCAAAAGGTTTAAACTCTGAATGCAAATCCCCATTGTTAGCAAATGTTTCCATGTTAAATAAGTTTATGTCTATATAAAGAAATGCAACAAGAGGCTCAGGGCGATTTGTAATGAGAACGGCCCATTATCAGACACTCAGCATCATGTATTTCTTGAGTCCAGTTCCTTTGTGTGGACAGCAGCAACAGGTCGAGGTTCTGTGTTCTTCAGTAAAGCAGTTATCGTGCAGTCACACTTGCTGTTTTTATTGTCTCCAGTATCTTACATGGTGTCAGAAGTGTAGCATGGCTACCCCGCAGTCTGAGCAACCGAAGATTGACTGGGAGGCTGCGGATTTATATCAGGAATTCCACCGTTTTCTGAGCCACGTTACGTTCATTTTTGATGGACCACTATCCGAACTAACTGCAAAGCAGCAAGCCGGCTGGCTGGGTACGTGGATAGGCGGACAAGGCAGATACATTTACAAAACGCTCACCTGGGCTGAAGGTGAGAAAGAGGATCCCGAAAAAGTGCTAGAAAAGTTTGAGAAATATATCAGACCAAGTAAGAACAAGAGGATAGCTCACCATCATTTCAAGCAGAGGAAACAAGACGTAAGTGAGAGCTTCGACCATTTTGTTAAACATGTACGGCTACTGTTAATGGTTTGCGCATATGCCAACCCTGATGACATGTTGATTGACGCGATTATCGCGGGCGTGCGTGAAAAACGAGTGCAAGAAAGACTACTAGACAAAGGAGAGGAATTAATGCTAGCCAAGGCCATTGAAATCCCTCAGCAATATGAAATGTCTCAGAAACAATTGAAAATAGTCCGAGATGATGTTACATGCTCTCAGGTGTCCACTGTAGCAGAAAGTGTTCAAACTAAGCCTTCTGGCCAAAGCAGGAAAACTCGCTATCCAGATCGCAAGTTCACTCAGTCAAAGCCTACAGCTTTCTGTGCTAGCTGCGGTAAACATCCCGATCACAAATGGAACGAGGGCAAGTGCCCAGCCAAGGGCTCAACGTGGTCTTACTGCCACAGACCCAACCACTGGATGGCAGTGTGCCGTAAACGTGCTGTCCACACACTGAATGTAGAGGCGCTGGTGGAGACTGATGTTGAAATACTGAACATTAGCCTAACATACATTGTGCATCCGGCAGCTGCATTAACTGTGGACAAATGGTCTGTGCATTTGATGATACTTTCACAGAGAGTCCAGTTCAAGATAGATACTGGTGCCAAGTCTAACACTTTGACTCTTGACAGCTACCAGCAACTCATGCACACTGGTGAATTGAAGCATTCTAACAAGTTGTTGCGCTCCTACTTTAATCATAAGCTCAAATTTATCAGTGCACTACAAACAGTGTGCCACTGATGCGGAGTTTGAAATTGTGGATATTGCACAAGACAGTGTGCTCAGCGGAGCCACGGCTGAAGCTTTAGGTTTGATAGCAAGGCTGAACTCCGTACAAAATGCTGCTGAAGCTGAGGCTGACTCGCCTGTGGAGGGCATTCTTGAACAAGACATTGTTCCTCAAGGCCTTCGTGACTTTCTTGAGCTAATACACACCACAGGGAGGTACACAATCAAAATAGAGCCTAAGCTAAAGGTGTTGTCCACCCCGTGCGCAGACAGCCAGCTGCACTCAAGGGACAGATTGTCCAGAAACTGCATGAAATGAAGGAAAATGGCTATATAAAAAAGGGTCGAGCAGCCCACTGAGTGGGTCAGTTCAATGGTGGTGGTCTCTCAGTGAGACAAGTTAAGAATTTGCATAGACCCCAGCGATTTAAATAAAGTAATAAAAAGAGTTAGATGAAGAATCATCATTCCTTACAACCTTCAACACACCCATTAGTAGGTTTAGGTGGTTGAGGCTACCGTTTGGAATAAAATGTGCCTCCGAGATCTAACAGCGGATCATGGATGGCATGCTAGAGGGCATTATGGGAGCAGTGGCCATTATGGATGACAACTTGATTGCGGCCCCCACTGTGAAGATGCACAGTGAAATCCTACACAAAGTCATTGAGAGAGCAACAAGCTACAATTTCAATAAGTGTCACATTCGGCAGAGCCAACTCCCATATATTGGCCATTTACTGACTGCAGACGGCCTGAAGCCTGACCCAGCCAAGGTCCAAGCAGTCAGGGGCATGCCAGAACCTGTTGACAAGGAAGGGGTTCACCGTTTTTTGGGGGTTTGTGACTTATTTGTCAAAATTCATACCAAATCTCAGCGAGGAAGATACGCCACTGCGTCAGCTCCTGAAAAGCAATGTGGAGTTTGCGTGGCAACCGGCTCAGAAAAGAGCCTTTGCAATGCTCAAAGAACTGTATTCACACCCCCCTGTACTGAAGTACTACGACCCATCAGAGCCAGTTGAAATTTTCTGTGATGCAAGCAGCAGTGGATTAGGTGCTGTGCTCTTGCAGGACAATCACCCTGTTGCGTTCTCCTCCAGGTCTCTGACCGACGCTGAGACTATGCACAGATAGAAAAGGAGATGCTTTCTATCGTCCATGCATGCACAAAACTTCATCACTATATCTTTGGAAAGTCAGTCACTGTGTATAATGACCACAAACCACTGAAGGACATTTTTAAGAAATCACTGCTTTCCACCCCCATGCGCATACAGAGGATGCACCTGCACATCCAATGGTATGATTTGACTGTCAGGTACAGGAAAGGAAAGGATATGGAGCTGCCTGACACACTATCCAGGGCGCAACTGTCACACAATTGGAATGTGTATCCATGCTGAATTATGTGGCTGTATGTGAAGAGAAGTACGCTGAGCTACAGGAATGCACAAAAAAACAACCAAGCTCCTTACAACACATCATCCAGCAAGGTTGGCCAGAGCACAGGAGAGATGCCCCAACTACTGTTCAGCCATGAAAAAAGAAATCGCCGGTGCAGCACAGATGTCTTCTTATTAATTAATTTATTTAAGGTGCATAACAATGACTAACGTTTCACCGGACTCTGGTGAAGATGTATCTTTACATCGAAACGTTAGTCATTGTTATGCACCTTAAATAAATAAATTAATAAGAAGACATCTGTAGCGACAATGACTTTGTTATGGGGAATTAATACTCAAATGAGGGGAATATTCATAATATGATGAATATTAATATCGCATAGACAAATTAAATTATCCCAAATAGGGAATAGATCAAACCTCACCTTATATTAATAATTAACACGATTACTCGTATTAACCGTTAATATGGGTAGGTAAAATTATATCTTTAATCAGGGGAAATTTAGGTAGAAGTTAATATTCAGTTATCACGCAAACTGTCCGTCCGGCGGACAGTATGTACAATTTCTGAACAGAAAACTACCGGCCTATAACACTGACAAATAAACTTCCTGTGGCCACAAGGAACGATATTTTCGTGTTCTAGACAATTTAGAGATTGTGATAGTAAAATCAAGTAGAGCTGTAACTTAGATCAACTTTCAGGGACTTCAGTAATGGAACAATGAGACAGACTTAACAAGCAAACAAACAAACTAAAGATTACATGTACTAATCAAAACACGCAGGAGTAAATATGCATAGAAAAACAAACAACAATACAAACGATCGCAATAAGAAATATTGGAGAGAGAGAGAGAGAAAGAGAGAGAGAGAGAGAGAGAGAGAGAGAGTGAGTAAGTGAGTGAGAGAGAGAGAGAGAGAGGTTTCCTCAGGACATAAACAGTTCAAACAGTTGTTTCACAAATGAGACCCCAAAAGGCTTTAGTAATATCTAGGCAATCTTAACACAGCAGTTCTTTCCGGATTGCGAATTTAAGAATGTACGTTACTTTACTTTGGATATGGCCCCCTTTGTGCGTCTGTGTGGAACGGATGAGTGAGGTTCGAGGAGTATTCAGGGCGGAGTTGAGGTGATGGTAACTCGCTGCAGAGCGTACGCAAACTTTGCCCAAGAGATACTTTAGTCTTAAGTTGGTTAACCTGTTAAGCTTCACCAGTGCGTCGGCGCACTGAAGCGTTTTTTTTATTTTTATTTAGTTCAAAGTTACTATCAGATTAAATGTTATACTTTATCTGTTTTGAAATATGTCTTCTGTTGCTATGGCCGGGTATCACTGTCAGTCATCTCAATTTCGTGAATGATTCACAAAAAAAAAAAAGAATAATAATAATTTAGCAGATTAAAGACGATCATCTTCGTTTTCTGGTGGCTGACAGTCTTCCTTACGTCGTCTTTGCATCGGCTCAACTAGAATGTAGCAAATTTATGTTGTAATGTACAATTGATAATTAAACAAGATGCTTGCCTTTAATAAACAGATACATATTTAAGCATCAAGAGCGGAAAAACATAAACACTATCGGTTACACTGAGATTCGATCTCAGATCGCATTAAGCTCCGCGAGGCTCATGTTGTCGCGTTGACCACAGAGCTATTGTCACGGTGTGACAAAAACAATTAGAAAAGAGATTAAAAACTCTCGTGAATAGTGTTATTTGGAGACCTCCTGTGGATACCCGTCTCATTACACCGCAAATCTGTGCTATGGCAGCGAGGCCAATTGCCCGATTGACAGCAGGTGTGGAGAAATTAACAGAGAGCATTGGGAGAGGAACACAGATTCAGATGGGGCTTTAAAAAGAGAGAGGAAACAGACTGTCGTGTGGTTCTCCTCCCGTGAGATACTGTGTTTGTCGGCGGGTTGCTTGTATTTGAGGCTGGGCTGTGAAGCGGGCGAAGATTGAAGTTGAAAGAAGAAAGTGAAGTATTTGTCAACGGAAACCCAAGGGATTATCGTCAGCAGTGGGAAAGACGCAAAGTGATGAGTATTGGATTCGTTGTTATTGCACTAACACTGAAGTGGTGTGGAGAGAGTTTGGAAAGCGTGTGGCACGAGTGAACTAGTACACCGAGTGAATTATTGATCTGTCTCCAACTTTTGTCCTTCCTTCGCTGAATGTGACGATCGCTGCAACTGTCTTCTGCTGTCTTTGGAGAGAAGTTGAGCCCTTGTGAGAGACGAGAGTTGATCTGGTGGGAGGAAGACCGGTGGGTGAGTGCTGGCCCGAATGCACGGTGTGCGAGTGGAATGCAGTGCCTGAAGTGATGATTCACACGGTTTGTGTTATGGAGTGAGGTTCATCGGGTGGAGAGGTAATAGTAGTCTGCTGTGCACTCTCTCCTTACAGTCTTTCACCCGCTGTCTCCAAGGAAGGTTTTGATATATCGAACGCCCAACTTACCACTTTGAGACAGCCTGGCTCTATTAATGCTGAATGTTTTATATGCTGTTGAACTGCTAGATCCTGCTACATTGTTACAGTGTGCAACTGAAGTGGAGTGTCTCGCTTAAAGCATCCTCCCCGCCTGGTGGTCTCCACACGCCCCTCACGAAAGCCGCTGCCCTGTTTAGAACGAGAGAAGGTATTGCAGCTGAATGTTTCATCTACCGTTGAATGGTTAAATCCTGCTACATTGTTACAGTGTGCAACTGAAGTGGAGTGTCTCGCTTAAAGCATCCTCCCCGCCTGATGGTCTCCACACGCCCCTCACGAAAGCCACTGCCCTGTTTAGAACGAGAGAAGGTATTGCAGCTGAATGTTTCATCTACTGCCGAATGGTTAAATCCTGCTACATTGTTATAGTGTACAACTGAAGTGGAGTGTCTCGCTTAAAGCATTCTCCCCGCCTGGTGGTCTCCACACGCTCCTAACGAGAGCCGCTGTCCTGCTCAGAACGAGAGAAGGTATTGCAGCTGAATGTTCATCTACTGTTGAATGGTTAAACCCTGTTGCATTGTTACAGTGGACAGCTGAAGTGGAGTGTCTCGCTTAAAGCATCCTCTTCGGTTGGTGGTCTCCACACGCTCCTATTGAAAGCTGCTGTCCTGTCCAGAAAGAGAGAAGGTATTTAACTGACTGTTTCATATGCGGTTGAGCAGTTGAACCCTGTTGCATTGATACAGTGTACCGCTGAAGTGGAGTGTCTCGTTCTAAGTGTCTTCCCCGTCTGGTGGTCTTCACACGCCCCATCGAAAGCCCCTGCCCTGGTCAGGAAGAGAGAAGGTATTTTTAACTGAATGTTTATTGCGCTGTTGAATAGTTAGACCCTGCTACCTGGTTACAGTGCACAGCCGAAGTGGAGTGTCCCGCTCAAGTGTCCTCTCCGCCTGGTGGTCTCCACACGTCCCATTGAAGGCCTCCGCCCTGTTCAGAAGAGAGAAGGTATTACTGTTGAGCGCTTGTATACCGCTGAAACCATTGAACTCTGTTGTGTTGTTGCAGTACACAGCCGAAAGGGAGCGTCTCGCTCAAAGTGTTCTTTGGCCTGGTGGCCCTCCATGCCTATGTTGTAAGCCGCTGTCCCTGTTGAGAAGGAAGAGGATCAGCCGCGGCGCGTGCTCTGATTGAAGTGTCTTCCTGTGGTCTAAGGATCCCCTACGTCTTGGCTGGAGGCCCCGTTCTAACTGGTTTGGCACCAAGGACACTTACCGGGATACTCACCTGTTTCCCCTCCTGGCCCGGCCCGCTCGCCACCTGCGTCCCTGTGCTCCGTCCGAGTCTGAGGCCACCGCTCCCTGGATACTTACCTGTGGACAGCATCCGAGACTTGCTCCATCCCCGCCCGCGAGTACTTACCTGGTTCCAGTTTGAATGGGGTCCGGGTAGCCAAGATTTCCTTGTGAGCCCTGTAAAGAGTACTTACCCAGTGACCTACCTGGATGGTGTGTGTCCTCCTTTGATTTCTCTCCGACGAGCCGCAGGGTGTTCACGAACGTCCATCTCGCTCCGGTCCAGGGGGCCCATCGAATTGCTTCTGGCGACAAGAAGGAAGATTTTAATTAGGACTTTTGAATTATCCGCTTTTAACTCAATAAAGAAATTGTTATTCCTTTATCCTCTGTCTGCTGTTTGGTTCCTTGACACGCTCCTCGAGGTGGTACCCGGTCTCCAGGGGTGGGTGCAGTCTGGCTTGGCCCACCCCGACCTGTGACCCTATCGCCTGAATACTGTTAAACTAATGTCTGCTCTTACAAAGCCTCATTGATGTGGCCTAATATTTTTCTATTGCAATGTTTTATGCTGAATTTTTTTCAATATTCAATTTATTCAATTTAATTTCAGTATTGTGATTATGAATTCGTTCAATGTTTCATTTGAATTGATTTGCTACCAGCTTTCAATTGCTCTCAATGAGCCGCGGCGCGGCGGAAGATTACGCAATAGAGAGAATAAACTGACACTTTGCAAAGTCTGTGATTGTAGCGCCTCTTAGCGGTAAGAGGCTGCAAATACACACCCGCAATTTACCGCCGCGGGAATGGTAAAAGTATTATTCTGGGTGAGTACCATCTGTAAGTCAATGACAGGCAGCATCCGTGGTCCACACACGGATTCCCTGTTCCAACACCTGCGCTTGATGTCGTTTTATAGGCTAATTTGGAACGTATCGCTTTATTCTGGGTTTACCTTAAAAAGTACTTCACTTTAAATATTTATTTTTAAAGTGATTTTAACTTGATATTGCATTGTTCTGTCGTCATTTGATGGCTAGGATAACTTCTGGTCACCCTGTTCCGTGACGGTACCACGTAATATTCAGTGGTCGCCACAGATTGTTTCACCTTCACTGGACTCCAGTCTCACGGCAGTTCGTTTTGGTCACGTAATTGAATCTATTGATTCGTGACACGGACACGTTTATTTCGTTATTTTCGTGATATCAGCACGTTTTTTAAACTAATGTATTTCAATGGGAAACATCTTTCGTGATCACAGCCCGATTCTTTTTGCCTGTCGGGCTGCAGCAGAGATCTGTTTAATCAACATTTATTCACAAGATCTTATCATAGTTTATGTATTTCTTTTAATATTATTATTTAGGTCTTATTGCCAGGGAAGCTGGATTGCTTTGCTGTTTATTGATATTTTTAAAATTATATTTTATCAGTAGTACCGCAGTAACCCTAGTTTTACTGTGATAGGTGTGGTAAAAGGACAGTAATCACAAAACGTACCATGCTATAAACCTCAGTAACCTTAGTTTTACTGTGATTGGTGTAGTAAAGGACAGTAATCACAAAACTTACCATGCTTTTACCACACTATTGGTAGTTTTAATGTGATACTTAGGGCGTTTTTCCACTGGGTTCGTTTGCTGCGGTCCGAACCCGAGTGCGCTCGTTCCCGGCGCCCCCCGCAGCGTTGGTCTGGTTTCACACTCAATTAGGGCGTTTTTCCACTGGGTTCGTTTGCTGCGGTCCGAACCCGAGTGCGCTAGTTCCCGGCGCCTCCCGCAGAGTTGGTCTGGTTTCACACTCAATTAATTGTATCGAACCCAGGTGCGTTTGCAGTGATCTTACGTCATCGCAAACGCAATCAAACAATGATATCGACAGTGATACGCATGCGCGGGATACTATACTTCCTGAACAAGCGCGCACCCGAGTCCGTGTTGCTTGCACATTAACGCGAACCGCACCACGGTTCGGGAGCAACCGAGCTCAGACCACCTCCTCCAGCTAGTCTCGGGTTCGGTACTCTAGTGCGCACCCGGGTCCGATGACAGCGTTCACATTAACGATTTTTCATTCGAACCGTGACCCGGTCCGCACTAAACTGCCAGTGTGAAAGCGCCCTTATTGTAAATGCACAGTTACCACAACACGTATCATGCTTTTACCACAGTAACCCTTGATTTACTGTGATAGGTGTGGTAAAAGGACAGTAACCACAAAACTGACCATGCTTTAAACCTCAGTATTGGTAGTTTTAAAGTGATATTTGTTGTAAATGCATATTAACTACAACACTTACCATGCTTTTAATGCTTAATAATATAACATCCAATATTTGTAAGGTAAATCAGTACTTTTTCCTTCAAATAATCCTATATATTGTACATAATGATATTTTATTTTCTCTTTTTTCAGCTGAAAAGACCAAAAGGGCCTTTCAGACTCGGTCAGCCCATTATTGTTTGAGGAGAAGTAAACGGAGGAGACGGGAAGCTGCAAAGGCAAATATTCGCAATGGTATGTATGTGTTGGTTTTAACCCTTAATCAAACATTTTATCAAGCACAAACCTTTTCTCACAAAATCCATAGCCCAATCAGTACGAACATAGTCTCAAAGTCTTAAAAATTCACAAGATTTAACAAGTTGTCAAATTCGTACGATACTCGTACATATTTGTATACTCGTACATAATCCTGCAGCTTTTACTCCTAGTGCTGTCATTGGCTACTGCCTCAATTCCTGTACATATTTATTGCGATATTTGTAAATCAGTTGCGCCCACACACTATCATAAAGTTTATATTAATTGCATTGTATTCATTAAAATTATTACAAATTGGTCCCTGTCTGTTCATGTTCCAATGATACATGATGTCTCTCCACACTTCATAAACTACCTCTGTTTGCAAGAGTGGAAAAGCTAATTTGACTTGTCACATGACATCATATACTTGATTATTTTGTCGTAATCAGATCAGTTACACTGCTGTTTTTGTAAAATGTTTCTATTAACACTTCTGCTTTTACCAGACCTTCAATTGTATCTTTTATGCCTGCTTCTCTTTAAGGCATTAAAGAGTACTGTGATTTACGAGGCAAGCGCACACCTGGCTTGAGTTGTATTGTTATTGGGCTAGCTGATTTTACCAATCCCACATCGGTGTCATGTTGAGACCACAACTCAGTTGGTATTGTTGCTCAACTTCCTTAAATAGTTCAACTTCAATAGTCTCTATTGATTTGGATGTTGTTATCATTTGTTTTTGCATTTTTTGATTAATGACGATCTCCTGAGGAGACCACATTAATTTTGTTGTATACAAAATTTTAATGAAATTCTTGTCAACAGAATTTTTTTAAATTTTTTTTACGGATTTGCCTAAATCTTTTGTCTCCCATTTATTTCCAACATACAAGGACAAATGTGGCACAGAATCTGGTACATTAAATCATTTTTTTATAAATTCATTTTCCATTATGCTCATTGCTGCTCCCTGTTTACCTATTATGATGTTCAGTTAATTTTTTTAGCTTTCAGTTGTAAGAATTGAGAAATTACAAAATGCCGGACAGTCTGGTTGAAGAGCGACCAGACCCTGAGAGGACAAAAGGACCTCTCTGGAAATTAACATTTGAACTAGCCCTTGTGCACTATCGAGACTAAAATCTCACCTCCGAGTCATCCTAATCTACATTTAATTCCCCCTTCTCTCACCCCCTCTCTCTCATGCTCAGATCACCTTAATTCACCCAAGAATATATGGTTGAATGTGAATGATATAACATCGAGTATTATACATATTTAGTATCATTTAAAATGTCACAGTGTGACTGGTACAAATGTCTCATTTCCAAATAAGTAAAACAAAAGGTAATACGGTTTTTAAGAGTTTAGAGATACAGTTGTGTTCAAAATTATTCAACCCCCACTGAAATTGATTGTTTTGGCCGGTTTGACATTGATTTTGATCATTCAGTCATCCTGCTTACAATTAAATCAAAGAGGCACGTGTAGGTCAGACAAATATAACATAACATTTATAATGAAATAACCACAAATGTCTTTTCTGTGCTCACATTATTATCAGTTTTATTCAACCCCCAAGTGACATTCAATCTTAGTACTTAGTACAACATCCTTTTACAGTTATAACAGCTTTTAAACGTGAAGCATAGCTTGACACAAGTGTCTTGCAGCGATCTACGGGTATCTTCGCCCATTCATCATGGGCAAAAGCCTCCAGTTCAGTCACATTCTTAGGCTTGCGCACTGCAACTGCTTTCTTTAAGTCCCACCAGAGGTTCTCAATCGGATTTAAGTCTGGTGACTGCGATGGCCACTTCAAAATGTTCCAGCCTTTAATCTGCAACCATGCTATAGTGGACTTGGAGGTATGCTTGGGATCATTGTCCTGTTGAAAGGTCCAACGTCTCCCAAGCCTCAGGTTTGTGACGGACTGCATCACATTGTCATCCAATATCTCCTGGTACTGAAGAGAATTCATGGTACCTTGCACACGCTGAAGCTTCCCAGTACCTGCAGAAGCAAAACAGCCCCAAAGCATGATTGACCCCCTGCCATGCTTCACAGTAGGCAAGGTGTTCTTTTCTTCATAGGCCTTGTTCTTCCTCCTCCAAACATAGCGTTGATCCATGGGCCCAAACAGTTCTAATTTTGTTTCATCAGTCCACAGAACACTATCCCAAAACTTCTGTGGTTTGTCCACATGACTTTTGGCATACTGCAGTCGACTCTTCTTATTCTTTGGAGAATCCATGTTTGTAACCACACCAGTAAATGTCTAGAAGGAGCTGAGTATCACAGTAATTTTAAAGCTGCCTAATTGGTGCTTATTAGGCTTTATTGCTGCTCCCTGACATCCACAGGTGTTTTCAATACCTGATTGAAAACACTTCAATGAACCTCTGTTCTTCAGAGTGGTAGTCTTTAAGGGGTTGAATAATTGTGTCAATGAAGAATTCACAAAAGAAACATTTACTACTGTATTACAAAACCAATTGATGTAATTTTAGTTGCATATGGTTCTTTAAGAAGTCCTTGTAGGATTTCATTCTGAATACAATTACAAATGTACACTAAATTCCCTAAAACCATTTACAGCATTGGGGGGTTGAATAATTTTGAACACAACTGTAACTGGCACACAAAGGAAGGTGGTCTCCTGTCAAATGGTCACACACCCCCAAAAGGTGTAACATCTGAATGCAAATTTATTTTGTTAGTACATGTTTCCATGTGAAAGAGGTCTGTCTATATAATGGAATGTAGCAAAGGGTTCGGGGCCTTTTCTGTATTTCAGATTAGCCCGTGAGGCTGAGAGTGATACCTCTCAGCCTCATGTATTTCTTAATGTTGGGTTGCATCTTTTCTCTTTATTCCAGAGCATTTGAGGTTTTGTATCGATTATCTTTGAATTGATTATGAAATTGGCACGATACATTTACCTGACATAATAAATTGTTACATTTGATTATTCTAACCGACTTTGACATTATTTTCATTAAAGAGTTAAAAGGAATAGTCAAACATTCGCTCACAATTAATGATCCACAGATGATATTAAAACCTTTTCATTTATGGAGTCAGATGAAATAACGAGATAATACATATTCAAATGTATTGCATTTAATCAAAAATTACTTTGCCTTGAGAAAAGGACAGTAACACGTAAAGACCTTCCGCACTGGTCGGATGCCGGTTTTGGGTTGATCGAGCGCGAGCTTACACAGTTTCTTCTTCCCCATGTGTTAATTGTTGGTCTTACTTCATTTTCTGTTTGTCCAATCCAGTATACATTTGCTTTTGCTTCAGAGATTATCATTTGAGTTCTTATTCCTTGCAGGTCTATATACACTCCTTCTGGAGAACACCAATTTTGAAGTCCTAATTTACATAATGCATCTCTTCCTAACAAATTAACAGGAGTCTGATTTGATACGAGGACCGGTAGAGGACATGTAAGATCAAAATCAACAGAGTATTTTGAGTCTCTTTTGCACTGATAAGAAAAAAAGTGAGCTGGTATCGCCGGCGATAATGCAGACTTGTAAACGCCCTCATTACCTCAAAACAAAGAATCAGAAACTTCAGTAACTTACTCTCTGCTTTTCATCGAGTTTGGAAGACTGTGTTTGTGCTGTGCTGTGCACCTTGGATTTACCTCAGAAGAATTAGAAGAACGCGATTTAAAGATGAGAAGATTTTTGAAGATTGAAGAAGGAAGAGGACTTGTCTGAATATCTTTCAGAGATTGGAAGGTTTGTGAATTGGTGTCAGGACAACCACCTAGCTCTGAATGTCAATAAGACAAAGGAGATGGTGTTTGACCCTAGAAGAGTTGGGGATCACAGGCCGGTGATCATCCATAATGAAACCATCATACAGGTCCCTTCATATAAATATCTTGGTGTCTTTTTTGATAATTCACTGACATGGAATATCCATGTAGATAATCTTTTTAGTAGGTTACAGCAATGGTTGCATTTCTTACGTCGTCTGAGACTTTATGGTGTTGATCAAAGGTTTATGATAATCTTCTATCAGGCAGTCTTTGAGAGCTTAATCAGATACAGTACTACAATCTGGTTTGGTAATTTGTCTGTACAACGTAGAACTAAACTGCATGTTCCAGATGATCCACACTGCTTGGAAAATTATTGATGTGAAAGAACAGACATCATTGCAGACTATCTATGAACAGGCTACTTTAACAAAAGCTAAAAAGATTGTATGTGATCCATCTCATGTTTTGTACTTAGAGTACGAGTTGCTGCCTTCTGGGAGGAGGTTTAGGACCCCTCGCTGCAGATTGAACAGATTTAAAAATTCATTTATCCCTGTGTCTGTAAAGATGTTAAATAGTGGTGGTATGGAGGTGTAATTGTATTTATTTTTTTATTTTTGTATTGTCTGGTTTGTTGATTACTGTGTGTTAATTGTGTACTGACTGCAGCATGGGTGATGGCCCAAGAAAAATGTCCCCATGTGGGACAATAAAGTTTTACCTTACCTTACCTTTAAGGTAAGACATGTTAAACTGGTGGTGCCAGATTAAAATGTATGTTATGAAATGAGATTGGAGTAAAAACATGAAGCCTAATGTTGTGCATGTATATGTATCTATATATAGAAACATGTTGAAATGTGGACTAGACTGGTAGGCAACCTTTCAGTGCTAAATGTATATACATGTCCGACATGAGGATGTTTTTATATTCTATAATAAAACACAGCATGATAAAAGTAGGCTAGTATGAGAGTATACTATGGTGAATATTATAATGTTTAGAACCGTGTTTACTGTTAAATACTGAGTTTGTGGATATCTGGTCAAACGTAGATGTATAATATGGTAACAATAATTTGTTTAATAGTTTGGAGCGGCTTGATCGCTTCACTAAATGTTCTCTACACGTGTTTGCGTTTGAAAAGCAAAACGCTCCAAACGATAAGCTTCATTTTTTTACTCAATGTTTATTTTCGTTATGACATTATGAAATGAGATTGAAGTAACTAATTATGATAATCAATATATTTTTCTCTAGTGCAGTGTTATTGAAGTGTTCCTTTTTAACAATTTATAGGCTATTGTTATTATTATTTTAAACCTGGTGTTCATTTTATATATATATATATATATATATATATATATATATATATATATACTGTATATACATATACATATATATATATATACATATACATACATACATACATACATATATATATATATATATATATATATATATATATATATATATATACATATACATATACATATACATATACATATACATATACACATACATATACACATACATACATACATACATACATACACACATATATATATATATATATATATATATATATATATATATATGTGTGTGTGTGTATATATATATATATTAGGGCTGGGAATCGATTAAAAAAAATTAACTAATTAATTGCACAATTTCTGTAATTAATTGCAATTAATTGCGCTTCCCCCAAGCTTGTAATCATCAATATTTAAACTTAGAATCACCTAATTAAACAACACAGGAAAAAAAGGGAACAGAAAATAGCCCTATATTAAAATATTAAACATCAATATATCAATATATTATTCTTTTTCAATAATCAATCAACATAATTTAACAGATTATTATTATTATTATTATTTTATTAATTATTAAAACAAAATATAGTCCTACAAAGCTATTATTACCAGAGCATGTGATCAGAGCAGGTCATTTTACCATTGTTGCCCAGCATGGCTATACCAGCTCAGCAAACAGAAGTCAACAGAGAAATTTCACGTTACTTGAGTGGACTTTACTTTTCCAGTGCTTAGTACATGATTGAAGCCTTTGGGCCGTTAACGACAGAGCCGCCGACACACACACACACACACACACACACACGGAACGGAGAGCTCGCCGCTGCTGGGCCATTAACGACAGAGCGAGCCGACACACACACACACACACACACACACGCACGCACGCGCGCGCGCGGAGCACCGACCGACACACACACACACACACACACGCGCGCGCGGAGCACAGAGCGCGACGCACATACCGAGCGAAAAAGACCCGCTCATGAAATCTGCCCGAGAATGAAACCTGACCGCCGAACATGGAGGGGCGGGACGGCATATTTCGGCCTTTTTAATAGCAGACGCAACAGGAAATCATTAAAACGAGGCAAAAAAAAAAGTGCTGCGTCAATTGCGTTCTTTTTTTTTAACGCGTTAAACATTTCAAATTAATCGCAAAGATTAACGCGTTAATTCCCCCAGCCCTAATATATATATATATATATATATATATATATATATATATATATATATATATATATATATATATGTGCGTGTGTGTGTGTGTGTGTGTGTGTGTGTGCATTTTGTACATTTTAAAAAGCTATTTTAACCTGAAAAATCTAAAATGTATTCCCCAAATCGTGCAGCCCTTGATATCAGTATGTTCACAGCATTTGCATTTTTCAGGGACCAGATGCCCCACTGATGAGTCCTGCTGACTTCAACATTCACATAAGTCTCCGTACATGAACATGATAAAGTGAAAAATCAAACACCATGGAAATGACAGGTATGTACTATGTTTCAGGAATGGCACAAAGGTGTGTGACTGGTTAAGTCTCTGTCTTTAGTTCAGTATGTTAAATAATGTGCTTTTTTTTTTGTCATTTTGTGTGTATCTTCGTATTATGTTGTGTTGTAAATAAATCCAAACAATCAAAAAGCCATTCTTTTTTAAATCTTCTCATTCTTTGTGCAAGGTTGCTCAGAATGATAGGGCCTGTTAGCACCTAATAGGGCCATTAGGGGAGGGTCTTTGTCTTTCTCAGATGTGAAAGCCATTAATATTCAGGATGTGTTTACGCCTCTTCGCATAAAAATTTCTCACACAAAACATGTCTTACAAATTTAAAATCAATATATTGTCTTATCTGAATGAGTTGTCAGGATGATTTTCACATAGTTTTGAAGAAAATATTCTAGGCTATGTCACACATTTTTCAAAAGTCTTGTGAAGAAATAATCAATATGGGTTTCATGACCTTATTTCAGTGACAAATATTTTTTAGTTTTTTTCACAAACCACGCATAAATGTTATTATCTCAAAACTACAAACTTTTACATACATGCTGCTGACATATTATTGTAGCAGAGTTTGTGCTTAATACAGTGTAATCAGACTTTAGCCATGAAAATGTCACAAGTAACAGAAATAAGCACAAATGTCAGAGCATGTCAGAACACCTCCAGGGCCAGAAAACACCTCAGACCCCAGAGGGTTAATGTGTCTCCTTCTGGATTCCCTTCAGTCTCTTGCTTCCATCTTTTTAATTGTCTCTGTATATATGCAATTGGGCTTTCTGATCTCCCAGTTGTTCCCCTATTAATGCCTTCGGGTCTATTCTGGTTGGATACTCATCACGCAATGCCTGCCATACTGCTGGACGGAATTCATCAAAAACAGTCTGTAACGGAAGGCAGGTCACCCGGCCTGCGTGTTGATTAAATTACTGAAATTACCCCGTGATCAAACCCCCTCTAGTCTGGGACCTAATCAACTTACTGTAATCCTCATTTACAAACCCCTCTATTGTTTTAAGACTCCGACGCGCAGGACGTGCCGACCGATTGGCGCCTACTATCTGCATAAATCATTGATCCCTGATCCAAAAGACCCTAATCTATTCCTGAGTAAACACACAACCTTCTGTTCGACTGTTTCGGCTAAGATTTGTGATCAGCAAAACGCCAGTCGGACTGGAGATTCTATTACCCCTGGGGATTTTTCACAGCATCTAACATCTCACAAACAAACCACGAACTGTTTAACAGATGTTCGACCAAAAGCCCATTGATTGTAAAACGCACATACATACATACATATTGATTCCCCCTTGAGGGGGGAGGACGCGAGGTCACCCGGCGGACACAGCCTCGTGAACTGGAAATGACTTTACGCACACACACAAAACACAGGCATCCTATCATACCCGACCACGTGTGCTCAAAATTATCTTTTTAAATGTTTAAAATGTATTTCTTGAGGTGTTCCATGGTCCCCATACCCAAAATACTATCTATATAAGCTTTATTGGTATGTAATCAATTTGATGTGCGTGTAATCACGAGAAATCATGTATCTTTGTGTTATTGGCTCACAGAATTATCATTCGCGGTATTGTTTTGTTCCAAAGAACCCAACGGTGTTGAATCTTTAACACAAAATATCAGAGGATGCATTCTTTCATTAATACCAGTTTTATAAATGTTCATGAACGAGTTTATTCCATCAGTACATAGTCGGAAGAGGCGTGTACCTCTGCAAAACGTAAGGAGGTGGCCACAATCGTCCTTCCAGACGATTGGGTCACGCACGTGAGAAGGCGTGACTTTAGCTCCTTCAAAACACGGCGCCATATCTCTCGATCCTTGCAGTTCGCCAGAGAGAGAGAGAGACCCGCCTCCTTCCTTCTTCCAAGAAACCTTTGTTTGCTTTTTATTTCGTTTTTTATTCTAAGTCTTTCTTTTCTTGATAGTTTACCTCAGTTTGATAATTTTCTTACAAACCAACAAAACCAACTTAAGGCTAAATCATCTTTGGCTAAGTTGACGTACGCTCTGAGTTACCATCGCAACAAACTCCGCCTTGACGACGCATCAGACCACGTGTTCCAGGCTCCTTTTGTCCACAACAGACGCACAAACGAGGGCCAATAGGCAAAACAAGTAAAGTAAAGTTACATTCTTAAATTCGCAATCCGAAAGAAATGCTGTTTAAGTTGTCTAAGAATTACTAGAAACTGTTGGGGTCTCGGTGTGAAGGAATGTTTTAAACTGTCTTTGCCTTTCTCTAATTCTCTCACTCATTCTTTACACACACACTTACACTCACACACACACACACGCACGCGTTGCCTAGACAAACACACGCATGTGCTCCCAAACCCACACATCCCCTTACACACTACCATCTTACACCCACACCAAAAACTCTCTCTTTTTCTCTCTCTCATTTTCTCTCTCTCATTTTTTCTCTCTCTCATTTTCTCTTTCCCTCTCATAACCTTTATTTTATTTTATTTTATTTCTTATTGCGATCGTTTATATTGTTTGTTTGTTATGCATATTTACTCCTGCGTGATTGAAATAGTACATGTAATCTTTAGCTTGTGTAATTAAAATCCCATAATCTTTTTCAATTGAATTTGTCTTTTTGTATCATTACTGAAGTCCCTGAAGGTGCGGTCCAAAGTTACAGCTCTACCTTGATTTTACTAGTAAACTATCTAAGTTGTCTAAAACACGAAAATAATCATTCCTCGTGGCCACAGGAAAATTATTTGTCGGTGTTGGAGACGATAGGTTTCTGTTCAGAAATTGTCCATACTATCTGCCGGACGGATAGTTTGCATGATAAATGAGAATTAACCCTCTGAGGTCGAGAAACGCGCCGACGCGTTTTGCTGGATTTTTTTCACATAGCAGCAACATAAACTTAAAAAAATCCGTCATTTATGGTCATATAAATAAAATAAATACATGATTATAAACTATAGAGGGTCTTCTTTTTTGTGTGTACACTCTCATTAACATCAAAACCTTGTTTTTATTTTTAAATAAATAAAATAAACAGGGTGCGCTTTCAGCTCACTCTTGTCTCCGCAAAAATCTTTCTGAAACAAGTCTGGAAAATGAACTGCAACTCAGCGAATACTTATCACACAACCATGAAACATGCGTCTAAAGAAAGCTTTAAATTTCTACTTTTAAATAAAACAGTTCACATTCAAAACAAATATTCTCCTGCAATGTAATCTGTATGAAACTAAAGCGAAGTACAGTTTCTCCCGTCTCATCTAATTAGCTGTAATGAGTTCACGCCCTCTCGCAGAGCGCGCTATTCATAATATAATGTGCTGAGGTGATCTATGCAAAATAAGGTAAACACCCCCTGAAATGAGTTCACACCCACTCGCAGAGCGCGCTATTCATAAGATAATGTGCTGAGGTGATCTATGCAAAATAAGGTAAAAAGCCCCCTGAAATGCTTTAAAACCAGCAAGTTTCATTCATTCACTTTCCTGCGCCGTTGGAAGATGACACACAGCCCTTCAGCTAGTCCTGGATAGCGATGAAGAGTTCACTTTTTCCTCAGAAGAAGAACAGGACTCTGACAACGAACGTTTGTATTTTGAAGAGCGACTTGATCCAGGCGTGGATAATATTTCGGATGAGTAAGTCTTTTTAAATTTACTTGCATTAGTTGACAAGCTATTTTGTATAAACGTAGGCTACATATTTTACTGGTTGGACCATTTCCATACTTGTCATTCAGAGTAATTATATTTAAATGGTCTAGGCTATGCTTTATAAAGTAGGAGAGAGGCTTCATGCAGTCTGTTTTCTTTCGTTTTTAATAGTTTTGTTTAAAATAACACATTTCGAGCTTTCTATATATTTCTCTGGTATTTTAGGCAAAGCTTATGAGTTTGGGTTCATTTATGAGGCCTCCAGTTCCTGCTATTTTTAATTCTTATGTATTAAATACAGGCAATTGGTTGATGAAACAACTATTAAAATTAAGATACAATTAATACAAAACGAAATTCACTTTAAAGAAAGGCTTTATACAAAAAATAAACTTAATGAAATGGTCAAAATCTTGTCTGCCCACTCCATTTGTCTCGCGATTGCGCATGATCTTACTCATGCTTTTCACTTTTCATATAATCAACATAAATGACCAAAAAAAAAAAAAAGATTTTATTTAAACCTAAATATGAACCAAATTGTTTTATTTAATGACTATGCTACAACACGTAGGCCAATTAGCCTACAGTACAGATACATTAGTTGACAAGCTATTTTAAATAAACATAGGCTACAGATTTTACTGGTTGGACCATTTCCATACTTGCCATTCAGAGTAATTTATATTTAAATGGTCTAGGCTATGCTGTATAAAGTAGGAGAGAGGCTTCATGCATAAATAAACTTATTTGCACAAACGCGTTTCGGCGCGTGCCTTCAGAAGACTTTATACAGCATAGCCTAGACATGCTGTATATATGTACAACGTTTAGATTATAGGCCTGTATGAAAGTTAGAATTTTGAAATTAATTTAGAAAATATTATGTATGTTTAGATTATATTTTGACTAGTGTTTATGCTACCTCATTATCATCAACGAAGAGTGCTTGCAAATATCTATTGCAAATGTGTGTATGTGCTGAAATGTGTAAATATGCCCAGCTGATGAATTGCAAATGTGTTAATGTTTGCGTTGTGCTATCTCCGGTAATGGCCCATTACACGCAATATATGCCTACAGCACGTGTCTACAATTATTTGCATCAGTTATTCATATAGACTAATGGTAGGCTACTATACTTTGAAATATTTATGTTATAATAGTTTTCAACTTTTTTTAAAACAGGAATGTAGCTGCATCTCCTTCATCTGCAACTCGGAGGGCGCGCAGCAACACAGTTGAACGTCAGAAAGAGTAAGTACATATTTACCCATGTTTGTTCAATTTTGTTTATATACTTATTACAATATGAGCCTGTATGAGTTTATTTATTTTATTTTTGGAGGTTGGTTGATAATGTTACATATTTTTTCTTTGTGCTATCTTATCAGCATGCTAATGCCCATCAGTTGTGCATGTGCTGGAATAGTACTCTATATGATAATAATAGTTTTCAACTTTTTTTGAAAGGAATGATGTAGGTTGCTCACTCTCAC
Organism: Leuciscus leuciscus; assembly: GCF_965113295.1. Classification (NCBI taxonomy): domain Eukaryota; kingdom Metazoa; phylum Chordata; class Actinopteri; order Cypriniformes; family Leuciscidae; genus Leuciscus; species Leuciscus leuciscus. The sequence continues at coordinate 19,808,655 of NC_138736.1, read as the reverse complement.
CTCTCACTGCAACTCGCACTAAGAGGGCACGCAGCAACACAGACAGAAATCAGAAGGAGTAAGTACATATTTACCCACTATTTTACAGATGTTAGACCAATTTTGTTTATATACTTAGTGATGCTACAAATGTACATGTGCCTGTGTGGATTGCCAGACACAATTGCAAAACACAATTACCAGACACAATTGCAAAAATTGTGGTGTTATGTATGCACAATATTACAATTAGTGATTGGTAATGTTAGTATAAAAGAGCTTATTTTTGTTGTTTTACCAAAATGCTGACTGTCCATCAGTTATGCATGTGCTGGCATAGTACTTTGTTCAACCTTTATTAATATTAATATTATTATTTTTATAGGAATGTGGTAGCATCACTCTCAACCTCACCTGCAACTCGCACTGGGAGGTCACGCGACAGGTGTCGTTCAGTTTTGAGAACAACTGAAAAGTAAGTACACTTATTCCCTTTCTTTCAGATATTAGTATAATTCTGTTTACAAATTCTGGTTTTACGTAGTCCATACAAACATTATGTGTCTGTATGGCTTTGCATCTGGCCAATGTTACTTATAATAGGGGCAAGATGCAAGATGGCGCCGCGGATGGCTGCCTCGGTGTTGAGCTCTCCAGTTGTTACACTGTTTTTGTTAGTTTGTCCTGTTTTATGTTTGTCATACGCTATCAGTTATACCAGGGACGAACTGCTGAACATTCGGCAGTGCACACCAACTGATCACCAACCAGTTTTTGATTCTTCTGGCGTTTTGCGGAACATTGTCGTCGGTTGCGCCGCTGCATTGTGGAAACAGTATAAGACGCGCAGGCGTGGGAAGCGAGCTGGCGCACTCGTTAAGCTCAGGCAGCGCGGATTCAGAACGGCGCTGCCTAGCATCCATCTGGCAAATGTCCGCTCTCTCCCTAACAAAATGGACGAATTACTTCTGCTCTCACGCAAAAACAAGGACTTTACCAACTCTGCTGCTCTGTGTTTCACGGAAACCTGGCTGAACGAAGCCATTCCGGACAGCGCGTTACATCTACCGGACTTTCAGCTGTTCAGAGCGGATCGCGATATGGAGTCAACGGGGAAAACGCGCGGTGGTGGGACATGCTTTTACATCAACAGAAGGTGGTGTACTGATGTAACTGTGTTAAGGAAGATGTGCTGTTCTGATGTGGAAGTGCTTTTCATTAACTGTAAGCCGTTCTACTCGCCGCGGGAGTTTTCCTTGCTCGTTCTCATCAGTGTTTACATTCCACCGCAAGCACACGTGAGTACGGCGCTGCAACAGCTGGCTGATCTGATCACAGAAACAGAACAACAACACCCGGACTCTGTTCTTATCATTCTCAGAGACTTTAATCAGGCAAAACTCACACGTGAGCTGCCTAAATTCAAACAGCACATTACATGCCCCACCAGAGACAATAATATTTTGGACCATTGCTACACCACAACAAAGGATGCATATCGCTCCGTCGCCAGAGCAGCTCTAGTACTTTCCGATCACTGCCTGGTTCATCTTCTACCAACTTACAGGCAAACACTTAAAACTGCTAAGCCAGTAATAAGGACTGTAAAGAGATGGACCAACGACAAAGAGCAGGTCTTACAAGCCTGTTTTGAATGCACTGACTGGAGTGTTTTTGAAGCTGTTGCCAGCGATCTGGACGAGCTCACAGAGACTGTAACATCATACATCAGTTTCTGTGAGGATTTATGCATCCCTACCAGGACTTACTTATCATTCAACAATGATAAACCATGGTTCACACCAAAACTCAGACAGCTTCGTCAGGTCAAAGAAGATGCCTACAGGAGTGGGGATAGGATCTTGTATAATCAGGCCAGGAACACATTGACAAAGGAGATTGAAGTGGCTAAGAAGAGCTATGCCAAAAAGCTGGAAAACCAGTTTTCCTCCAACGACCCTGCATCAGTGTGGAAAGGCCTGAAAGACATTACCAACTACAAGACACCATCCCCCAGCATCGACAGCAACAAGCATCTTGCGAACGAGCTGAATGTATTTTACTGTAGATTTGAGACCCCCGATCAGACACCCCACACCCGCCCTGACCATCTCTCTACACAGCCATCAACACCTCCAGCCATCCCCCTCCCCTCCCCCCCTGCACTTCAGATCAGTGAGGATAATGTGCGTCAGATCTTCAGGAAACAGAAGAGAAGGAAAGCACCAGGCCCAGACGGTGTTTCACCAGCCTGTCTGAAAACCTGCGCTGACCAGCTGGCCTCTATCTTCTCACTGATCTTCAACAGATCACTGGAGCAGTGCAAAGTCCCTTTCTGCTTTAAACGCTCCACCATCATCCCAATCCCGAAGAAACCAAAGATCACAGGACTCAATGACTACAGACCTGTTGCCTTAACATCTGTGGCCATGAAGTCATTCGAAAGACTGGTGTTAGCATATCTGAAGGACATCACTGGACCCTTGCTGGACCCCCTGCAGTTTGCCTACAGAGCAAACCGGTCTGTGGATGATGTGGTCAATATGGGACTGCATTACACCCTACAACATCTGGACAAACCAGGGACCTATGCAAGGATTCTATTCGTGGACTTTAGTTCTGCCTTCAACACCATCGTCCCATCACTGCTCCAGACCAAACTGACCCAGCTCTCTGTCCCTAGCTCCGTCTGTCAATGGATCACCAGCTTTCTGACAGACAGACAACAGCTAGTCAGAATGGGCAAAATCACGTCCGACAGCCGCACCATCAGCACCGGTGCTCCACAGGGATGTGTTCTCTCACCACTGCTCTTCTCCCTGTACACAAATGACTGCACCTCTAAAGACCCCTCTGTCAAGCTCCTGAAGTTTGCGGACGACACTACTGTTATCGGACTCATCCGGAACGGTGACAAGTCTGCGTACAGACAGGAGGTGGAGCAGCTGGCTCTTTGGTGCAGTTATAACAACCTGGAGCTGAACACGCTCAAAACAGTGGAGATGATCGTGGACTTCAGGAGAAACCCCCCTGCACTACATTCACTCACCATCATGGACAGCACTGTGACTGCAGTAGAGTCATTCAGGTTCCTGGGCACCACCATCTCTCAGGATCTGAAGTGGGACACTCACATAGACTCTATTGTGAAGAAAGCCCAACAGAGACTGTACTTCCTGCGTCAGCTGAGGAAATTCAACCTGCCACATGAGCTGCTCGTACAGTTCTACTCAGCTGTCATCCAGTCCATCCTCTGCACTTCATCACCGTCTGGTTCGGCTCTGCTACCAAAACCGACCTCCGTAGACTACAGCGGATAGTTCGGACTGCTGAGCGAATCACTGGCACTACCCTTCCCACACTCAAAGTACTGTACTCATCCAGAGTGAGTAAAAGGGCTCGCAAAATCACTCTGGACCCGTCACACCCAGCACACTTTCTGTTTGAACTGTTACCGTCTGGTCGACGCTACAGAGCACCGAGCACAAAAACAACCAGACACAGGAAAAGTTTCTTTCCCCAGGCCATCTACCTCATGAACACTTAAATGTTCCCCTACTGTGGAACAAACATGTGCAATACTTCCCTCAGACATTTCATTATAGCACCTTATAACTTTATATATATTTATCATTTATAATCTTTTTTTTTATTTTATTATATATATTTTTTTATACCTATGTTACTTGTCACTTGTCTTGTTACTTTATATTGTATGTGTACTGGAAGCTACTGTCACCAAGACAAATTCCTCGTATGCGCAAGCATACTTGGCAATAAAGCTCTTTCTGATTCTGATTCTGATTCTGATAATGATTGAAATGCAGTTGTTATATTTTGTGTAATAAACATGCTCACAGTTGTTTGTTTGTTCTACAGCTATAAAGGTGATGGTGATCATCAGACACCTGTTGCAAAGAGGGCCAAGACAAACATTCAGACAAGCAACAAGCAGTCTACTCTGTCATGGAAAACAGAGACTGACATTGATATGGTTCCACAGACTCTGAGATTCCTGCCTGCACGGGAACCTGGACCACAGCTGAGTTTAAAACATTGCAAATTTAAAACATTTAGTTCCTCCTCATAGAGGAATTACAATAAAACAGTGAAAAACAACCTTTGAATCTCCTCTTCTTTGTTCAGGCTGCCTCTCTTGATGGCCCATTAGTCATTGGGGGAGTGTCTATGTCACACCCCTGGTCTGAATCTCATTAATATTGATGAGCGATTACCCCTCCCACGCATAAACCTCTTCTGACAAAAAAAAACTGTTTTACAATGTTTAAATCAATGTATTGTTTTAAGAGAACGATCAGGCAGGATGAATTTCACATCATTTTGAAGCCAGAACTAGAAACGACAACATACATTAGTCAAGAGTCTTGTGGGCACATATTTAGAATGTGTTTTGTGGTCTTATTTCAGCAACTTTTTTTATTTTTTTATTTTTTATAACCACGCATAAACATTATTCTCTTAAAAATACAAAGATTTACAAGCATGTTGATCAGATATTATGCTAGCCCTGTTTGTGTTATATAGAGTGAATTTACACTTTTGCCATTAACATGTTTATAAATAACTGAAAAAAACAACAAATGTCAGAGCATGTCAGAACACCTCCAGGGCCCAGAAAACCGCTCAGACCCCAGAGGGTTAACCTCTACCTAAATTTCCCCTAATTGAAATATAATTCTATCTACTTATATTAGTAGTTACTACGAGTAATCTGGTTAATTATTGATATAAGCTGAGGTTTAAACTATTCCCTATTTGGAATAATTTGATTTGTGTAAACGGCATATGCATATTCATATCTTATGAATATTACCTCTCATTTGAGCTAATAAATTCCCTAAAATAGAGGCATTGTCGCTACAAGTCCCAGGAGGGAGGTCCAGAGTGTCACGGTTTATGAATTCACTGTCTCCTTTCGTCTCGTCTTGCAGTGTGTGTGTGTGTGTGTGCATGTGGGCGGGGTCGCTGATCACTGCAGCTGATCAGCACACCAGCTGTGTCTGATCAGCGCACCAGCTGCAGCTGATCAGCTACCCTATTTAGTCCCTCTGTTTTCACCTTGTCTTTGTCTGAGCGTTGTGGATGTTCCTGTGTGTGTTTCTGTCTGGTTCCAGTTCCAGTTCCTGTGTGTTCCACTTGTCGCCGTCTCCTGTGCTCATCGTTGTTCCTGCACTTCAGTTCTCCACGTCATCCACTTCCTGGTTACCGGTTCCCGCTCCGTCTCTGTTTCTTATCATCTTCACCACCTCTTCACCAGAGAGAATCGGGCTGTCCTCAGCGTCCCTGTGCTACCAAGTGCCTTCACTGGACTATCAACCATCATCACTCAACCTGCATCTGATCTACTCTCTTAATAAACCTTTATTTGACTTGCACTTGAATCCTCGTATCATTTCCTGACAGAACGCTCAGACCATCATGGATTCAGCAAGTACTTCAAATCTGCATGAGCTCCTGTCACACTACACTTCCAGAATGGATCTACAGGAGGAAGATCTGACCAGCACAGGACGAGCAGTACAAACCTTGGTAGGACAGGTGTCCGAGCTCACCCAACAGCTTCAACATCTAGCTTGTTCCACTGCGCCCAGCCCACCGCCTGTTCCCCTCACACTACCAGCATCCAGCCGCCCACCTGAACCTCGCCTGCCTACCCCAGAGTCTTATTCTGGTGAGCCGAACTATTGTAGAGCATTTTTAACTAAATGTTCCATGTTCTTCTCCCTCCAACCACAGACTTTCAGCACGGAGGAATCCAAAGTGGCTCTTGTGCTCACACTACTATCAGGACGGGCGGCTCTGTGGGGAACGGCGGTGTGGGAAAACCAACATCTATGCTGTTCCTCGTTCCAGGCACTTTCGAGAGAGATGAGACGTGTTTTTGACCGGGCGGTTGCTGGACGGGAGGCAGCTCGTCTACTCGCTGACCTTCGCCAAGGCAATCGCTCGGTGTCGGAGTACTCAATTGACTTTCGAACCCTGGCAGCCGAGTGCCACTGGAACGAAGAAGCGCAGTGGGACATGTTCCTGCATGGGCTGGCTGACCGCATCCTAGAGAAGATAATCATCCTGGATCTGCCCGGAAGTCTCAACGGTCTCATCGAGTTGGCGCTGAGGGTGGACGCTCACCTACACCGACTGGAGCAACGAACCAGGAAGGCCCAGCTTTCCGTGAGCGTCGGATGCCCTCAGGCCAGCACCGGCGGTGCGGTCAGCCCTGTTCTCGATCTCAAGCCCATGCAGGTGGGTAGAGCTCGGCTTTCCCGGGAGGAGAGAGAGCGACGGAAGTCCATGGGTCTGTGCCTCTACTGCGGGGGAGCCGGACAGTTCCTGAAGACCTGTCCTTCACGACCGAGCTCTACTGTTAACAGGAGGCTACTGTCGGGCGGGATCTCCGTCGGTAAGACATCATCCTCTACTCTCCTCCCGGTAAGACTGCTTTGGGCAGCCCGGTCCCACACCTGTCAGGCTCTTCTGGACTCTGGGGCGGAGGGAAATTTTATGGACTATACACTGGCACAGAGACTCAAGATACCCGTCACCTCTCTCAAGAACACCATTTCAGTCAGCGCACTCAACGGTCAAGAACTCCCCGCCATAACACTTACCACTACCCCTCTGACACTTATCACATCTGGCAACCACTCAGAACAAGCATCATTTCTCCTCCTGGACTCACCCCTGGCTCCCATTGTCCTCGGTCACCCTTGGCTGGTCCAGCATAACCCGAGGGTTGACTGGGGACACCATTCTGTCTCATCTTGGAGCACTCAATGTCATGAGTCTTGTCTTGTGTCTGTCTGTTCGTCTGTGTCTAGTTCTGTTTTTCAGGAGGAGGCAGTGGATTTATCTAACGTGCCCACAGAGTACCTCGACCTGAAGGAGGTGTTCAGTAAGTCCCGTGCTGCTTCTCTCCCTCCGCATCGTCCCTATGACTGTGCTATAGATTTACTCCCAGGTAAGTCTCCGCCTAAGGGCAAGCTTTACTCACTTTCTGTTCCGGAAAGGGAGGCCATGGAGAAATATATTTCTGATTATCTAGCCTCCGGATTCATCCGCCCTTCCTCTTCTCCAGCGGGGGCGGGGTTCTTTTTTGTGGGGAAGAAGGATGGCTCTCTGCGACCGTGTATTGATTACCGAGGGTTGAACAACATTACGGTAAAGAATACTTATCCTTTGCCGCTGATGTCTTCAGCCTTCGAGCGGTTGCATGGATCCTCCGTCTTCACAAAATTGGATTTACGTAATGCCTATCATTTGGTTCGCATCAGGAAGGGGGATGAATGGAAAACTGCGTTCAACACCCCCAGGGGCCATTTTGAATACTTGGTTATGCCGTTCGGGCTATCCAACTCCCCAGCGGTTTTCCAGGCACCCGTCAATGATGTGTTGAGAGACATGGTAGATCAGTTCATATATGTCTACCTGGATGACATATTGATTTTTTTCTTCGTCTCTCCAGGAACACGTTCAACACGTCAGACGAGTGCTTCAGAGGTTGCTAGAGAATGGGCTTTTTGTCAAGGCGGAGAAATGCGCTTTTCATGCACAGTCTGTTCCTTTCCTAGGTTACATCGTCTCTTCTGAGGGAGTGCGTATGGATCCTGACAAGGTTAAGGCTGTGGTAGATTGGCCAAGTCCAGATTCCCGTAAGGCCCTACAGAGGTTTCTGGGGTTCGCCAACTTCTATCGGCGTTTCATTCGCAACTTTAGCCAACTAGCCGCACCTCTAACTGCCTTGACCTCCCCCAGAACGACGTTCAGGTGGTCTGATACAGCCGAGGCTGTATTCGTCAACCTCAAAAGCCGCTTTGTTTCGGCTCCCATCTTATAGCTCTTACAGAGTCAACGCATCGATACGCATACGCGCCTGCAAGGCTACGCATCGCTACGCTTCGGCCGCCATTATGCGTCTATGCGTAGCAACATGTGTCGTCCCAGTTTTTGATACGCGACGCACCGTTGCATGCAATACTATGCGTTGTTGGTGGGGGCGATACTGCAAGTTGCTTGCGTCCGACGTGTAGACTATGAAAGGGAGCACGTCGCTCACGTTGCTCGCGTTGACTCTGTCAGAGCCCTTAGTCGCCCCTGATCCCACACGTCAGTTCATGGTGGAGGTCGACGCGTCAGAGGTGGGGGTAGGTGCAGTTCTATCCCAACGTTCTTCCTCAGACGACAAGATGCACCCTTGCGCGTTTTTGTCCCACTGTTTATCACCTGCCGAACGTAATTATGACATTGGTAACAGGAGAGTTGTTGGCCGTCAAGTTAGCTTTGGAGGAGTGGCGTCATTGGTTAGAAGGGTCGGGGGTACCTTTTATCGTTTGGACCGATCATAAGAACCTTGAATATATTAGATCTGCTAAAAGACTCAACTCCAGGCAGGCTCGATGGGCACTTTTTTTCGGACGTTTTGACTTTTCTCTCTCGTACCGCCCCGGGTCCAAAAACATCAAACCCGATTCTTTATCTCGCATTTTTGATCCATCCGAACGCCCGGTTACTCCCGAGTGCATTTTGCCTGAGAAGATAGTTATCTCCACACTCACATGGGAGGTCGAATCGAAGGTCAAGTCGGCCTTAGAAGGGGTAACGCCTCCGCCCGGTTGCCCACCGAGTCGATTGTTTGTACCGGAGGAGTTACGGTCCGAAGTCATTCGATGGGGTCATTGCTCCAACATTGCTTGTCATCCAGGAGTAAACCGGACTAGCTGTTTAGTAAAGCAACGATTCTGGTGGCCATTAATGGCTCGCGACATACACAGTTTTGTTTTGGCTTGCTCAGTTTGTGCCATTGGTAAGACGTCTAACCGACCTCCTGATGGGTTACTCCATCCGCTGTCTGTCCCTTCGAGACCCTGGTCCCACATAGCGCTAGATTTTGTCACCGCCCTCCCGCCCTCTAATGGCATGACGGTTGTTTTAACCATAGTGGACCGGTTCTCGAAGGCGGCACATTTCATCCCCTTGCCCAAATTACCTTCAGCCAAGGAGACAGCTGTTGTAGACCACGTCTTTCGTTTACATGGCCTCCCGATGGACGTGGTCTCCGACAGGGGGTCCCAATTTGTGTCCAAATTCTGGAAAGAGTTCTGTAGATTACTAGGGGCTACAGTCAGTCTGTCTTCGGGTTACCATCCCCAGAGCAATGGTCAGACCGAGCGAGCCAACCAAGATTTGGAGAGAGTGTTGCGATGTTTGGTGTCCAAGAATCCTTCATCCTGGAGCCAACAACTTTCTATGGTTGAGTACGCACATAACTCGTTACCAGTGTCATCCACGGGCCTCTCTCCGTTTGAGTGTAGTCTAGGGTACCAGCCACCAATTTTTCCGAGTCTGGATTCCGAAGTCGCGGTCCCCTCCGCTCACGCCTTCGTCCAGAGGTGCCACCGCACATGGACCAGAGCCCGTGAGACTCTGCTCCAGGTGGGGGCGCACACTAAGGCTAAGGCCGATCGCCACCGGTCAAGGCCTCCCGTATACGTCGTGGGTCAAAAAGTGTGGCTTTCTACCAAGAATATTCCGCTCCGCTCCGTGTCTAATAAGCTAGCTCCCAAATTCATCGGCCCGTTCACTGTCACCAAGATCATTAGTCCGGTGACAGTCCGCCTCAAACTTCCTCCGGCGTACAGGAGAATTCACCCCGCCTTTCATGTCTCCAAATTGAAACCTGTTTTTCGTTCTCACCTTAATCCGCCGGCCCCGGTTCCCCCACCGCCGCGACTCGTAGACGGGGAACCTACGTATTCGGTCAATCGTATTCTGGACTCGAGACGGAGGGGACGCGGATTCCAGTACCTGGTGGACTGGGAAGGTTACGGTCCGGAGGAGAGAAGTTGGGTTCCTGCTAGGGACATTCTGGATCACACCCTTATTGATGATTACAATCAACAGGTAGGTTCCTCTGTGGTTACGTCCGTGGATCACGGCTGAACGCGTCTTCTCCACACTCACTTATAAACAAACATTTTTTGTTCGCCTATCGTGCGTCTACTCTACACCCCTATCACTAAAAAACCTAAAAAAACCTCATAGTTACAACGCGGACTGTTGAGCAGACGCGTCTCAAGCCTATTAGTGATCCAACGCTGCATACTCTTAAAGGTTACGTCCGTGGATCACGGCTGAACGCGTCTTCTCCACACTCACTTACAAACAAACTTATAATATAAATTAGTATTAATATTGATAGCATCACTGGTAGCTTCGTTGCTAACTCACTGTCCATCTGTTAAAATGGCGAATATATCAGATGTAAGTAGTCTACCGCTTGGTGCAGGTGAGGACACATTTGAGCTGCACGCACTGCAGTCTGAGCTGGAAGCTGTTGAGAAACAGATCCACAACCTTTTATTGAGACAGGCCGAGCTGAGAGACCGGTGTTTGGTTCTTGAAACATCACGCGCCGATGCACACAAATCAGTGTTTAACGTTACTAACCCGCTGACTCCGACCGCGTCTACTCCGTGCGTTCCTCAGCATCGGTCGCAATCAGCCATGGTCTCGTTCACTCCGGCTCCAACACGCCACCACGAAGCCTGGGTGGTTCCGCAGCGGAAGATGCGAGTCAGGTTTAGACCAAGACTTTCTCCGACCCTCCCGGTTTTCGAGTTATCCACACAAAACCGCTTCTCCCCTCTACGCGAAACAGAACGCGATGCGGTGATCATCGGCGATTCCATCGTTCGGCACGTACACGCTACGTTAGGTAAAAGTAAGGTGCACAGTCACTGCTTTCCTGGTGCTCGTGTTTCTGAAATCGCTGCTCGCGTTCCCGAGATCCTGAACGGTGACGAGCGCGTCGGAACTGTGGTCCTGCACGCGGGAGTGAACGACATCAGGCTGCGCCAGACGGAGATTCTGAAGAAAGACTTCAGGAATCTAATCGATACGGTACGCAGCACATCGCCTGAAACAACGATCATTGTGTCAGGACCGCTTCCCACGTACCGACTAGGGCATGAAAAGTTCAGCAGATTATTTGCGCTAAATGAATGGTTAATGTCATGGTGCAATGAGCAGAAACTGCTCTTTGTAAATAATTGGAATCTGTTTTGGGAGCGTCCTAGGCTTTTCCGTGCTGATGGCTTACACCCAAGCAGATTCGGAGCCGATCTTCTGTCAGATAACATCTCCAAAATGTTAAATACCCTTTGACTAGTAACCAAAAGTCCAAATCATAGTCTCTGCTGCACCAATTCAAATGATATAAATACTAGTGTAGAACATTGCATAGAAACCGTGTCGATTCCTCGTTTAGTGAGATCAAATAATAAATCTAATGCAGGATCTAGGAAAAATCTAATTGTTATTAAAACAGAAAATGTTGCTATTAGTAAACAAAAACTATTTCTAAAGCTAGGTCTTCTAAACATTAGATCACTCACACCTAAGGCTGTTATTGTAAATGAAATAGTCACAGATAATAGCTTCGATGTACTTTGCCTTACTGAAACCTGGCTTAAACCAAATGATTATTTCGGTATTAATGAGTCTACTCCTCCTGGATACTGTTATAAGCATGAGCCCCGTCTGATTGGTCGTGGCGGAGGTGTTGCAACCATTTATAGAGATATTCTAAATGTTACCCAGAAAACGGGTTATAAGTTTATTTCATTTGAAGTACTTGTACTAAATGTTACGCTCTTAGATGTTAGAAAAACATCCCTATTATCTCTAGCCTTGGCTACCGTATATAGACCGCCAGGGCCTTACGCTGATTTCCTAAAAGAGTTTGCAGATTTTCTCTCAGACCTATTAGTCAATGTCGATAAAGCACTAATTGTTGGAGATTTTAACATACACGTAGATAATCCAAATGATGCGTTAGGAGCTGCGTTTACAGATTTATTAAATTAATTTGGGGTCAAGCAAAACGTCACCGGACCAACACATCGTCTTAATCATACACTCGATTTAATTATATCACATGGAACCGATCCAACCGATATAGATATCATTCCACAAAGTGATGAAGTCACTGATCACTACATGGTAACTTGCATATTACGTACTGCTGTAATATGTCATGCGGCGTCGCGTTATCAACCAGGCAGAACAATCCTCCCATCCACCATAGATAATTTCTCAAATTGCTTATCTAATCTGTCTCAGCTGCTGCCTGAACCCAAACAAACAAACAAATGAACTAGAAGAACTAACTAGCACTATGAGCACCATTCTCTCTAGAACATTAGATGTGGTTGCACCTATTAAATTAAAAAAGGTCAGAGAGAAAAATAAAGCACCATGGTATAACAATACTACGCATGTTTTAAAGAGAGAAACCCGTATTTTAGAGCGTAAATGGAAACAAACTAATTTAGAGGTCTTTAGAATCGCGTGGAAAGACAGTATGTCACGTTATAAAAAGGCCCTAAAAGCGGCCAGGGCTGAGCACCTCCGCAAACTAATAGAAAACAACCAAAACAATCCAAGGTTTTTATTTAACACCGTGGCTAGACTAACAAATAAACAGACGTCACCCGAACAAAATATCCCGTTACAGTTCAGTAGTAATGATTTCATGAACTTCTTCACTGAGAAAATAGAAAGCATCAGAACCACAATTGTAAACGTTCAATCTTCAATTGCGCCTTATAATTCAGCTTCAATTATCACCCCGAAAGAACAATTACAGTGCTTTACATCTATAGAACAAAAAGAGTTAAATAAACTTATCACTTCATCTAAAACAACAACATGTTTATTAGATCCTATACCAACTAAACTACTGAAAGAAGTGTTACCTGTAGTGGAAGAGCCTCTCCTCAATATTATTAACTCGTCTTTATCTTTAGGTCATGTTCCAAGAACATTTAAACTGGCAGTTATAAAACCTCTCATTAAGAAACCACAATTAGATCATAATAATCTAGCAAATTATAGACCCATTTCAAATCTTCCATTTATGTCTAAAATATTAGAAAAAGTGGTGTCCGCTCAACTGGGCTCTGTCTTGCAACAAAATGAGATCTATGAAAAGTTTCAGTCTGGATTCAGACCGCATCATAGCACTGAAACTGCGCTCGTTAAAATTACAAATTATTTACTTTTAGCTTCTGACCAAGGCTGTATCTCAATACTAGTTTTACTTGATCTTAGTGCTGCGTTCGATACTATAGATCACACAATACTCTTAGATCGACTACAAAATTATACTGGTGTTCAAGGACAAGCACTAAGCTGGTTCAAATCATACCTATCTGACCGCTACCATTTTGTCTATTTAAATGGAGAAAAATCGATCATAACTCCAGTAAACTATGGAGTGCCGCAGGGATCTGTATTAGGCCCTCTGTTATTTTCAATATATATGATGCCACTTGGAAATATTATAAGGAAACATGGAATTAGTTTCCATTGTTATGCTGATGACACTCAAATATATATTTCATCACGGCCGGATGAAAACGCTAAATTTTCCAAATTGACAGAGTGTGTTAAAGATATAAAAGATTGGATGACGCGTAATTTTCTTTTATTAAATCCAGACAAGACAGAGGTAATACTTATCGGTTCAAAAAACCGCCCACAAAACCTCGCACAATACAACTTTAACATCATAGGATGTCCTGTTACTTTATCCTCTACAGTAAAAGACCTGGGTGTTATACTCGATTGCAACCTGTCTTTTGAAAATCATATTTCATATGTTACAAAAACAGCCTTTTTCCACCTTAGAAACATTGCTAAGCTACGTAATATGCTATCAGTTTCTGATGCAGAAAAGTTAGTTCATGCATTCATGACCTCGAGACTGGATTACTGTAATGCTTTATTAGCTGGTTGTCCTGCATCCTCAATAAACAAGCTACAGTTAGTCCAAAATGCCGCCGCTAGAGTTCTTACGAGATCAAGAAAATATGATCATATAACACCGATTTTATCATCACTGCATTGGTTACCTTTAAAGTTCCGTATTAATTACAAGGTATTGCTACTGACTTATAAAGCCCTAAACGGCTTAGCTCCAGTCTATTTAACGGATCTTCTGTCACCCTATAATCCATTGCGCTCTTTAAGATCACTAAATTCAAGGCTTTTGGTCATACCTAGGATATCCAGAACCACCAAAGGAGGAAGAGCATTTTCACATTTGGCTCCAAAACTCTGGAATAGTCTTCCTGATACTGTCCGTTGCTCAGACTCACTCTCCCAGTTTAAAACTAGATTAAAGTCGCATCTCTTCAGCCAGGCATTCATATAATCCCACAGTTCAAACTACAATCCGGCCTCTAGCTCATAAATGCCAGAGGAGAACTGGCCCCCGACTGAGCCTGGGTTCTCCCAAGGTTTTTTTTCTCCATTAGGTCACCTGATGGAGTTTTAGGACACCATTAGGTCACTTGATGGAGTTTTTCGGTTCCTTGCCACTGTTGCCTTTGGCTTGCTCAGTTGGGGATATTTTGGGGATATTTAATTTAATTTTATCAATCAACAAATTCCTCTTGAAACAAACTTTGTTGTATTATTTTAATTTAATACTGTGAAGCTGCTTTGATACAATCTGTATTGTGAAAAGCGCTATACAAATAAACTTGACTTGACTTGACTTGACTCTGGGAGCGCCAGGAGGCGCTCCTAGGGGGAGGGGTACTGTCACGGTTTATGAATTCACTGTCTCTTTTCGTCTCGTCTTGCAGTGTGTGTGTGTGTGTGTGCATGTGGGCGGGGTCGCTGATCACTGCAGCTGATCAGCACACCAGCTGTGTCTGATCAGCGCACCAGCTGCAGCTGATCAGCTACCCTATTTAGTCCCTCTGTTTTCACCTTGTCTTTGTCTGAGCGTTGTGGATGTTCCTGTGTGTGTTTCTGTCTGGTTCCAGTTCCAGTTCCAGTTCCAGTTCCTGTGTGTTCCACTTGTCGCCGTCTCCTGTGCTCATCGTTGTTCCTGCACTTCAGTTCTCCACGTCATCCACTTCCTGGTTACCGGTTCCCGCTCCGTCTCTGTTTCTTATCATCTTCACCACCTCTTCACCAGAGAGAATCGGGCTGTCCTCAGCGTCCCTGTGCTACCAAGTGCCTTCACTGGACTGTCAACCATCATCACTCAACCTGCATCTGATCTACTCTCTTAATAAACCTTTATTTGACTTGCACTTGAATCCTCGTATCATTTCCTGACACAGAGTCTGCAGCTCTGTCTAATTCAGAATCTTGGAGGATTTCTTCCATTTTTGATCCACCTACAACTTTTGGCAGAAGTGCTTTAATGTCCCCCACAGATAATAATTTGCCCATTGTTTTTTTCTTCAAACACTCTGATCCACTTTCCAGCTCCCTCATGAATGTTTGGGAGGCAAGTGACCAACCCTTCAAAGTCTTGTGAGGCCCAGGGCACATATTGACCTTTATTGTACCCTTAATTAGAATTGGGAGTTGTTTTGCCAGAGATCTAAGGCTTCCTTTTTCTCTTCCCTGTGTCCACCTTTGCTCGTTAGTATAGTGGACAGTATCTCCGCCTGTCACGCGGAAGACTGGGGTTCGAGTCCCATTTGGGGTGCCAATTTGTTGTGGATTCAGTTTTTTGGGGAAATCACTTCTCAGAGATCTTTGATGCCAGAAATATTAGACTTTATTTTACAACAAAGCCGAGCGTCTCCTGCAGAAAGTCGCTCCAGATCAGTGCCCAGCTTCTCAGATATATACATACATCCTTTTCCAAAGATAGTAACACATCCTATAGATATTTTGAGAAATATCCTGTACCATGTGACAAACTAAAATAGAATGTATTCTGACCTTTCTTTAGGCCCCCAAAAGTCAAACCAAAGTCACACAGAGGAAATAATAGTGTGCAAATATATAGCTAAGTTACTTATTTTCAAAATTATAAAATCTTCAACATTAGAAGCAAATGTGGATACCTCGATCATAAGGTTGGATTTGAAAACTGGACACCTGTCAAGTTTTATTTCCCCTTTTGTTAAGACACACAGTAAGTGTTAGAGACATTCAGTACTCAAAAGCATAAATCCATGTTATCCATGTAAGGAGAATAAATGTTAGTTGTGTTTAATTAAAATCAAAGTTAAAATTTAAATTTCTTCCACACTAGTTAAGCAAAATCTTTTTATGGTTCCTTTTTTGCAGACACCAGCTCCTCTTCTTGCTAGATTGTGAACTCCCATTGTAATGATAATGTTCCATTAAATGAGAGATGTGTGTAAAATAGGCTGTGGAAATGGTCAAGTTAGTGCTAATTGCTTTCAAAAAAAAAAAAAAAAAAAAAAAAAAAACCTTTCCGCTGATGTAGCCAGTAGTCTGCACCTGCCCATATCAGAGATCTGGGTATTAGCTGTACAATGTGTCAGTCTCTAATCAGTGTCACAGAGTCAACAACATCGACAGCATCAGACCTCTACACTCCACCCACTCGTTCCCAGTCACCAGAGTACTAATCACCGTCACCTGTCACCAATCTTCACTGATCATCACCCAGCACTATTTAACTCTTCTCACTGCAGTTCACCATTGTCTGGTCTCGTCGTTCCTTCAGAGAACACTACCTGATTCCTTACCTTTGTGATATCTTCCTAGACGATTTACCTTCAGCCATCTGTTTCCTGCATTCATCTTCAGTCATCTGCTATGTTCATCTGTTTCAGTCATCGGCCTCTATCCCCATTTCGTAACCTGCATCAGATAATATCCGTTATCATCCAGATATCCATCCAGTACTCAATATTCTTCAGTTACTTACCTGCTTCCATCATTGTGATCTCATACTTCTTCAAATAAAACTGTTATTCACTTTACATGTGTGAATCCTTCTGTTCCATGATTTACTTGTTCACATGAGAATTAATTGGATGCAGTTATTACAGCGGTAAAATTATGCATGTGGGCTCCTCCATTACGGAGAGCAAAAGAAAAAAAAAGCCCCCAGGAAGTTCAGAAGTGGATGTCAGGGGCTCGAGGTCAGGGCTTAGCCCAGACCCCTATTGGATGGATGCAGAGGTCTGGGCTATTGAATATAGCAGTTATCATCTAAAAATTAAAAATGCACATTCCATTTTGTGGTGAAAGCTCTTGAAATGTTGTGGATAACACGAAATAACGCATGGACAAATACTGCCCAGCATGTTCACAATATCAAATTAAATTTGTGAAGACAATAATTATGTATTTCATCCACAAAAGGAACAGTCAGGACCACAAAATGCATTTTGTTCACAAAGTGAGGAATGAGGACTGCAGATGTGGCCAGAGAAATAAACTGCAATGTCTGCAATGTGAGATAACACTACTGGGAGACAGGAAGTACATTTGCTGGAAATAAAAAGTTGAAAGTGAGAGGATGCATCTTTTTCACCACAAACCAGCCTTTCAATCTTCCTGTCACAGTTTACATCCTCATTTACACACTCCACATTTTATTCAATTAAATTTCAAGAAAATAGTTCTTCCTATTTTATTGGTGAGGAAAAAAGTGGCATGTTGATCTGCCAGTCGTGTGCCATTCATGCCGAGAACTCTGCTCATGTTTTCTTTTCTTTTTAAATGTAAGTATTTATAAAATATCTATCATGTGATAAGTATATAAGTATTTATCATATTTATAAAAAGTTCACAATATTATTGTTGCAGATGGAATAAAATCAGGTTAGATATTGATTATTAACAACTCAAACCCCTTTTAGGGTGTTTCTACTTAACCTTCAGTCTCAATCGCATCCGCCATGTTTGTAGATTTGAATGGAATGCTCCTTTTGAATAATCATGTTTTATTATTAGTAGTATTATTACTACTATTCTGGCATTCTAAAGAAATAAAAGATGTGTGCATATAAGTTGCTGGTTCATCATTTGAGTAAACAGACCCCTGTCATTTCCACATACTCTCAGATCGCATTATTATGCTACTGCAGGCAATGTCCCAGCATGTCAGACCATCCTCTACAAATCCTCTCTGACTGAGGTGTATGGAATTACAGCGTCATGTCAAAGTGTATGAGAGATAAGTCATCCACAAGCAGAGGAAAATAACCAATATCCTATCAGAACTGCAAGGGATTTAGGGACATTTATTTTTCTCACTGCCATCTCTTCTGCAGACAACTGCATATGGTCAATAGACAAGAGATAATTAAATATTTTTCTGAATGAATGAGAGAGAGAGAAAAAAACAAACACATTTTGTGGTTCAGTGAATTAAGAGGAAACGATTGTCTACATAATGTAGGGTGACCAGGTTTCTCATGGTGGAATATGGGACAGAATGGTTACGTTCACTTGAGCCATAACCAAGTGTATTTACGTGAGATACTCCACATGATTGAATTCGGGATCGCACACTTCTGGTGTCATTCAGCGTGATACTACATTGAGTTCTTTTTTCACAACTTACAGCGCATAATAGCTTGATAAACTATTTTTGAAGATCCTTGATAAATGTAGCTACACAGATGCTTCTTTGACATCTTTGTGTCTGACCTCCTCCAAGTTATCTAATATCCCACCTTCACTAACAAGTTAATCGATAACGAATTGTGACTGGAATTGGATCGGACTGGAAATTTTGTTCTGCAAAATGTACAATGATGAGATTGGCTATACCTTTGATTAGGCTATTCTGGCATGACAGAGGACTGCTACTATGATCACCTAGCAAAGACAATTTAGGAAAGAAAAATATGGGACAAAAATGATTTTTTTCATAAAAAGTCGGGACACTAAAAATAGAGGTGAAATATGGGACAGTCCCGGGAAAAATGGGATGTCTGATATATACAGTTATTTCTGGTTCTCGAATCTGATTGGCTGAGAGCCTTTTCCAGACGTGCGTTATTCACACAGTAACAGCACTCCGTTTCACCATATATATATTCATGGGTTTCATCAGGTCCCTTTCCACAGGTGTATAAAATCAAGCACCTAGATTATGAATGCAGACTGCATTGTGCTTGATTAATACACCTGTGGAAAGGGACCTGATGAAATCCATGAATATCAGTACATGCCAGAAGTTTGGAAAGAAGTTTCTTCTGCTCATCAAGCCTGCATTTATTTGATCAAAAATACAGGAAAAAAAAAAGTAATATTGTGATATATTATTACAATTTAAAATAATTGGTTTTCAATTTATTATACTTTAAATGATCATTTATTTCTGTGATGCAAAGCTGAATTTTCAGGATCATTACTCCAGTCTATCACATGATCCTTTAGAAATCATTCTAATATGATGATTCATTATCAAAGTTGGAAACAGTTCTGCTGCTTAATATTTTTTCATAACCTGTGATACTTTTTTAGGATACTTTGATGAATAAAAAGTAAAAAAAATTAAATTAAATTAAAAAAAGAAGCAAATATTTTACAAATAGAAATATTTTGTAACAACAATATACACTTCTGGTCAGTAATTTTTTTTTCTTTCTTTTTTTGAAATAAATCAATACTTTTATTCAGCAAGGATGTGTTAAATTGATAAAAAGTGATAGTAAAGAAGATTTATATTATTAGAAAATATTTTTATATTTTGAATAAATGCAGTTCTTTTTAAACTTTTATTAATCAAATATATTAGGCAGCAGAACTGTTTCCAACACTCATAATAAATCAGAATATTAGAATGATTTCTAAAGGATCATGTGATAGACTGGATGTCACATGTTACACTGAAGACTGGAGTAATGATCCTGAAAATTCAGCTTTGCATCACAGAAATAAATGATAATTTAAAGTATAATAAATTGAAAACCAATTATTTTAAATTGTAATAATATATCACAATATTACTTTTTTTTTCTGTATTTTTGATCAAATAAATGCAGGCTTGATGAGCAGAAGAAACTTCTTTCAAAAACATAAAAAATTTTAATGTTTCCAAACTTTTGGCCTGTACTGTATATATATATATATATATATATATATATACATTTTTTTATTATTTTTTATTATTATTATTATTTATTTTTTTGTACCACTGTACCTTTATGGTGTATCTTCCATCCAGAGAACTGAATCCCTCTCTACTCTCAAAATGCCCGAAGACACAACTCTTCTGAGTGACTGACTCAACTATTAATGCAGTAATTAAATGCTTTAAAAACGTACTCGGTTACTAACGTAACCTCGGTTCTCTCTAGAGAGGGAACGAGTACTGCGTAATAGCTTACGCTAGGGGAAAAACTATTTTCCACGAGATACTGAAGCCACAAAAAAATGTATCCTTAATTTGTAATGTTGTAAAACGCGTTGCGGCAGCATGCAGACATGGGCGAGACGGCTCGCGCGCCCATTGGCTGCTCTGCGGCAACTGCACCAGCCTATCGAGCGAGACCGCTCATGACGTCAGATCCAATGAGGGCGCTTCGCGCCCACTGCGTCACGTCCCGCCGAAATGGGCGGAGCCTAGGGCTATAAATTCAGGCTCGGGAGGCTGGTCTAGCTGGTTTTTCATCGCCGAAGCGAACCAGAGCGTGATGCATGCACGGCAAGATACGCAGTACTCGTTCCCTCTCTAGAGAGAACCGAGGTTACGTTAGTAACCGAGTACGTTCTCTTACGAGAGGTTCTCTCGTACTGCGTAATAGCTTACGCGAGGGCAGGGGTGGGCAAACTACGGCCCGTTAGGCTGTTTAATCCGGCCCGTCGAGGTTCGGCGAACGCTGCTATGGCCGCCACATAAACTTTGAGCGTGGATGGGGCTCTGCCCTTATCCAGTAGCTCTTGTAGAAAAGAAAGAACCTCCGATACCCCACAGTCTGAGGGCGATATGTCACGAGCTGCACACCAGCTAGTGAACACAGACCATTTCGAGGAATAGAGCCGCCTAGTAGACGGGGCTCTAGCCTGCATGATCGTGTTTAACACTCCCGCTGGGAGGTTAGCGGGTACCCGTTGATGGCCCACACGTGTAGGGACCAAAGCTCCGGGTGAGGATGCCAGATCGAGCCGTTGGCCTGCGAGATGAGATCCCTCCTCACTGGTATTGGCCATGGGGCGGTACTCGTCAGCTGCATCAGAACTGGGAACCAGGCTTGGTTCATCCAGAATGGGGCTACGAGTAGCACTGAGCATCCGTTCTCCCTGATCCGCTCTAGTACCTGGGGTAAGAGCGTGACAGGGGGAAACGCATAGAGCGGGCAGCGGGGCCAGACGTGGGCCAGTGCGTCCCTGCTCTTGGAGAAAAACTCCGGACAGTGAGTGTTTTCCTGAGACGCGAATAGGTCCATTTCCGCTCTGCCGAATGTTTTCCACAGCAGTTGGACTGCCTGTGGATGTAAAGACCATTCTCCTGCTGGAACAATGTTCCTGGACAGTCTGTCTGGTCCCAAATTCAAGTGACCTGGCACGTGCGCTGCTCTCAGCGAGCGCAGATTGTGCTGGGCCCAGATCAGAATGCATTCCGTCAGTCTGTGGAGGGCTCTGGATCTGATACCCCCTTGGTGATTTATATAAGCCACCACCGACATGTTGTCCGAACGGACCAAGACGTGGTGACCTTTTATCTGGGGACAAAAGCGCCTCAGCGCGTTGTCGACTGCCAGCATTTCCAGGCAGTTTATGTGTAAAAGCTTTTCCCATTCTGACCAGTGGCCGAAGAACGGTCTGCCCTCGAGCAGCGCTCCCCATCCCGAGGTTGAGGCGTCCGTAGACACCACCTTCACACTCGAGGAAGTCCCCAGGTTTACACCTGACCGGTACCAATCGGTCGCTGTCCAAGGTTTCAGAGCTGAGATGCATTTCTGATCGACCTTGAGGCGTAAGAGACCGGAGGTCCACGCTCGGCGCGGTACCCGCGCTTTCAGCCAGAACTGCAGCGGGCGCATGCGAAGCAGACCCAGCTGGAGCACCGGAGATGCTGATGCCATGAGACCCAGCATCTTCTGAAACTTTTTGAGAGGGACTAGAGTGCCGTGGCGAAACATTTTCGTCATGCGCTGAATACTTAGTCTGCGCTGTAGCGATAGTTGTGCTGTCATAGACAGCGAGTCCAGTTCTGTGCCCAGATAAGATATTGTCTGACTGGGAGACAGCGAACTTTTCGCCCAATTGACTGAGACCTAGATTCTCGAGGTGATCGAGCAATATGGCCCTGTGTTCGATGAGCTCTGAGTGAGATCGAGCTAGAACCAGCCAATCGTCCAAATAATTCAGAACTCGTATGCCCCGGAGTTTCAGGGGTGCGAGCGCTGCGTCCATGCACATTGTGAATGTACGAGGTGCTAGGGACAGGCCAAACGGCAGGGCTGTGTATTGATATGCCTGGCCCTCGAAGGCGAATCTCAAAAATCGCCTGTGACGTGACGCTATTTGTATTTGGAAATACGCGTCTTTCAGATCTATTGACATAAACCAATCCCCTTGGCGAATCTGCGTGAGGATTTTCTTGGTTGTGAGCATTCTGAACCGTCGTTTCAGAAGTGCTTTGTTCAGCTGTCTTAGATCTAAAATGGGTCTGAGACCCCCCGTCTTTCTTGGGTACCAGAAAATATCTGCTGAACATGCCCCCTCCGCTCTGAGCTTGTGATAAGGGTTCTATAGCCCATTTGCTCAATAGCTTCGCTATCTCTTTATGGGATTTATCTGGGTCGCCGTGAAAACGGCGTTTGTGTGCAGGCAAGCGGGCTGTGTTACCGACTTGTTTACTGCAGAATACACTGGAACAGTCGCAATTAATGGAACTGGACGAGCGATACGTTTCGGTGGAGGTCTGGCCGCAGCGGGACTCAAACACCGTCGCTTTCCTAGGCTGGCTAGGAAGGCTTTGAGGCCTCGGGCTTCATCTCAACCTTTGGCCGGGGCCCACGCGGAGGGGGGCAGCGGCCGGCGGAACGAGAGCGTGGTCTCTGGTCCCGGGTCTGGCGGCGCTGTGAAGCGGCGGCAGTCGGTGGGGCTTGCGGCTGAGAGCTGCGAGCAGAGCGACCTGCTGCGGAGCTGGAGCGCTTGGGCAGAAAATGCTTCATGGCCTGTGATGTCTTCTGTACCTCAGCGAATCTGTCTGCGAAGTCTTTGACAGACGATCCGAAGAGGCCAGCTGGAGAGACAGGGGCGTCGAGGAACGCGGAGCGCTCCGAATCCGACATCTCAGAGAGCATGAGCCAGAGGTGTCTCTCAGCTACGGTGAGAGAGGCCATGTTCCGCCCTATGGCCTGCGCGGCGGATTTAGTGGTGCGAAGGGCGAGATCCGTCGCGCTCCTAAAATCCGGCAGGCTAACAGCTTCCGGTCCTTCCTCGTCCATTTTGCGGAGAAGGTTGGCCTGGAAGATCTGCAAAATGGCCATGGAGTGCAGTGCAGAGACAGCCTGCCCGGCGGCCGTGTAAGCGCGACCGTGCAAGGCTGACGTCGTGCGGCAAGCTTTGGATGGTAGCGCCGTCTTAGCACGCCGTCCAGCAGAGGGCGGGCAAAGATGGGCAGCTACAGCTTCCTCCACGGGGGGGAGAGAATGGTACCCTTTGTCCTTAGCACCGTCGACTGCAGAGAATGCTGCTGACACGGAGGTACGCATTCTAGCTGAAAAGGGGGCGCCCCAGGACTTAGCGACTTCTTCGTGAAGCTCAGGAAGAAAGGGCGCTGGTCTCGAAGGCGGCGAAGCACGGTCCCCTTGTAGAAAACAACCGTCCAGTCGGTTGTGTGCAGGCGCCGGGGGCGTCGACCACTCAAGGCCGAGGCTCGCGACGGCCTGCTCGAGCAGACGCATGAGCTCCGCTTCAATGTTCGCTCTCTTCCCAGAGGGTCGGTGAGAAGAAGGTGCGAGATCCGCAGAGCTCGACCAATCCTCACTGCCCGAAGCTAGGACAGAGCAGCTATCCTCTTCCACACACACGGCTTCCTCGCAGTCCTCTATGGTGGAAGCGGCGGCAGACCGCGGCCGCTGACCGGCAGTGAGAGACTCGGGAGAAGCAGGCGGCGAAGCTGGCGGGCGCACCGGCGAGCATTCGGGGGATGGAAGGGGGGAAGGGGTTCCGGGACCCGCTGGGCGCAGCGCTTCTTACGGCGCGGCACCGCGGCGGGCGATGGTGCAGACTCGGCGAAGGATGCCAGGCGAGTCCGCAGAGTCACCATGGACAGAAGCTCGCAATGAGGGCAGCCGCCTTCCGCGAGCGCGAGAGCTGCATGATCCTCACCCAGGCAGGAAACACAGATGACATGGTGGTCCCCGTCGCTGAGTGGAGCTCGGCATGGGCCACAGGATGTGCGAGGCATCTTGAAAAAGACGCTCGGCTCTTTTAGATCGAGAAAAAGTGTGTGTCGCGGCGGCGAACACACACAGCAGAGAAAAGGATATGTACACCGGAAAGCGGGAGCAGGGACGGCGTCTGAAGACGGCGAGTAGTCGACCAGCTGCTTCAGGCAGAAAGCTCGTCCCGCAGAAGGCTTATCAGACGGCGCGGCTTCTTCCTCTCGGGATCCAGTGATGCGTGAGCTTCGCTGAAGAGATGAAAAATCAGCTAGACCAGCCTCCCGAGCCTGAATTTATAGCCCTAGGCTCCACCCATTTCGGCGGGACGTGACGCAGTGGGCGCGAAGCGCCCTCATTGGATCTGACGTCATGAGCGGTCTCGCTCGATAGGCTGGTGCAGTTGCCGCAGAGCAGCCAATGGGCGTGCGAGCCGTCTCGCCCATGTCTGCATGCTGCCGCAACGCGTTTTACAACATTACAAATAAGGATAATTTTTTTGGGGGCTTCAGTATCTCGTGGAAAAGAGTTTTTCCCCTAGCGTAAGCTATTACGCAGTACGAGAGAACCTCTCGTAAGAGAACTCATCTCTGTACTATTTTTATTTTTTATTTTTTTAGAACAATTCTAGAATGTTGTATTCAAGCACTTCATCATGTCACCCTATGAATTGCATTTATCATTATGAATACACTTTTTTGCAAAATGAGTTAATCTACTAATAATGTAAAAAAAAATAAAAAAATAAAAAATATCAACAACAGTAATGTAAGTAATCCAAAACCTAATAGGTCAACTGTTCCTACACCAAAATGCATGGACTTAATTAGTATCATAAACAGCTGCATGTGAAACACTCATGTATAGATATAAGCATTTGTTTTTCAAATGACATTGGATTAAACCAGTGTGTCTGACAATTATTCTTATTGTCAATACAACTATATTTTACTGAATGCATCGTGGCTTAAACTGAAGCAAGCAAGAAGCTGAAGTTCTTGTTAAACTTTCTGTGCAAAAAAAAAAAGTATAAGAAACGATTTATGCAAAACAAAGTCAGTGAATGCAAACCTTGTGGAACACTATGAAAAGATGTTACCAAGAACATGCAAGACAATGCATCAATGTTCCTATTAGTAGCTGCAGGAAAGGATGGAAGCCTGGCCTTGTAGATGCGGCTATTGTGTGAGATGAAATAGAGAGCATCCAGGTTCTGTAATCGCTTTCAAACAGATGCTGTGCACTTCATACTGCATCCTTCCAAGACATACAAAGGAATACTGTGGACTAGAAACAATTAATTTGGTAGCTTCTTAAAACGTTTGTATAATTCACAACAAAATAATTATATATACATATTTGTGGCCATAGTGACAATAATAATTTAATGTTTAATTATATATTATAGATTCATAGTTTTTTTTTTTCATCATTAAATTAATCTGTTCATAAACCCAATTTGTTCCCCCAAGAAACTTTGCATCTGCTCTCAAAACATTTGTGTTCTCTTGCAAAAGTATCTCATTCCGAGAAACTTTGCATTCGCTCGCAAAAGCACTAATATATTTACATTCTACTTTCAGTAAAGAAATAGTAAGTGAAGAAAGTGCCGCAACCACAGCAAGACGAGTGAACACGCAAGAACGGGCAACTTTTTGAACTTTTGCCAACCAGCATTCTGTCTAAAGTCAAACCTCCAGTTTGTGAGGCTCCTCGCTCTTTCTCATTGACCTGAAGCATCTACCTCTCACTACAACCTGTCCCTGGAGTATATTTTATACTATAACTGCATGCAACAAGAAAACATTAAGTGTTATCTCACATAGAAATACACAACTTTACTTTGTAACGCTAAGTCGCAACACAATGTCAGTAACATTTCACATTTACCTGGTACAGCTTCACCAAATTACTGGTTGTTATGTTATCTCACACCATCTCACTTAAACATACACACGACACATTCACATATTCACTATGTGTTATACCTTATATTACAAATTCACACCTAAGATTTACCATTACTTAGTTTACAGTTAACGTTAACAGAGTTATAACTGGTGATATGGCTAAAGCTAAAGCTAGCTATGGCAATTTCTTCTTTACTTACCTTGGGAATTGTGGATAAACTCTTTGTGGAAGAATTTATATCCATTGTCCAGTTTGATCCCTTTAGTGGACGAATGTATCTCCACACTCTTCACCACATCGGTGCTGGTGAACTTTCGGAAGATAAGTCAGGCTATAGCCGAAAACACTCTAGCTATGAAAACATTTGAAATAACGAATTTGTACGCGCATAAAACGCGATATGCTCCTTACAGTCTTGCGAGTTAACAATAATGCCTGACTGCTAATTACAAATCATAACAGAGATCAACTAGTCTGAACTAGCATATAATCAGCTGCATGTAGGGGTTGGGGTTTCAACACAGACAAATGTTGTCTGGCGAGATGAGACAGAGAATGCAGTCATTCATCTAACCTTATCAGACAATTCTAAATAAACAGCATTGGGGGAAATAAGAAAGAGATCAATGCACAGCAAGAGTCATCCATCGCCACCACTGAAAGCCTCTGGTCTGTTCAGTTATTTGATAAAAAGTCCATTAAAGCATGTCTAATTAAATGATAAGCACGAATGAAATCACAGGTTGGAAAGGTTTGCAGTAACCATCTCATGGGTAGTGTGTTGGTATAAAGGGATTGTAGGCCATCTAATAATCACAAACAAACACAAGTATAGGCACAGAAGCATGTGATAGTCACCAGACAAATTGATTTCGCTTTTATATTGAAACTGAGCTGCGAGAGGATAATAGGATTATATGATGTGTCGTGACCCATCAAATTGTGGCTTGTTCTGAGATATCAGTGCTGTACAGCTAAGATATGTGAGCAAAGAAGGCCATGATAGAGCAGAGAAACTATCAGGGTTCTTGCAGGTTTCAGCAAGTCAAATTTAAGACCTTTTTAAGACATTTTACGACCATAAAGTTTGAAATTTAAGACCTACCAAAAAAAAAATTCTAATCAAAGAATTCATTTTATTTCAATGAATTAAGTAATTGAAAAAACATTAATTTAATTTACAGATAAAACAATCACATTAGTAACCTTCCACACCCAACAACGTGTGTCAGAATCAGATATATAATTTTTTTTATAGAAAATTGTACTATGCATATTATACTGTAAAAAACACATAATTAGTTGATTTTAGTTGATCATAGTTGATCATAACTAGAGATGAAATGGCATGAACATTTCATTTCAATGATTATAGTGACAAAAATGACCACGGTTATCACAGAATCCTGTTCAAAAAGTACTAATACTACACAATGTCGAAAACCAGCAAATAACAAATAAAATTTGCATCAATATGCACTTTTTGTTTACATAAACATTAAAATAATACCATTAAAAATGATAGCCAGATTTTAAAAGTGTCTTGCAACATGTTATATACTAACATGTACAAGTTCAAATAAAGTTTAGACAAAAAAGTTGTTTTTATAAAAAGATAAACCTCACATATTTCAGACTTTAAATAATTTTTTATAAAAAGATAAATTACTGACATTTACAATGCACTTTAGCTTATCTTTTATTATTAATAGTAAAATTCGGTCGGATTTTCCCGTGGCGTCTGTCGTTGCAATGCAACCATGCCCTGCGCTCTCCACAATGCAGGCATGAAAACAGGTCAGGGGTAAAAAAGGTGAGAAGGATGCGGCAGCAAAAAATCCAATCCAATCAACTTATATATATATATATATATATATATATATATATATATACTGTGTATATATATATATAGTGCTTTTTAAATGTTAAATTCATCAATCTGGTGCAAATTAAACAAAGAAAAATTCTTTTAGTTACAGTGTCTGTCTACATTACTACTACATAATAATAGTTACAATATTAATCCCATGATAGTAATAGCCATATATTGTAAAACAAATGCACTGAAAAATAAAGGAAACTTTCATAATTAGTTTTGTACTAATTTCTATACTTGAAAGAGTATATTTCTATACTTCACATTAAAGGTGTGATTGGGCTAGCCCAGTGTCAATCAAGAAAAGAACCAAATGGGCCGCTGATCTACGTGTTACATGGGGTGTCAGAAAAAAAAAAACTAACGCTGACTTTTTATTGACCAATGCATTACGCACTAATTACGCACCAACCCAGCGCCGCCAATTAAGCAAAACAAAACGAATGGGCCGCCGATGTACGAGTTTTATGGGCCGTTAAGACAAAAAACGAAACAAAAAAGTATGAGATGTATCGGCCCAAAAAGCACGTCGGCCCACCGGGAATCTACCGGTAGTCCCGATCATAGACATGTATAGAAAGGCTAGATGGCTCAAGGCGGAGTCAGCTGTGTCGTCACTTGGCGGCCATCTTAGGTCAGGAGACTGCGCTGCTGCTCCCTGCTGCTGTGGACGGAAGGTGAGTGACATACGCCAACTAAAATGCTCGTAACTTGCTGAATTCTTGACGGATTTACAAACGGTTTGGTTTATTACAAACCTTATTAACGTGGCTATGATTTGTACTGATGCCGTTTGTGGCTATAATTTTTCACAAGTATGCAGTTAAATAGCCGCATCCCTGACGTTTATGACACACCAAGCCGTTTGAAAATCGGTTGAAAATTGAGCAAAATATAGTTATTTCAGCACTACATGCACAATAGACTTTAATGTTATAACTGGACGAGCGGTCCTGTCCTAAGATGGCCGCCGTGTGACGTCGTCGGGTCCCATTGGCTCTCAGCGCCGGTAAGCTATCTAGCCTTTCTATACATGTCTATGGTCCCGATGGCATGGCATTAGCCTACATGCCTGGACACAAAACAAAATCCTACCTGTAGGCTTTCACCATCCACTTATTTAGCTGCTGTTGCATCAATTGACATGCCATCTCCTTTTCTCTCTTTCTTTTTCTATGTTTAGAAAACATAGAAAGACCCCCGACAGCTTTTTTGCATTATCCATCTTTTTCGACGACAACTCACTACTTGTTCCTGCTCGCTCAGCGCTCACGGCGCCCGCGCCCGCTCGCGATATTATCCCGCCCACTTCTATGTCAAAATTAAAAATAATGACATTGGCAACATCGCTGTCTGTATCTGACAAGACAGTTAACATTGTAAGCTAACTTAACTCAGGCTTGCTTTCCGACGTGCGGTTCTTTGTTCGGCAGTGTGTCATCAGACTCGCGGTGTTAAAGACTTTGAAAACAATTCTGCCCTACTCTGACTCGGATTGGCTGTCAGGTTTCTGCATTAGGAATGATGATTGTTTTTTTTAAAGCTGCTAAGTTTATGGTAACTATAGAGATATAGCGGGTAAATGCTGGCCACAGCCACCAAGGTGAGAAGTTTTCATGCCTGTCAATGACAAAGAAGTTTTAGTGGCTAATGGATTTCCACCGGCGAGAAACGCTTGCTGTAGCTCTGCTTCAAGATTTATTTACGGAGAAGAGAAAAACACCCGTAGTGTTTGGGTGCACCCGAATCCTTCCAGTTGAGTGAGCTTTCAATGTTGTTACGGAAAGGGGCGAAGCTGATTGGTTGGTTCTTGTCACATGACCTGCGGTGCGTTTGCGGCATTCTGAAGAGTTGAGATTTTTTTTATCTCGCTGCGCCTGGAAAAAAACGAGTGCGTCGCTTCAATTATGAGCGCGCGCGCGCCTACATTTGAACGAACTTGAGCGCGCAAAAGATGTGATATGTGAACGGCCTGTTGGCGAGACCTTTTTTAGACCTGACTAAATGAAATTTAAGACCACGGATCAAAATCTGGCTGTTTTTAAGACATTTTAAGGCCTTAAATTTAAAGTTCAGAATTTTAGACTTTTTAAGACTTTTTAAGACCCCGCGGGAACCCTGAACTATATTGAAGAGACTAGAAGAGGAGACAGAGTGATAAAGCTAATCTGTATATATATTGATGATTAGGAGGCCATGATGGACAGAGCCAATGGGCAAATTTGGCCAGGATGCCGGGGTTAAACCCCTACTCTTTTTCCGAAGGACATCCTGGGATTTTTAATGACCACAGAGAGTCAGGACCTTGGTTTAACATTTTATCCGAAGGACGGTGCTCTTTGACAGTATAGTGTCCCCATCACTTTACTGGGGCTATAGGACCCACACAGTCCACAGGGTGAGCACCCCCTGCTGGCCTCACTAACACCTCTTCCAGCAGCAACCTAGTTTTCCCAGGAGGTCTCCCATCCAGGTACTGGCCAGGCTCAACCCTGCTTAGCTACAGTAGGCAACCAGTCTTGGGCTACAGGGTGATATGGCTGCTGGCTATCACAACACTGCAGTCTTATCAAGAGTAAGAAAAAAATTAGCTCACTGAAGCAGGTTCTTTCTATAGTGCCATCTGATAAGTTTATCAGTTTCATAAATATGCTTGTAATGAAAAGCAAACAGACCAAATGGGTCAAGTAGTTCACGGTTACTCGCTATGCTACCCAAACGTATTACTCAGGTGTAGCTCTTTCATGGCTCAGAAGTCTTACTGAAGATCTCAGTCATGTTTCATTGAAGTATAGTTGTTTTAAATTTTAGGAGAAACTATTTGTTGGCAAAATTGAAAAAATAAAATAAAAATCTGACAATCTAGAGACTTAAAGGGATACTCCACTTTAAAATGTAAATTCTGTCATATACTCACCCTCATGTTGTTTCAAACCTGTATGAATTTCTTTCTTCTGCTGAACAGAAAGGAAGATATTTAGAAGAATGTCAGTAACCAGACAGTTTCTGGTACCATTGACTTCCATAGTATATATTTTTTCCTACTATGGAAGTCAATGGTACCAGAAACTGTTTGGTTACTGACATTCTTCTAAATATCTTCCTTTCAGTTCAGCAGAAGAAAGAAATTCATACAGGTTTGAAACAACATGAGGGTGAGTATATGATGACAGAATTTTCATTTTAAAGTGGAGTATCCAGAACCTCCAGGTCCTGTTGTACTGTAAAAAAAATTAAAAAAAAAAAAAAAAATTTACTTATTATTTAGTTTTACAGAACAGCAGTAACATTACAAAGCTAATATTAATGGCTGTCTTGATTTGTATTTGCTTTTAAAGGTTAAACCATGGAACTTTTATTTTGCGGGAACCGCAAGGAAACCTGAATATCTTGTTGTCTTGTTGACAACGGATTTATAAATGATTCTCATTACAAATTTGAGAAGACAGTTGGCAAATGTTGCCTTTTTTTTAAATGCACGTTATAAGTGACACAAACTCACAGCATTGGCAGAGATGGAGTTCATGTGGAGTGGCATTTACTGCAAACCGAGCAGCTCCGAGACACCGAACCCCAAATCATGAGCGTGTAAATGAACACAGATGAGGTTCAGGTTGGCACCGCTAGCTCTTTCATTGCTGTCGGAAGCAATCCATGCATGGAATGTATCTGAAAACACAGCATTTGCAGTTTCTTTGGTAATTGTTTAAAGCCATTTCAAAATCCAAGAATATACCCATCCCTGAGATCAATACAATTCTATTTAATATCTGTTGTCTAGTGGTGGAAAACAATTGACCTATTATTGTATTGAAATTAGCCAAGCTTGATTAGAAAATGAACAACAATAATGACAATGAGATAAAAGCAACATTGGAATGTTTTATTCGTTCATGTTACTTTTTTTTTTTTTTTTTTTTTTTTTTTTGTAGAAAATAAAACACAACCAATAAATACAAAGATACAAAGCAACTTTTTTTTGGCGAGTGCCTCACCATATTCCAACAGTAGCATGTTTGTTTTAGTTATTTTATATAGTTGCGTATATGTTTTTGTTTTACTGTGCTCAATGACAGCAAGCAGCGGCACCCAAAGCAGACTGGTCACAATGGATTGCAATGAAACATGAAACAGGCATGCAGATCCATGATTGATCCTCTTTGTGCGAACACACACGCGCACACACACACGCACACATGAGTTGGCACATTAAAGACAACATCTAGAAACTTTTTTTTTTTGCAAAATATATATTATATATACACAC
The DNA here is from genome assembly GCF_965113295.1 of Leuciscus leuciscus. Lineage (NCBI taxonomy): Eukaryota > Metazoa > Chordata > Actinopteri > Cypriniformes > Leuciscidae > Leuciscus > Leuciscus leuciscus. The sequence continues at coordinate 19,776,464 of NC_138736.1, read as the reverse complement.
CCCTCCCCCCCAAAAAACACAAACCCCCCCAACAAAAAAATCAACCCAGAAACCATATTTGTAGCTATTCTTCTGACCTGTCTGAACTTTCGAGTGCCACTTTCCGATTTAAAGGTGAAGAATGTCTGTCACCAAATAGAATTGCAAGAAAAACTCACTGTTTTCAAACAGCTGTCCCAAACCTCCATCTGTTACTGGTCAGCCAAACACATAGATCCGCCCCAAACTCACGCTATTGGTTGAGTCAAAGTTGCTGTGTTGGGATGCTCAAACAAATAGAGCAATGTTTTGATAGCGCCACAGTGTTACACTTTTGAGGAGAATCAACCTATTGAATGGCTCACTTATAGATGTTTCTGCACATTAAGCTGGGATGGGAGATTAACATCAACAAATAATACAGATCACCTTTAAATAATTCAATAAAAAACTCCATCAATTATCACACCCTCACATTCAAGGTATGCTTTCCAATAAAATCATCACAGTAGATCGCCCCACGTACAGAGTTTAACAATACACGTAATGTACAAACACAATGTTATCTCCCATGTTGTCGCTGTTGCAGTCACATGGTTTCAGCGTGTTTTCCTCTTGCATGGTGTATAAGGCCTATAGGCGGAGCTTAGAACCAGTCACGTGATCAAAGAGGTACGTCATAAATCTCAAAGCTGTTAAAATCTCGTCAATTCCCTCAAGGGTTTGGCAGGAATATCTGGCACAGGGAGTCAGTGGAGGAGAAAACACCAAAACAAAAAGTACACAGAGGACAATAGAGGTTGAAGGTTAAAGAAATGTGCCAAGTCTTGCATTCCCACTTTTGACGTAGATTATGCATTCTCACTGGAGGACAGAACAGCTCATTCATATGGGCTGGATTGGCCCAAGTGAAAGGAAAAAGAGGAGGAAAGGTGAAGAGGTTGAAGCCAGTGTTGATGAGGTCTTGAGCTCTTGTGTTATCTGACCTCCAGGCAGTCCAGGTAGTCCAGAGCCAGCTCGTAGCAGAACCTGTACTGCTCCTGTAAACAACATCAAGGTTGCATCGATTTATTTGGTGACATTCACAAACTACATCAATTTCATAATGCAACTACATTTTTACATTTTAAGAAAATGTGAGAGATGTTTGTCTGTGAATCGTTAATCCTATAATAAAAATATGATTACGGAATTTATAAGTGTTGAAATACAGAGCTACAAGTTACTTGCAGAGGAACAATGGTGGAAACTATAACTTAGCCAGGCTATTTATACAGTTGTATCCCTCCTTCAATCTAAGTCAATATAATTGTTTTATCATCTATTGCAGAGTAGAGTAAAAGCACCTCTTTCTCAAGTGTAATTTGAGGTATCAAAAATGCTCACAGAACAAATTATTTGCATGTCAAACTGTTACACATTGGTTAGGGGTTTGGTCTAAGCATGTCTTAATGGTCTAAACACCACTAATAAGTTCTGCACATAATTAGCACACTAACCATAGACTCCACCATGTTGGGCTTGGAGTTCCGTAGAGTCTTGACGGCGTAGAACACATCGACCATGTTGTGATGATGCACCATCTCCATTATCATGGTGCATGCGCAGAAAGTGCCACTACGTCCCCCACCATTCCTTAAAGACATTAATACGTTGTTTCATTAGCATCTTCAAGAATAGAAGTGGCTTGTAACACATGTAGGAGAGGGATCTATGCAGCACACTTTCAAAGCTTGTGTGGATTATTGTATTATAGATGTCTGGAGGAGGGGATAGCGGTGAAAGAGCCATATTTGTGCCACCACAGGCTGCCAGATATCTGCAATACTTTTGAACAAGAAGGAATGGAAAGTACCAGTGCGCTCTGGGGAAAAGTCAAGCTATAAAAATGTCACATCCTACTGAACTAAGATCATTTCCCTAGGGCTACTGATAAAAGAAGGGCACCCCAGCACAGATGCTTTGAAGCCCGAAATGGTGTCTGTACCATGCTATCATTAATAGAGGATAGATGTATTAAACTACAGACACGTGCAGGTGGCAGGTACGTATCCTGAGGCCAGAGCGCTAAGAAGTCAAATACTGAGAAAAAATGAAGACATGAAAAAGCAGCCGGAGATTAAGCACTTTAAGCAGATTTTCACTGTTGGGTGGCCACAGAAATTGCAGGAGCACGGGAGCAAAAGAGACCTGGATTGTATAATCAACACAATGAAGTGTAATTGCTCTCCAATTAGCATTTGGAAGCAGAGCCGTATGAAACTTACAAGCAGTGCACTATAGTGCGACCATCGCCACACTCCCTCTGCCACTTCTGCACTTGTGCCAGCAGGTTGAGAAAGGCCTTCTTAGAGTCTGGGATTTCACGATAAGCCGACCAGCGCAGGAACTGGAAATGTCGCACTACCAGATGACCTTCCTGCAACTGAATGATAAAGACAGAGAGACCAAGACCAGAAGAATGAGAAAATAATTGTAAACATAGCATGAAAATGAAATTAAAATGGTCTGTTCAATCAAAGGGGTAAAGTTCTCTGAAGTGGCACATATGGAGACCCTAAAGGGACATGGTGATATAAACTTGCCTTTGCGTTCTCTCTCAAAACTCTTGCATTCCCCCTAGAAACTTTGCATTTTGCACTCAATCACAAAACGTTTGATTTCCCAGAGAAGCTTTAAGGGAAAACACAACGCTATGAAAGCATATAAATAGAATTTTTTCTCCCATTTCATAATTGTTTTCCTTCAGCATGTCCCCTTAGGGGCTCCATATGTGCCACATGAGATATCTAAACCTTCTTGATTTAAACCAACAATTAAAACCACATGACAAAACTCTGTTAAACTTATATGAATTAAATTATAGTAAACAATTAAATAAAAATTATTTTAATTAAGTTAATTTACAATGAAATAAAAACTCTTCTGTAATTGGAAATAAAATCAATAACTACAAATCAATAAGCATCCCAAACCTAGTCCCTACTGAGTAATACTTAAATAAATAAATAAATAAATATGCAACCCTGTTACTCATTCTAGTGTACTTTTTTATGATATATATATATATATATATATATATATATATATATATATATATATATATATATATATAAATGTATGTATGTGTGGTTACACTTTATTTTAGGATGTCATTGTAATTATGTAATTAAAAATGTAATTATACATTTAAGTACTGAGGAATATTAAGCAACTACATGTACTTACTATAGGGTTAGGGTAGGATTAGGATTTGGTTGAGGGTTAGTTGCTTGTAATTATTGCTTAATTTGCTCTTATTTCTATGGTAAGTACATGTAACATATGTAACAAGGACACTGTAAAATAAAGTGTTACCAAATGTGTTTATTGCTTGAAAATTATATTTCTAATAATAACAATAATAATAAACTGTGATAATAATAAAAACGAACATTTTGGTAACAGGGTTCCAGAAAGGGCATACAAAATTACATCTCATATAATATTTAGTTTGACCTCCTGGCATAAACAAACAACATTATCTGAAGGTTAAGCAACTTCTTTCACTGATGCCTGAAACATGTCACTCTATTTTGTATCCTATTCATGGAACATCTACTGTAATTCAAACACTCACTCACACAGCACACAATATTCAGCTCATCTGCAAGTCATTGACTGGATCATTTGAGCATTAATTAGCATCTAAATTGCTCTGTAACAAATCATTAAAGCATTTTTCTGTCACAGGGCTTTTCTTTGTCCAGGGTTGGCGCCGTTTAGCAACATGATCTATCAATAGCACTCTACTCCTCAGTCTTGTACCTTTTTGGAGAAGTGAGAATCGTCTTTCCAACATGGGTGGTTCTCTCTGGGGTCCTGTGAAGAGGCAGTATGGGACAATTTCTGACAATGACATGGAGTGTTTGCCCAGCTTGCAGAGTCTCAAAGAGACAGAGGGGAAATAGGGACTGACAGGGGCTAGCCAAACTGACAGAGGCACGGATGGGAATATGGCTAAAGGTTGACAGCCTGGCTGTCAGGAGTGCTAAAGGGGGCGAACAATGAGAGGTGCAACACTTGAGACAAGATTTCAAAGAGACAGGATGTTGACAATGATGCCATCAGGGAGGACTAAGGTCAGCTAGAGGTGTGAAAAAATTTCTTTTTATCCAGACAAGTCAATATCAGAAGCACAGACCACACTGAGAGAGACACAACTGTATCGCTCTCTCGCACACACATCCAGCGAGAAATTACCAGGTCTAATTATAGCAATGTCAGTGCTATTTTGTGAAATGGAGACTGACCACACTTTTACACCTTTGATTTAATTTAATCGGTATTGAATTCATTTTCTACAAGTCTCTGAAAAGATAATTTAAGCTATTAGCCTAGCAGTTAATTGACCTATCTGGAGATGCCCTGAACTCAGAGAATCTCTTTAAAAAAGACAGACGTTAGAAGACAGGTGATTTGTCTAATTGGGTCTGATTTTAATGAGGTACGAGGAAATGTCAGCACTAACACTGGGTGATTGTAAGGCACAATGGAGATAACATTTATTTGAAGATGACGTGTATGGCATTATAGACTCACCCGTGTGATGTTGTTCACCCTGAATAGACGAGTGACAACATTGTCATCAGTGGATCTGGAGAGCAGCTCCACCGTCATGGGTCCATACTGCTGCATCCCTGTTTCAGGCCAGTATTGTAGACAAGGCTGAGAAAGAGAAGGACATAATTACACATGTAAATTGCTGTACAATTCAATTTAATTTAATTCCTATTAAAGTGTTGTTTAGCGCAGAGGCAGTGACAAAAATGGACAAATACAAAACATTTATGTATGTATGTATGTATGTATGTATTTCATTATTTCAAAAGGGACAGTGTACATTAATCAACATCCAGACAGATATAAATGTACCTAAGTTATCTAAAGGCTGATTTTCATTGGCAGTCCATTTGCCTGATATTATTAAAAAAAGCAACTAAATATATGCAACTAAAAAAAGAAAGAAGAAGAGAAAAAACTACAATAATAATAACACTTGCAATACACCAGAATAATATAACTATAACATAAACAGAGTATTATTATGGGTGAACAACATCAATGATGAGATTGTTGATTGAGATTGTTGATCATGAAATGGAATGACTGGTATAATAACTACAATAACATTGATAATAATGTTTATATTACAATGAGATAATAATAATGCATTGATATGCATTTAAAAATGCATAATGATTTTTTTTAAATATTAAAATATTATGAAATGTTTTCAATTAAGCCATTTGATATCTGACAATGTGATCTAATTTTGTCAAAATTCAAAAAAGGTATTTTTCGAATAAAAACGCTTCGCGTCGGGATCCTGATCAGCCTGTCGGGGTTGTATTCGCTATAACAACCGCCTCGCACTACATTATCCCTTACTTGTTTATAGTTTTTTTTTTTTTAAATGTAAAAAAAAATTTATATCACATTTTTTTATTCAAAATTCAAACATATAAGGAACATAAATCAAAACTACAATATAAAAATATATATGCAATGAAAACGCACATTACAATAAAAGTAATTGGATACTTCAAATAAACAGGAAATCTGGGCTTTAATTTATCTAACAACATCTCAGTGATTTGTGCCCAGCTCTGAATAGTCCAGTCTTTTGCACCATTGAGCTTAGCAGTAGTACCCTCCAGCAAGGCAATGTCTCTGAAGTAAGATTGCTAAACTAAAGTTATAGCGGTGGATGTTTCTATCCAAATGATTTATGTGTTTCTTTTCAAATGACAATCAAAAGGATACCCTGCATTTTGTTTAGTTTTTCCCAATCTTATCCGGTAACACTTTACAATAATGTCCCATTAGTTAATGTTAGATAATGCATTATCATTATCTCACCCCACCCCTCTCTTCCGTGGGGCGTGTCAACACAAGACATGTAAAAGTGCTGCCATGGACAGTACAAATGGCTAAGAGCGGAAATATGCTAATACGGGACAGTTCGTCAGTGGTTGTGGGCGGAGCATATTGCTTATAGCAATGTCATATTGCTCAGAAAATCCAAACGCCTTGATTAAGAGTTTTTAGGCTTTTTGAGGATAAAAAAAGGAGTGAATGGATTTTTTTTTCATTGTATGGTGGTTGTGTCCACACACTGCAAAGACACATTTATATGCAACACCATATACAACTGAATTTTGCATCCAATGACCCCTTTAACTAAATTAGGCAGTTATAAATTAGTTACAAGTGTTAATTGTTTGTTTGTTAATTGTAAATAACATTTGGATTAATAAATGCTTTAGAAGTATTGTTCCTTATTAGTTCATGTTAACTAATGGTAACAAATGGGACCATATTGTAAAGTGTTATTTATTAGCATAATACCATTTTAAAACAAAACAACTTTTTATTACTTACCTTTTTTTTTTTTTGGAGTATCACCATAATGTGTTTTTTTTTTTTTTTTTTTTTTTTTATTATGCCCACAATCAGAAGATACAAGTCAATGTCTGTTTGGAATGTATTAATAAAATAGATAGTGGATAGAGAAAATGGGTATCTTGTGATTAAGCGAAGGGTGAAGATAGACGGTGAAAGGATAATGGAGTCAAGGAAATGCCAGAGATAGGCTAAACATCACTGAAAATCCAATTGCAGCCCACCAAGATAAATACTCCTTGCTCATTTCTCCATATCGGCTGCATTTTCTAGTCCAATCTCCCACCAGATTACCATTTGCTCAATGTGTCAATTAATTTTCACTCACGCCTGTTGCAGACAGATCTAATCCAACATGCTTTTATTTGAAACGAGTAGGCGTGAAACAGCTTCAGCCATGTATTTCCGATGTGAGATAGAGATATGTTGATATAGATGAGATAGAAATTGATAAATTCTTGTCACAATGATGCATATTAACATAGTGACATGGTGCAGAAGAAGATACATATTCATGCAAACACACTCAGACAGATCAGAAAGGGGTGACTGCAAAAGAAAGAGAACAGAGAGATATTTCTAGAAAGTCAGAGGAATAAGTGAGATAATCCCTAGAAATTTGCACACATTAAATGGGAGACAGGAAACAGAAATAACTATAAAATAGTTTTGTGCAGATTACCTTACACATACAAAAATCACAAATACAGATGTATTATCAGGTGAGTCTTAAAGATGACACACTCTAATTGTGTATTCAGTCGAATAATGTGCACCAGAAATGCTTTATCATGGAGAACGGGTAACAGTGGTTCCCTGCAGGGGGAGAAGAGTGAAAATCACGAGTAGGTTGGTGTCTTGGTGAGTTTGTCCTTTCCATTGCCAATTTAGACAAGACAAACACATTATCAATGTGGGGAGTCTCAAATGAAAGGCACATCTGACCTACCAAAAAATAGCTTTCACACTCTCAAAGACTTCAAAATAAAAGGTTGCAGGGTGGCTTAAATATGTAAAGGTTATATTCACACCACAGTTGTCTGTGGCCTAAACCAGATTTTTTCTCTCCTCACATGTGGCACAAATGTGTTGGATGAAAGCAAAAACATTACAATTATTGCACTAAATCTGACATTTTTTTATAGTAATCTGAACCACTTTCATATGTGGAAGTACAGTAACTGGTGCATGCATTTCCAAATTATACATGACAAAGGTATGTTTTGAATAAATCCAGAGTTCAGATTTAAGTTTGGTTTGAGTAAAGTCAGAATTCATGCCATTTTTCTTCACGCAATGCTTTCTTTTGTAAAATTGACAAGAATGACACCTCTCTACGGTTTAGAATTTACTGCAGTATGTTACATGATCCACGTTTACATTCTAGTACAAACTTATTCTTAAGATGTTCCCTTTTGTTTAGATGGTAATGAAATTGAAATTGGGGCATTCACACAGCCCACATTTGTTTACGGTTTAAAACGAAAGACAGGTCACAAGGAATAATAAAAAAAGCAAGGTCTAGAGATGCGCTTTTTAAAAGTTCAGCTTCTTTTAACTTGATCATAGTGTTTCTAGATTGCTGTCAAGCGTGAGACATTGCAAAAGATGGAGACGGGAGCATTGAGGTTAAATAGGTCCATCTACTGCGTGTTTACACAGAAAAAAAATGGAAAATGAAGAGAAATATAGAGCAGTATAATGGAAACACGCATTCTGTATGTATAGCCCCAACACCAAAGTGTAGGCGCTCCACTGTTTTTCATTTTTTTTTATTTGGATACAGTAGAAATACAGTAAATTGCTGTCTTTTTGTATTATTTTAGGTATTTAAATTCAATTTAATAATAATAAAAACGATAAAAACATGCAAATTGGGCTGTAGGTACATAGAAATTTAGTTATGGTTATGTCTAAGTGAGAAAAGCAGCCATGTCATTTGAAAGATGAAGTGATGTATTGTGCCAAAGCAACCGAAAAAAATTCACAGATTAACACACATGAGTTGCATCCGAAATTAAATACTTACCTACTATATAGTATGTGAAAAACAGTACACCAACAGAGTAGAACTGTATGTCCGAAAACATAGTATTTGAAAAACAGTAGGCAAAAAGTACCTGGAAGACCTACTACTGTACTTCCGCCGAGATTCTGAAGTGCGCATTCGATGGACACTTTACTATCCCATGATGCCACTGGAGAAGATTTATGAATGGCAGTGAAGCAACACAACTGAAGCTGGTAGGTGATTTGACAGTAACAACATGTGGACATTGTGGGTTGTTGATCTATTAATCTATCTCTCTTACCCAGGCAGAGTTGGACTGGTTGAGTTGGTTAAGCATGACGATGGAGGTACAACCGTAGTCAAATACAAGTCTCCAGAAGTCTGCGGTGGTGGTGGGCAGGGGGTGAGGGGTGACCACAAATGCAGCAGGCTGCAGGAAGCTGTCCATCAGTGCCGCGTTTATGTAGTTGTTGCCGTCCCCCTCTGTGGACACGAGAAACGCGAGGGCACGGTCGGGCGGCAACACGTCCATGCTCCGGTTCTTCTCGCGGTTCCGGGGCAGCAGAGACACGCTGCACTCCTCCACATCCAGGTGAGGGGTGACAGAGTTTAGAGTCTGAAGAGAAAAAAGGCAGACGAAGAGAAAAGACAAGGGATCAAAGGGTGTCTGAAAGCACGCAAAGGATGTGGAATGATATAACTAAGTGAGACAATGAGAGAATGAGGAAGTAAAATTATGCAGGCAATAGCTAGAGGCAAAAATGTCCAAAAAAGCAAAAGAGGAAGAAGTGTAAAATGGTGTGAAAGGAAACACATTATGAAAACAGAGAATTACATTATCCTGACATCTAGAATCCTTCAGCCACTAAAACATTGAACAGAGTATAGATAGATAGATAGATAGATAGATAGATAGATAGATAGATAGATAGATAGATAGATAGATAGATAGATAGATAGATAGATAGATAGATAGATAGATAGATAGATAGATAGATAGATAGATAGATAGATAGATAGATAGATAGGGCAATAATAAATACTAAGAAAAAATATGATCCCTCTTTTTTAACTAATTATTATAGTTATAATTTTACAGATTCTGCAAGGTGTAGTTCAATTTATGACCTCGATTGTAGATAGATGTAGAGAAAAGAATTTGAAGTTGAAATGATTTTGTCTCGGGCAAAGAATGGCTGCAAAGCTTAATGGCTGAAAATAAATGCAGACTGGTCACAAATGAATACTTATGTTATGAGCCTTGAGGTGAATGAATCAAACTGAGAATTATGCAGATTATTACACTTGATGGGTAAAGTACTTCATTCCTGATTGGTTCTGACGGCACAAATGGGACATTACAATTATGATTATTAGAATTACATTGGCTTTGAGAGCTGTGCTATCAGGAGGACAGGTATACACTCTGAGAGTGTTAGGCATGACGCCATTAGTAGCTTAATGTAAAAAACGTACATGCGGAACTGTAAGATGAGGGAACACCTCATTAATCCCTCTCTAAATGAACGAAAATAGATGCTACGGCTGGTTGACTTCATCAAAGTTTGAGCTGTGAGTTAGTATGCAGCACTTAACCTGGATGAAACAAAACAACATGATTTGCATAAATCCCAGGTGCTGTACATGCATTTTAACAACCATTGGATTTTAATGGAAATACCATAAAATTAAAACAATTCTAACAAACTACATTTTGTCAAAAGAATGTGAGTGGTGCTTGACTGTGCCAGCAGATTTTACCAACTTCCATAGTATTGCTTTCCAGATGTATTGCTCTTCTTACAGAGCCACTCCTTGGTTATCCTGGCTGTGTGCTTCGGGTCATTGTCATGTTGGAAGACCCAGCCTCGACCCATCTTCAATGCTCTAACTGAGGGAAGGAGGTTGTTCCCCAAAATCTCGCAATACATGGCCCCGGTCATCCTCTCCTTAATACAGTGCAGTCGCCCTGTCCCATGTGCAGAAAAACACCCCCAAAGCATGATGCTACCACCCCCATGCTTCACAGTAGGGATGGTGTTCTTGGGATGGTACTCATCATTCTTCTTCCTCCAAACACGTTTAGTGGAATTATGATCAAAAAGTTATATTTTGGTCTCATCTGACCACATGACTTTCTCCCATGACTCCTCTGGATCATCCAAATGGCCATTGGCAAACTTAAGACGGGCCTTGACATGTGCTGGTTTAACCCTCTGGGGACCAAAAACGCGCCCACGCGTTTTGCTCGTTTTTTTTTTTAGCAATGAAAAATAAACACAAAATGCTCTGTTAATTTTGATCTTTCATTTTCGTGTAATACATCAATCGATCCTGTTCAGTTTCTATTTTTTTTCTGTATACTCACAATACAAATAAAGTGTTTTGCTTTTTGACAAATAAAGAAAAACTAACATGATGCTATTTCTGCCTTCTCTCTGTCAGTAAACTCCCATTTGAAACGCGTTCGAAAATTATCTATAACTCCGCGAAAATTCAGTCAAACAGGCAAACAGACCCACGGGCATAAAGCTTGAGATCGCAGCTTTTAAATGAAGTAATTTATATAAAAAACTAATATTATCAGCTTCTGTAATCTGTATAAAAAGAGAGCGACTCCAGTCGAGCTCATTAGGAGCCATTCAAAAGTAATGTGACCACTCCCCGGAGAGCGCGTGCTATTCAAACGCAAATTCTGAGAACCATTTCAGTCTGTGAAACGCCCCCACATCAGCTGTAAACAAAGAGGCATAATATAGCCTACCTTATGGAGAAAATTTTCCGTGCTGATATGAGGAGCAGATCCCGCTGAGGAGTGAGGTAGGCTAAGTTATCCTTTCTCAAGTGTTAATGTGGAATAACGTTATGGAATAACGTTGTAGGCTTATGTAAACAAAAAGATGAATCGCGTTTCTATAATATGAATCGCGCGTCTATTTGTAAAGAGTGTTTAGCCTAAATATGAATCGCGCGTCTGTGTGTGAAAGAATAAACTGCTTTTACAGTTACAGTTACTGCGTTACAGTCAGGCGAAGTATGAAAGACAACATTTTGTTGACTAGATTTGGGTACAGTTTTTACTGTAGAATATACTGTCACATCAAATAAGCTTTTCTGAATATATATAAAATACTATTTTGTCAAAAATAAAGTCATAGACTAAGATGTTCCAATGTTGGCTATATTCAAACTAATGAATACATATGATAAAATGTAGGCCTATAATCTTTTTTTTTTTTTTTTTTACAAAGAAAGAGTACTTTTTTGCAGAAATATTGCTGAAATTGTAATTATTGTTGTAATTGTAACCTTTTTAATAAAATAGCAAAACATATTTACAAGATAGATGTAAGCAAAATCTTAAATGGTCAATATAAGTCTTCTTCAAAATATATATTTTGTCTTTGCATTGTGGCTCAGTCAGTGTCACACCTGAATGAATGGCTAATTATGCAGAGTCATTATGCAGAGTGGGTGGGACTAAGGTGTAAACTACTCCTCCCCCTCGCATATTGGCTTTCCAAGCAAAACCTGTTTTACACCATTTAAATAAATGTATTTTTTTTTGTGAACGATAAAGCAAGACTATTTTCACATAATTTTGAAGCTAGAACTGAAAGGGACAACATCCATTAGTCAAAAGTCTTGTGGGCACATATTTTGTATGAGTTTTGTGGTCTTATTTCAGCAACTTTCATTTTTATTTTTTTAAATAACCACGCATAAACATTATTCTCTTAAAAATACAAACATCTACATACATGTTGCTCGCATATTATGGTAGGCCTGTTTGTGCTATATAGAGTGAATTTACACCTTTGCCATTAACATGTTTATAAATAACTGAAAAAAGCACAAATGTCAGAGCATGTCAGAACATCTCAAGGGCCCCAAAAACAGCTTGGTCCCCAGAGGGTTAAGCAGGGGAACCTTCCGTGCCATGCATGATTTCAAACCATGACGTCTTAGTGTATTACCAACAGTAACCTTGGAAACGGTGGTCCCAGCTCTTTTCAGGTCATTGACCAGCTCCTCCCGTGTAGTTCTGGGCTGATTTCTCTGATTTCTTAGGATCATTGAGACCCCACGAGGTGAGATCTTGCATGGAGCCCCAGTCCGAGGGAGATTGACAGTCATGTTTAGCTTCTTCCATTTTCTAATGATTGCTCCAACAGTGGACCTTTTTTCACCAAGCTGCTTGGCAATTTCCCCGTAGCCCTTTCCAGCCTTGTGGAGGTGTACAATTTTGTCTCTAGTGTCTTTGGACAGCTCTTTGGTCTTGGCCATGTTAGTAGTTGTATTCTTACTGATTGTATGGGGTGGACAGGTGTCTTTGTCTGACGACTGCCCTAGTCAAAAAGGCCCAGCAGCGCCTCCATTTCTTGAGGGTACTGAGATGGAACAGGCTGCAGACCAATCTGTCGGTCTCCTTCTATCGAGCCACAATTGAGAGTGTGTTGGTGCATGCCATCCCTGTGTGGTACGCTGGCTGTTCATTGGCTGATAGAAGGAGACTACAGAGGGTCACCAGAACCGCGGAGAGGGTGATTGGCTGTCTACTCCCGCCCCTGGACTCCATCGCCAGTTCCAGATGTCTCACCAAAGCCAGGTCGATCATAAAAGACCATCTTCACCCCGACCATCACCTGTTCACTATGTTGCCCTCAGGGAGGAGGTTCAGATCCCTCAAAAGCAAGACCAACAGGCTGAGAAATAGTTTCTTCCCCTGGGCAGTCAGAACTTTAAATGAAGCAGACCACTGACTGACTTTGCATTCTCACAGTCGTTCTGTTGTGTGTCTGCACGCGTGTGTCAATGATTTTTAACAATGATGCTGCTACTGTTGTTTATTTAATTTTCTTTTTATTTATTAATCTCTTTATATGTTTTTATCGTAGATGGTTATATTGCACCTGGGTGGCCCTGTTTGCAAATTTCGTTGTGCAGGAGACTGTCCAATGACAATAAAACTCTTGAATCTTGAATCTTTATGCAGCTAACGACCTCAAACAGGTGCATCTAATTTAGGATAATAAATAGAGTGGAGGTGGACATTTTAAAGGCAGACTAACAGGTCTTTGAGGGTCAGAATTCTAGCTGATAGACAGGTGTTCAAATACGTATTTGCAGCTGTATCATACAAATAAATAGTTGAAAAATCATATATTGTGATTTCTGGATTTTTTTGTTTTGATTATGTCTCTCACAGTGGACATGCACCTACGATGACAATTTCAGACCCCTCCATGATTTCCAAGTGGGAGAACTTGCAAAATAGCAGGGTGTTCAAATACTTATTTTCCTCACTGTATATATATATATATATTCTATTTAGCTTTTTAAATTAATTTTAGTTTCAGTTTCAATTTTAGTACTTCAAATTAAACTTATTTTTATTTCACTCAGTTGCCAAGGCAACATTTAAAATTTTAAGTTTAGGTTTTTTATCTAATATTTATTATTTTGATTTTATTTCAGTTTTAATTTAATGAATAATTTTTTTTTTTTTTTTTTTATTGGTTGTAGTTTTAGTAAACAATACAACTACTACTCTACATTTAAATCGGATCCCTCCTTTAATTCAAGTCTGTAGGATTGTTTTAGTTTTTTTTCTAAATTAACTGGTTTTATTCAAGTCAAAATTATTATTGCACATTACTGAATAAACCTAAATGTATTAATTTATACCAACACATTTTTTTTTCTTGGGGTTAAATCAGAAATATCTCTTTAGGGTAACAACTGCAGATCACATGTTCTTTCAGTCTATTTTAAAAAGAAGGAAAATAATAATAATAATAATAATAATAATAATATGAGGTTTTTATTCTCTTGCTTCAAACAGTGCTCCTAATTTTGGCAAAAGTCTACTTTTTTTTAGTAGACACAAATTTTTCACAACGGTCATGAATATTTTATGTTTGGTCTCTTTATGTGCTCAGAATTGTTCATACAGTATACTATGCATTGGGCATTTTTTTGAGAGTATATGCATTTTAATTTGTCAGTGTGTTTCAGTGACACCACACAATGTGACCAATCTCACCACACAATCTCTTCCTGGGTCTAAGCAATGATATGTAGTCAATGTAGTCAGTGCATTAGCAGAGTCTACAACATTAAACCGGCTGTAATTAGACTGGCATCAGCAGTAATATTACTGGGTATTAACTTACAAAAAATAATAATAGGCAATAGGCATAATAATGGTTTTCTCAGCTTAGGGGTCACAAAAAGGATACATCCTTGTATTTATTGGGGAAATAAGAAAAAGAAAAAGAGTGAATTTGCAAAAATGTGATAAGTGACTATTCACCGTTTGAGAGTTCTGGGGTCAGTTTTGTAAGAATGCTGTGAATACATTGACCCTGGAACAGGTGCAGCTACTTTGAAACTCATAAAGATACTCAATTATATATAATTGACTTCTAAAATGACTCAGTGCTACTTGAGAAACAGCCATTCAAACTAGAAAATCATGTGTATTGGCTCAGTTTGCTCAGTTGAAAGGTTGTGTGCACAACACAGTGTGGCATAACTGGTCCAGTTCTCTCCTGAATTATACTCACATGAAACTCTTCTCACAGTTGAGATCAAGTAAAAAAAAAAAAAAAAAACTCTTACATATTCAGGTTACAACTTTGCACAGTGTACTATGATAAATTATACATTTCAACTGTTATAGATATATCTGTTCTAAAATCTAAACATGTACGCAGCAAAATATAACACATTTTATAACTAGTGAACTGATATATATATATATATATATATATATATATATATATATATATATATATATATATATATATATATATATATAACATTACCTTTTCAATATATGATATGTATTTAAACAAAAGCTAACCACCGTAAAAATGTGACTAATCCTAACCAACTAAAAACATGCCAAGGTTCAAGCTAATTGCAACCAACTGCCCACTAAAATCAGTCTATGTAAGTTTATTTTTAAATTCTGATATTGCAATACATACTGGTTAGTGTCAAACCATTAACCACTTCAAACTCAACATAAAAAAGTATTTTTTTTGAGTCATTGTCCTCAGTTAATTCACTGCTAAATATGACTCACCTGAAACTCTTCTCGAAGTTGAGAGGTGTTGGTCTGAGAATCCACACTCAACATGTCCTTATAGGTGAGCGTAAACTCACTGATAGGGATGGCGGTCTCTCCGCACAGACAGGCCTCTAGTATGGCATCATGAATGAATATATACTGCTCCTAAAACCACAGAGAGAGATTGACACAGAAAGAGTCAGTTCAGGTCAGACAGAAAACTGCTTAAAAAAAAAATAGTCCATGTCAAAACATGCACAATGCAGTGTCCAATTATTTGCTTTTATCTGGCTTTAATTAAAAACGATGCGACAAAATGTCAGAGAGATTAATCGAGGGGGCAAATATTAGCTTAATTTAGCAGTGTAGGAGGGAAATGTCAAAGTCAATCAAATCTACAGTATAGTCCCACGTAAAGATGCACAAAACTTTTGCAGTCTTCTACAAATGGCCATTGGCGGAATGAATTGAGACTCAAGAAATTGTGGTATAAGACAATAGTTGTCTATAGAGATCCTAGATATAATTATAGACATTTTCTGAAGAAAATTTGAGCGATCCTTGCCCATGCATTCAAGCTGCCATGGCTTTACGGGTTTTCTGGATGGTTCCCAGAGTATTGCAATGGGTCAGTTAGAGTGTTTAGAGTGTATGTGGTTTCTAGGGTGTTCGGGTGATAGCCCATGCTAATTGGAAAAACATGCTTGTGGAGACATATCTGCAAAATTATATTACATTGCTATATTTTTCAACATTTTCAAAGTGAAATGTCCAGTGAGTAAAGCTAAAAAAGTGCTCAATTTTATCTAAAACAGATGAATGTGAATCTGGAAACATTTTATTTAGTTGGTTATTGTATGTATCACAATAGTCCGGAAATTAAATTCCCGGTGAGTGGCGCTAAAAGGTTAAAGCTCTGTCGCATTTGAAAGTAACCTACCACCTACACTAAACCTAACCGATAACGTTAACAAAAGCAAACATGGAATAAAAACACGTTGTGCTAAGGCAAGCATGCCATTTTATCTTGCTTCTACAAATCTTTACCTGGTGAGCTACCAAGAAAGTTTACAGAAAAACATGTCAGTACACATGGAGCTGGTTTGATGCAAACATCATAATGTATAAGTTTATAAATTACACAATATGGTAAAAGTGTTTTGGGGTCATAACAGTATTGTGAAGTACAGTACAAGGAAGAGTGCAAAATAAGACTATCAACTGATAATCAGCCCCTGTAAGCATAATTTGTGTAAAAAGGAATACAACATGTTGCCATTTTTTCTGTTATTAGTGTTCATTTCAGCTGGAAACAGCCATGAATTGTATGTATATACTTTTTTTGACATTTTTTGTAAAAATGTAGGTAGAGGCAAATTTTTGGACCAAAGTTAAAGGAGCTCAACTTCAAGACTCTATGATATTCTGGTCTCTAGATGTGACTTGGGTCCGACAGTTGACAATTGCAAATTCAATCACCTAAAAAGTAATATTTTAAGAATATTAACAAAATCACATGATTTGAGTCGTTGTTAGGAATAAACTGCATAATGAAATTTTGAAAATTACGTAACCATAGAAATGAACAAAAGAAATAGTGATGCTTGCCTTATCAAACAAGCATTAGACAGAAGACGTCCTTAATTAGATTGCAAAATTATTTTATTTTGATTCTGTTTTACTCTTTCAATCAGAGGGTTAAAGGTCATGGATGAGTTTTCTGTTTGATCTCTTTTGATGGAGTACACTAGACTGGCCTTCAACTTGCTGTAGTCAATTCATATATCATACGCAGCACTGTGTAAAAAAAGGGCAGAGATCTCTTTTGCATTATAAAGCAGTCTAGAAAGCAAGATGGGTTTCATGGCCTTGCTTTTGTCTTTAAAATTGTTCTTGTGATATTAAGCGAACAGTGATTATACATTAAATTATGGTTTCTTCTTTGTTGTCCAGCCTCTTGAGGGTTCACTTGAATAGAAAAATATTCACAGCTACTTTCGTCCATCAGCTTATTAACATGCAGCTCACCAACTCATTCTCTGTCTTTCATAAATGAATGAATTTGAGGGGAAATAATACAATGAGAATATAAATTATTCAAAAGTAACATATTTTTAATGTCTAAATCTCTTTTACCAAGCAACCTCAAATAAACTTTCTAGTCCATTTTTTCTGTAAAAAATATAGAGAAGTTAAAAACAAGGCAACATAGAAAACTGGAATTTGCCATGAAATATTTAATAAAACATAGCATTCAACGTACTACTATACTTGCATGATAGATATTAACATCTATAAGCAACATGGATTGCCATTCTCAGCTCATTTTACTTCTGTAATCTGTATGTCCAAGTGAAATAGCTTATTCAGTGAAAAAAGGGCTTGATTTTATCATTCATGAATGTATTAGTTCATTAAGTTTAGCCATTAAAGCTAGGAATAGTAAACTAGCTTTGAAAGCATAACAAGGGAACATATCCCACCCTCCCTTCAGAGTTCTCTCCAAAGCCATGCCTCCTTCAAAATACATGAACACGCACTGCCAAAGCAACGTCTGCAAAGCATCATTGCCTCAGGTCTCAAAGCACAACATTACAAAAATAATGAACGTCAACAACTTATTTATGGTTATTGTTAGAATTCAAAGTGGTTTTGACTTGTAAAATGCATTTGCATCCTCGTAGAACTCTTAATTACAACTTGTAAATCAAGACTTTTCTGAGAATTCTGACTTATAGACTGCTGCATATTCATTTTGACATTGATAGTGCTGCCATAGAAACGCATAATTCCGAGTCCGAGGACGTGAACAGCTCCAAGTAGAAAGTTGCTATCTAATAATGACATGGCGTGAATGCAGCATAAGCTTGTTGTTTTGGATCAGGAGGAACTGTAAAAGGTGGCTGCTGTTTGTTTGCTACTCTCTGTGACTAGCAATGTGTCTACAACTCTGCTTAGCCTTATGGAACACTAGCTGCGTTTACATGGACACTTATAATCGGATTGGCGGCTCAATCGGACTAAAAAACCTTCATGTAAACACCTTAACTGATCCGATTGAGCTCGATCCGAATGAAATTTCGATCGGATTGAAAGGGGTGGTTTATCCCTTTTGTAATCCAATCGAGAGAACATGTAAACACTTGATCGGATTGAAAACCGAAACTGAAAGGACTGCGCATGTGCAATGACGAACCAGACGACTGGTTTTGGCAGCGGGGAGGGGCATTTTTACTGCGTGATCAATAAGCAGCACGGCAAAACGGTTAATATGCTCTAAATTATGACCAGAGACGAATTAATATTACGTCTGCTTTTTAAAACAAATAAAGAACATTTATGAATATAGAATATTATAATATTTATGCGCGAAAAGCGGGAAACTCTGTATATTCGTTCAGTGTGCGCATGTCAAAACATCAGATCCGATTTGAAACTTGTGACATATAAACGCGCACATCAACCCGATTACTTTATTTATCATTCATGTAAACACCTTGTTCGGATTCATCAATCGGATTGATTTCATTCCGATTGTGTCCATGTAAACGTAGCTTGTGAAGTGAAGCAGGACAACGTCCCACCAGTCCTTGTTTTGGATTCTCATCCACAGACGACTGGTTTTGGCCGCAGGGAGGGGCATTTTTACTGCGTGATCAATAAGCAGCACGGCAAAACGGTTAATATGCTCTAAATTATGACCAGAGACGAATTAATATTACGTAAAGAACCAATAGAGGAGAATATTTATGCGCGAAAAGCGGGAAACTCTGTATATTCGTGCAGTGTGCGCATGTCAAAACATCAGATCCGATTTGAAACTTGTGACATAAACGTGCACATCAACCCGATTACTTTATTTATCATTCATGTAAACACCTTGTTCGGATTCATCAATCGGATTGATTTCATTCCGATTGTGTCCATGTAAACGTAGCTACTGATGATGTGTTTTGTTTGCACGAGCAGAGTGCATGGTAGGACGTCCTATCATTGCATTCGGACCGAATGGATGAAGATTTTTTTAGTCCTGAGACTTCCACAGAAGATTTTCACTCAGACATTGCTAATAAATTACACAGAAATGTGATTTAGAAATGAAATTACAAAGAAATGTCAAGTAATACATTGAATTAGATGTGAGATTTTGAAGTAGAAAGACTGAAATGGTATTTCATTGTGAAACGTACTCTTATAATCTTAACAGTGTATTGCAAAGGTTCCAAAGAATGTGGACATACACCGGGTGTACATTTTCTTGCCATACGTACAATTTTACCAAATCATACAGTTAACTTCTGTGACTCAGGACTATTGCGTTCAATTCAGCAGTGAAGAGTAGTGTTCACATCAACAGTACCCCAGATTACCTTTTTAGCCGACTCAGTATGGTTCAAAGATGCACACCTGAGTTTGAGAAACAGCGTTCACAACATCCAAATGAAACAAACTCTGACATCAAATGAACTCAGGTAAGCACCAAAAGTACTAGAGTAAAACACCAAGATAAAATAGCCAACCTAGATTATTTGGATGACTACTTGATTAATGTGAGCCATAATTTTGTTTCTGATCTTACCTCAGTCTGGATCATATTAATACGTCGTGAGCAGAGTGTCTTCACACAGTTATAGATGTCCACCACACCCTCACACTCCGCCATATCCAGCATCACGTCCAATACTATGTAACAGCCAGTGCGGCCAGCGCCCATACTGCAGACAGACAAAAAGATGGCTGAAGGAATAATGTCACTGCACTAATGTAGCTCTGGGTACACACTCGTAATTGGACAGTTTTAAGAGGTACTTCACAAATTGCATTGTCAATTCCTGATTATTTACAGGGTTGGATAAAACTACCACAGCTCTTTCAAGTAGAACATTCAAGGGGTGACTAAAACAACCTGATACTGCCACAGTCAATTAACCTTAAATCAGATTCCAACCTGAATAATCTTGAACTTAAGCTGACTCTCCAACCTTAACTGTGGTGGTACCATGATACAGTGATATTAGTTGGTAAAACAATGTTACTTTTATATTTACTTAACAATGGCAACCCAACAAATGGTGGTGACAATCAGCTGTGGTGGGTAAAACATATTAACTCTCTAGCCAATTAGTTGGGTTGATTCATAAATTATGTCCTCTGACCAGGAGCCTCTAATTCACAAATAAAGTGCACACTGGATGAGAAGTGCCACATCTTTTAAAATTTGAACACATTGTTTTCTATGAGTATCCACAGAACACTTTATTCATTCTTGAAGTAAAGTTTATTTATTTATTTAGGCTAGTGTAACGGTACGCGTATTCGTATTAAACCGTTCGGTACAAGGCACGCATTTTCAAACCGAACGGTTATTTCAAATGTAAGCGCGTCGCGAGCGCGCTCATAATGTAGACGCTGGCGCGACCACAACATCAAATGGCAAACGCAATGTAAGCGGAACGAAACTGAGCTAACGTTACTCGTGACGGACTGTTTATCAGTTTGGACCAAAGCAGTGCGAGCCGATCTATACTATACTACACAGCGCTAATAAGAGATCCAGTGAAGAAAGCATTTGAACTCGCCACTAAAGTAATAACATCGCTGCGAGATCTAATGAGAAACATTCACATTTCTCCGTTATTAACAGATCAAACAGCGCTGACGTGGAAACCAGGAAGAAACATTGTGACATGAATGAACTATCCAGTGTCCACAGATCAGCAACATTCACCATGGATTTACTGTAGTAACACTGCAACTTTGGAAGTTTGGCAGGAATAGTAGGCTATAATGCTTTCAAGTAACGTTATGTCGGATTTATTTCGACATTATGAATAACGTTGCTGCCCTCAAATGTTAATCTGAACTAAAATAAACATTTGTTTATAAGCACAAAATATTACATTTATTTTTTTTCCAAGGAGCTGTTTTGTTTTATATGCTACTAAGAAGAGTCAATTATAGCTCCATCATTGCTCAAAGAAAAAAATATCATACTTTATGATGTTAGTTTTAAATAATAATAAAAAAAAATTAAATCAAGGAAATTTCTCTGCCATTTCTTTCTTTTTGCTGTATCGAAAACGTACCGAACCGTGACACAAGTGTATCGTATTGAACCGAATCGTGAATTTTGTGAACCATTACACCCCTACACTGTTTATTTTCTGGCCTCGAGTTGGACAATAAAGTTGAAATTTAATTTCAAATGGTTCTCAAGCAGAGAGAAGAGAAACATTTCTCATTCAAAGCACTGACAGCAGTGATTTATGTTTTCTTTTTCAATGTTTGAAAATGTCATATCCAATACCCTGTACCATTCAATTTTATTTTATTTAATGACATTTATATCAAAGATACAGTGATAATACACACATAGCAGCCAATAAAATCTGTTGTTCAATATCTGACTGCTTGCATTGCCTCATGACTGATGAAAATTTTGCCTTGTTGTGTGCAGTAGAATTTTGATGCATCGCAATGCATCGTAGAATCGAATTGTTACCTGGTGAATCGTAATCGAATCGAATTGTGAGGGCAGTGCCAATGCACACCCCTACTGTCCAGGTAATGTATAAAAACATGATATTACCAGTGCTTTGTGCAGTAACAAAATGTAATGTGGGCTGGACTGGCCTTCATGGCAGTGAGGAATACTAAATAAGTATCCTAGAAAATCTTAAATGAAGCTATCCTTTAGTTTAATTAAAAGATGAAGCAATGGTGTTAAAGCACATACAAGTGGAGAGATAAACTGAGGAGCACATTGCAACATTTGACTTGCACAAAATGTTACATTTTCAGGATAAATGTGGGCCAATGAGACTTAGTTATGCTAACTGCAAACGCAGTCGATAAGGCTATCACTTGAGTATAAATTTCACATGTGATGCTTATATGAACATTTCAACAATGTTCAGGGATGATTCATTGAATTGGTTTTCTGTCCAATTTAGTTTGATCTGATACATGAATGTCTTTTGTATAAATAAATGAGTCTGGCGGATACAAAGACGTCCTTGGACTGGTGAACTGCAGGAGCAAGCAATTTTATCTTTATAATGGACAGCAAATGCATGGAAAATATCAAATAACTGTATTTCATCAAAAGGAAGAACATGCTTTCATATTTGAGATCTGAAAGAACTGGCATTGCCTTGAGACAAGAAATGCATTTTTTTAAAGTTGAAGTGCAGGCACTAAAACTCATAAGAGACTGCTTAACTAACAGTTGGAGTGGTTAGAATAGAATCTGTAACTGAATTATTCTGTTTTCTACTTATTGGATAGTATTTACTGTATGCCACTTATTTTTATTTTGAAACAGTATGCAGTATAAAACAATCACATGGAGATGCACCGATGTATAGGCCAATAATCAGTATCAGCCGATAAAAGCTATTATATTCACTACCGGCCATTGGCCGATTGTTTAAAAACAGCCGATGATCAGTGCAGATTATATGCTGTCAATCAAAAGTGTGCAAAAAAAACCATGTCAGACTGCAAGTACAGGAAGTGATGCTTGATTACCTGCAGTGGACTACCACTGGCCCAGCATCGGGTGGTGTGGAGGCTTTGACCCGCCGGAGGAAGGCCAGCAGTCCTGTGGCATGAAACGGGACACCATGCTCTGGCCAAGATGTAAAGTGGAATTGGCAGACTTCATGCTTGGCTGGGTAACCCCGCTAATAGAGAACAAAAAAAAATATATATATATATATATATATATATATATATATATATATATATATATATTTTACTTCTTTCTATATATATATATACATTATAATTTTATCAGAATACCAAATGGGAAATAGCTCCATTAACAAATTTACATTTCATGACATAAAAACATAGCAAACCATTGACAAATATCTCAACACTCTTACCCGCTCCATGGCAAAGGTGCGTACAGTGTATTCTGCCAGCGTTTCAGTTTTCAGTAGAGTGATTTTAATGTCTCCATAGAGCTCACTTTCATCTGGCCAGTATTTACAGCACTTCATCTGAACAAAACAAATCATATTTCTCAAATCATATTTACAATTTGGTTAAATCCTTACATTTTAATTTAATGGTAATCACAAATATAAATTTTTTCCAAAGACAAATACATGCATACAAAGTAAAAAGATTCATAATTATAAAGACAATAACATACTTAAAGGCACAATGTGTAAGAATTTTGGATTGAAATTTTGCAGTTGGACACACTTGGATCATCAAGCTACGCCTTTGTCATTGCTTTGAATAAGTGACCTCTGTGCCTTTAATCAATGTTCTTTAGACACAAGTCAAAATGTTATTTATTGTAGGTTAATAAATATTGTAGGTCAACATTTGCCTTTTTATAACTTAAACTCATCATAAGCTAAAACTAAAACCATTTAGTTAGTTAATGTTTAATCAAGTTTTTGTACTATAAATAGAAAAAAACAAGAAAAAAAACCAAAAAACAACACATTCATTCTGCAGTCAGTAAAACTAGCCAGTGTGTGTTCTGCACATCAACAAACCACATATATATGTATAAAAACTGATTTTCAATTAGACCTAAAATTGCATAAAAATGCACTTTAAATATAAATAAATTACATGGTCGCTTCTCTTTTTTCAATGTACTATCAAAATGTTTGAAGGGGGAACTAATTATTA
Source organism: Leuciscus leuciscus (assembly GCF_965113295.1). Taxonomy (NCBI): domain Eukaryota; kingdom Metazoa; phylum Chordata; class Actinopteri; order Cypriniformes; family Leuciscidae; genus Leuciscus; species Leuciscus leuciscus. The sequence goes on along the minus strand of NC_138736.1, from coordinate 19,752,297 downwards.
GAATCTATGTAAGGTGTATTTGTGAATAGCTGCATGTTGAGGCATCCTAATTTGCCAAATTTTGATTTTAAAAAAACTAAAACAAAAAATACATCTAAACTTGGTTAACTATAGATTCTGCCAAAATATCATAGTTACTACCACATAAAACTGTAAAACTACAATACAACTGTGGTAACTTGGTTGAAGCCAATAAATAAATAAATCAGCTTCTTAAAAAGAGATCAAATACTAATTTACTATGATGTTACAGTACTAACAACAACTGTAGTAACCATGGTATTTTGGAGGAAATGGGACAAAGGAAAGTGCGATTAAATGCAAGATGGCTGGGGCGATAAAATCATTCATCAGATGGAATGTTCTCTGGCTAATGGGGTGTCTTGGTAAAGTTTATCTTCAGTAATGGTCAGCTGTGGACTGCAGTGGTCAGTGTTTAGTAATAGATGGTGTCATTAGTGGGCGGAGGGGGCGGCTGGGTAGCCGGAGGCAGAGGTAGAGTTATTCTACTCACTCTCCCCACCTCCACCAGTTTGGTGATCATCACAATGCTGTAGCAGTTCTCCTGCCAAACCATGCGCCAGAAGTCATAGATCATGTCCTGCTTGGGCCCTGCGGAGAGAGAGAAGAATAAGGTTTCATGGAGAATTGTGGGAGGTGAATGATTTGAATGGAGGATAAAGAGAGAATAGAGGTGGTTTTGTGAAATAGCGGGTCACCACTTTGATCAGGATTACATAAGGATAGAGAAATGGCAGGCTGCTAGGCCGGAAGAGCTATCAGTTCATAGAGAATAGATAAACTGTAGGCAGTGAAAATCGAGAGAGTAATATCAGCAAGAAACTAGATTTCTATATTTTCTAAAAGAAAATGTGAGTGGTTCCAAGATGCTAGGGTGTTGCATTGCAATGCAGTTACTGAGGCAAGTGTTTTTACTGCTATGTGGTTAGTGGTTATTAAGATGTTATGAAAGTGTGTGTGTGTGTGTGTGTGTGTGTGTGTGTGTGAGAGAGAGAGAGAGAGAGAGAGAGAGAGAGAGAGAGAGAGAGAGAGAGAGACGCTATTTTGAAAGCTATGGTGGAAGGCCATCATTAAGGGAATATTGTCCTGGGCCCTGTGATGAGGGCCAAGCTATAGCATTCTCGGTGGACTTTAGTGTGTTTCTATGCGGTTGCTAAGTTGTTTGGATCTTTTCTAGCTTGTTTCTATGCAGCTGCTAAGGTTTTTAGAATTTTTCTTTTTTTTCTATGCAGTTGCTAATGTATTCTATAGGTTGTAGATGCTAGAGGCGCTAGAATGGTTCTTTGGTGGCTCCTAGGGTGTTCCAAATAGTTTCTTACTTGACCATGCCAAAAAAAGAAAAAAACAAAAAACAAAAAACAAAAAAACTCTAGATATTACTATGGTATTATCTATAGAATAGTGTAAATATAATTTTGAGACAAAATAAATCTATGGAATTTTCACACGCATGGCACTCTCATTTCAAACTGATAAGACTGAGAGATTTCTGTTCATCCAATTAAAGTCCACACAACCTAAACTTTGACGCTTCAAAAAGTTAATAAAGACATTGTAAAAGTAATCCATATTAATTGAACGGTTTAATCCAAGTCTATGGAACAGATACGATCACATTTTATGATGAACAGATTTAATGTTGGCTTTTATTCACAAAATACATTGATCAATGCACATACAAAAACCACAATCAAATATGGTCAACAGAAATGTAAACATGCTTGCTTAAAGGACAAGTTCGGTATTTTACACTTAAAGCCCTGTTTACAGATCGTATCTGATGAAATAGAACGGTTAAGATTAAAATTTGGACACATGCTGCTGTCCCGATAATTTTAGGTTTATTTCGCTTCCCCCCCACCACCCCCACAATGGTTGTCTATATGCACTGGAAGATTCCGTCCTAAAAACACATTAAACTTTCGTTTACAAAGACGTGAAACTCACCGAGTGGTCAGGGGGTGTTCACTGATATGTTCCATCAAAAATCGCTGAAAAAGATGCATTCCAACAGGTTTTATCGTAGTTTTTGTCCAGCTCCATTGACTTAATAGGACGTACTGTGAGACCGCAGCACCTTTACGATATTACTCCGCCGCTTCTTCTTCTGCTTCTTCTGTGTATTCAATGAAATGCCCGTGGTTTGCTTGCAATTGGCAAAGGTGCATTATCGCCACCAACTGGGCTGGAGTGTCTATTATTCAAGCTCTCAACGGAAGAATCACGGGTGTGACGCGTTTGGCAAAATAGGTCCACAAAAGCGAAATAAACCTAAAATTCTCGGGACAGGAGCATGTGTCCAAATTTTAATCTTAACCGTTCTATTTCATCAGATACGATCTGTAAACAGGGCTTTAAGTGTAAAATACCGAACTTGTCCTTTAACGAGCAAGAACTGAGATGCTGCTCAATTCATATGGATTACTTGTATAATGTGTTGAACATTTTGAAGCATCAAAAAAATTGTTGGGGCCAGATTTAGTTAGCAGGGCAAATTAGCGTGAGAGCGCAATTCCATAAAAGCGCCAAAAAGAGTAGAAGGTTCTGCGTGTGATCTACTGACGACGCGCAAATTAAAGAACACAGACACAGCCAGATAATTTCCATAATGACCAACACAATCTACCAAGAGCAGTGCAAATTAGCATCTGGTACAAGACATGCTTTTTTTGGGCGGTAAATAATGGCACAAATACCAGTAAATTGACTAGCGCAAACCTTAGTAAATCACCTTGCATGATTCATTTAAATAGTCTCCTCCCATAAAGTAAGGGAAACTCCAACAAATGCATATGCAATAAGGTCAACCGCAAAATGAACCCTGTCCACACCTTTTCAGCGCAAATTTTTCACTGCGTGTCCTGACAGTAGTTTTTTTAAAGCCAATAGAGGGTTTGCGCTGATGCAAGCTGTTAGTAAATCTAGCCCTTGATGTGTGGCTGTGTGGACTTTCAATGGAGGGATAAAAAAAGTTTCATAAAAAATCTTAATTTGTGTTTCACAGATGAACGAATGGGTTTAGAATAATATGATGATGAGTAATTGATGAATTTGAATTGTTGTTGGTTAAACTACACCTTTAACACTATCGTTGAGGGACGAGCAATAGCAATAGTGACGCTTGCCTTAGCAAACACCTCTAATAAAATATTTACTATTAATAACATGAGCCGAACCTCTATGTTGTTCACTCTTGTCTCTTTCTTTTCTTCCTTGTGCATTTTTCTCTACACATGCAGAAATACACACACGGCAACATTAAAGCAGAGCTCTGAACATTAAAGGAAAGCTGCTGAAGGTTTATAACCGCCCTGACTCTGTCAGTGCCGTGAGCACTCTGCCCTCAGGCTAGGAGTCTGTTATCTTCTCTACCCATTTAAACAATTACAGCCAACAACAGGTGCCACACTTCCTATGCAGCTTTCCCAATATCGCCTGCAGCTACATCTTCTAAAAATCACATTTGAACGTTCTGCTCTACAGCCAGGATAAAGCTGAGGTTATTCATGATACATAATAATGTTAAAACGGGAAAGTTTTAGAGGTTTAAATATAAGGTGAGGAGACATTTGTTCTTCAGCTATGTGTTTGTGGGCATATTGAAATGACATTTCCCAGCTGACAGCATCAGAACACATCCAGCCCGGGTTAATCAAAGCACCTCTGCCAGGAGAAAACTGCTGTTGTGTTTTCAGAGCAGACAACAAACAACTTTCATATTTCCTTAGGTCTTCTGAGCCTCTCTTTTTTTAAAAAACATAAGCAACCACACATCAGAGCTGTTAGATACCAAATAGGAATGTACTAAAATTGCCTACCACAGAGTAACACGTTGGAAACCACCCATAATACCCAGGCAAACCAACTCAAGCTCATGAGAAAATGTACTGAAAATCTAAATATAATTTCACGAGGCGGCCATTTTGTCTGTACGAAAAACATATGCATTAAATCATTGTGCCCGAAGCATAAGTCTGAATTCAGAAAGGCACATAAAATGAATAACGCATTCTATGGGGCCCCTAAAGGGACAGGTTACGCTTGCTGCAGTAGTCGGTTGCATTACAGTACATCAGATTGCACTTGTCATGTGAATATAGTAAGGAGAGATGACTGACAAGACAATGTCGGAGGATTTGGAGCACAACATATCCCTACGTGTCATTGACAAATATGTTATCTTCTACATTGTGTGGTCAGTACCGCCACTCCTTATACACAGAGCATGATCACAAATTGAAAAGTGAAAATAAAAAGCGGGCGCACATTTTGCTGGTGGCTCCCTGATGCCCACAGATTACAATATAATTACATAACTATATAATAACAAGAGCACGCAAAATAATTTAAATATATATTTTTTTCCATCACCATGTCCCTTTAGGGGCCTACATATTCTGAAAATAGTAGGCCTATTCGGCTTCAGGCACATCAAAAGGAGATGTCAAACAAATTCATATGAATCAGCCACCAATTTGGCAAAATGTAAAACAGTTAAGAATTTCCATAAGAATGTGTTTGGCAAACCACAAAACATTAAAAGCGACATGTTAAAAACGTTCAGAACATCTGTAAAGCAGTTTGCTGTTAGCAGCTGCATAGCAATGCCATACAACTGCCCAAAACACCTTACCTACCACATTAAAGCCATGGCAACCACCCGGAACAGTCTAGCAACCACAAATAATGCATAATATCAGACTTTTAGCAACCACATAGCAATGTAAAAAAAAAAAAAAAAAAAAAAAACCTTTAATTAAATGTATGATCAGTATGATCTGGCAACCACTCTAAATGTGACTACCACATAGAAATGCACCAAAAACATGGAGAACATCCAAACAAAATGAAAAGCAACACCCAAATCACCCTATCATTGTAACATGCTGAGTTTTGGTTGGGCCAGTCCCAATTTCTCCAAAAATCTAGTAATATTCTAGTTGCTATTATATCGTTTTTAGAGGTTTGGGGCTGCAGCTGCAGGGCTGATCGTTTATATTTGTATAAAAGCTCATTGAGTCTTGAGCACATCTGTATGCCGCGCTGTTACGATGTGAACATGCAGATGGCCTTCACAGCTCCACCAGCTAGCAAGATCTCAGGACCTAAAGCCAGTTTAAACCTCTGGATAGAGAACAAGCCTAGCAAACCCCACACATGAGTGTATGTGCACCTGCTCAAACAAAGCACAGCAGTGCCGGGTGTGTGTTTGTGTTTGGAGAGAGTCTGTGTTGATCAGTGGCCCCGGCGTGTTGACGGCTAACATGAGAGAGAGAGAGAGAGCAGATTAAATGAGATGTGTGTGTAAGAGTGTGCAGTTTTCTGCTGCAAGCATGCTGGAACTGAGGAGTAGCTGAGACCCACATTGACAAAACTACAGACAGCTGTACATATCCATAGAAGAAGAGAGACAGAGAATCACTTTACTTTAAACCCGTATAACTTTATAATCATTTACAACAATTTTTTAAATGTTTTAAGCATCTTATGCTCCCAAGGCTGCATTAAAATAATAAATAATACTAATACTAATAATAAAAACAGCAATAGTGACATATTCTTAAAATTAATAATAACAGTTTCTTTTTTAATATACAGTTGTGGTCAGCATCATTGGTACCCCTGGTAATATGATCAAACATGGCTGTAAAAATAAATCTGCATTGTTTGTCCTTTTGGTCTTTTATCTAAAAAAAAAAGAAAGAAAAAAAATCGCAAAAATCCAACCTTTCATTGAAGTAAAATAATTGAAAGTGGGGGGTAAATCACATTATGAAATAAATGTTTTTCTCCATAACATGTTGGCCACAATTAATGGCACCCCTAGAATTGTTTTATGAGTAAAATATCTCTGGAATATATTCCCATTAATATTTACATTATTTTAGCACACCAGGGTGACTAGGAACATGAAATTGTCTAGCTCTGACTATAACTGGCTAAAGCATTGAAAATTCCCATTTCCACAATCAGGGCAATAATTAAGAAGTTCCAATCAACTAAAGATGTTACGAATCTACCTGGAAGAGGCTGTGTGTCTATATTGTCCTAATGGACGGCGAGGAGGAAAGTTTGAGTAGCCAAAGACTCTCCAAGGATCACAGATGAAGATTTGCAAAGATAAGTTGAGTCTTGGGGTCAGAAAGGCTTAAAAAAAAAAAAAAAAAAAAAAAAAACAACATCAAACAACCCCTACATCACCACATGTTGTCTGGGAGGGTTTCAAGAAAAATCCACCTCGCTCCTCCAAAAATAAACTCCAGCATAATCAGTTGTCAGACATGACTGGTACTTCAAAAGCCACCAGATTCTATGGTCAGATGAAACAAAAACAAAAAAAATAGCTTTTTGGCAAAAGGAGATAAGTAACAAAAGTAATAAAAGGGTGCCAATAATTATTGCCAGCATGTTTTGTAGAAAAGCATTTATTTAAAAATATGATTTACCCCCCACTTTCAATTCTTTGACTTCAATGAAAGCTTAGATTTAAAAAAAAAAAAAAAAAATGTTTGGTTGTGTGTGGCACAAACTCTTCATTCAACAGAATCTCTGCTTAGAGATAATTACCTCCTTAATTTTGGCCAAATCAAAGATCATTTAACAACCATTCCTCCCATCTTTAGTGTCACGTGATCCTTCATGAATCATTCTAAAATGCTGACTTGGTTATCAAGAAATCTTTCTTATTATTATCAATGTTGGAAATAGTTGTGATATTTTGAAACACTCGTTTCAAACACCCATGCAATCTTACTTCTAAATGACAGCGATTAGGCTCTATGTCTGTTAAACCTTTGACAAGTTCGATCACAGCGAACATTCAGATCTGTGTTCTGATCCAGAGAGAGCTAGCCTGGAAATCCAGACCTAAATCTGAAAGATTAATGGTCTAGCATCGACTAATGAAAATCGGCCAGCTTGAGGGGCGGCTCCAAGCATGCACTGCACGCAATTGGATAACACTACGACCAATCACAACAAGCCCCATACACTTAGCTACCAGCGGAGCTAACTGGTAGATTAGACGTATTCGGTCGGCAAAACAGCAAAAACGCCCTTCTTGAAAAGGAACGATTCGAGCGCCGTCTTCTGTTCCTCTTTTAGATAAAAAGGCAAGTCTAACTCGGTCATTGTAGCGGCCAAAGTCGTTTCAAACAACTGGTGTTCATCCATAGCCATCTTGCAATGTTTACTAAAGACTTCGACGTCACAGCGCTGTTGTCATCTGTTTAGCTCGCCTCTGGCCCGCCTATATCAGATAACCCGACGTGATTGGTGCAGCTCGGATACAATGGCATATTTAATGAGCATCATTACTCAACGCCAGAGTAAACTCGCTGAGCAAATTCAACTTGTGCTCTCGCCATAGGCGTAATTTGCGGGTGGGACGGGTGGGACATGTCCCCACCACTTTTTACTAAGGTCGTTAGATAATGTTAAATAAGAGGCGATCTAGCGCTGAAATGTGTTGTTTTTGAAATTAAGTGATCAATGTGCTCGTTGCCGCTGTGATCAGTGGCGTGGATACTGTGTTCTCTAGTGGCTCGCGCACAGTCTTCACTCGGACGCGCGCTTCAATCCGTTGAGGAGACTCTCTATTTGTTCCGGTGAAATTACAAAACAAAATGCATACAAACGTATCCTTGCCTGATATACAACCACTGATAAACATAATCGGTTTTGATAAAAAAAAAAAAAAAAAAAAAACTATATGAGTGCGGATTAGAACCCAGAACCTCTGACATGCTTGGCAAAAGTTATCATTATTTCTGTCTTACAATAACTCAGATCACAATATCACAGAAGTACTGGGATATCTTGCAGCTAACTGAGTTAAAACTGCACCATAACATCATTTGATGAAACAGGTTATGAGAATGAGGGGGAGATCATCTCATTAATAGCTCTTTAAATTCTGAAAGGAAAAAAATTTTTTTTTTTTAAATTATTTCAGAGAATTCTTATATTAGAATAGAACTAATAAACTTTCTTTTTTTTTTTTAAACAACCCCATGTCTATGGTTACATCCTCAAAACAACAAAAAAAGTTTTATAAACATTTCAACCCTTTTAACCCATGTTTTAAGAAAAGAGATTAACCAATATTATTATATATTCTAGATACATTTTCAAAATTATTTAGATTTTTAGAATGCATATTAGCTTCCCTTTCCCATTAAACTGGATTCACCATTAGATGTGTTTAATAATGGGTGATTTTCATGTTTTATTTTTATTTATTTATTTTTTATGTTTGTGTGACCTGTTAAATTCTACATGCGCTACATATGCAGATTCTTACACAATGCATCTTTGATTTGGCCAAAATTAAGCAGGTAATTATCTCTAAGCAGAGATTGTGTTGAATGAAGAGTTTGTGCCACACACAATTCATAATTGTTGTTCAATTGACCTTTCATGTGCCCGTGTTGATGCTTAAGAAAACATTGTTTGGAAACATGAAATATGTTGATGTTATTATAGATTATATAAGATTTTAAAAAAGATAAAAATAATAATAAAAAAATCTCCCCCAATGAATCTCAGCCATTTCCAGCCCATACATGATACAATCATATACTTTTTTTTTCTCAATAGAGTAATAGTATTCTATAGTGCTGTTGTGTGACAAGAGAGAAAATACGATAAAACGGCAAAAACAATATCTGCATATGAATTATTCAATCCATTGTAGAAGAATTGGGGCACACAAACAAACACACACTCACATGTTTAAATGAAACATTTGTATCAACAAATACACAATACAAAAACACAAGTGATTTTATATAGTAGAAGTATATAGACTTACCTTGTGTTGCGATGAAATGATTGGAGCGCTGGTACCCCTGAGAGATAAAGAGAGATAAAGAGAGATAAAGAGAGAGAGAGAGAGAGAGAGAGAGAGAGAGAGAGAGAGAGAGAGAGAGAGAGAGAGAGAGAGAGAGAGAGAGAGAGAGAGAGAGAGAGAGAGAGAGAGAGAGAGAGAGAGAGAGAGAGAGATTATCAATCAATTGTGTTATGTTAAATGTGTTATGTTAAATGCATTTGAACAAAATTTCTGTATTATATTCTGACTTATCCCATTAAAAGTTGAAGTGAGTAGCCAAATTTCTGTGCCACTTGCATCACCAAAAAACAAAACAAAAAAAAAACACATAGAAAACAAAACAATGACTGGTTTCCCAAACACTCCCCCTTGTCCACCACTGGTCAGACAAACAGATAAAGCTGTCCCAGACTCACGCCATTGTTGTCTCCAAACTCACGCCATTGTTGCAGTTGACTCTGCACATTAAGCTGAGATAGGAGAAAGACATTATTAAGCTATCCTGTAAAACGCTATCCATACCATTATGAGCAAGCTAATCTACTGTTACTGAATATGTTAAATGTTTCTTTAATAAAATGAAACAAATGAAAAAATAAAAACACAGCGTAGAGATGGATGATAATATTTCCCAACCTCAAGGCCAAAATGTAATCTCTGACAGAAACACCAAATCACATAAAGGGGAAAAAAACCTTTTTTAAGTGTGGCTGAGAATGTGACAGCAGAACATGCATCTCTGTATCTCAAAAAATGAAAGCGTTTATCCTTGACATTTGATTAAACAGGCAAATATTCACACGTATCTGTAGTGTGTCCATGTATGTATCATCTAATATTGAGCTTTAAGAATTGAATTTACTCATGTATAGAAAATACAAGAAAATGTTATCTCTGTTCAAACATATCTGAACACTGCATTCTAAATGCCAAACATGAATTGAAAAGCATGAAATGCCACGAATCACAGCATTAGATAGAAGAAGACCAGCTCTTGGGTCACCTGTGGTGTAAAACTATTGGTTAACCAGAACCTGACAGACCAGATTCCATGATTATTTGAGACACAAAATGAATATTGGCCAAAATCTTTTTCTTTTTCTTTTTGGGGGGGGGGGGGGGTAATTTCAATGTTTGTGTAGAAACAATGTGCATTTTTGTTTGGGTGGCTGGGGGAATCCGTCCAAATTTGTACAAAATATGAATCTGTCAACCCAACCCAACTAAAAGGTTTTAGCATTTAATGAGATATGCATCAGCCTTTTGTGAAAACAACTTAACAATTGTTTGTAGACAAACTCGGAATATGTGGTGTCACATTTCTCTAAATGACTAGAACAGCCTCTTATTCACAGTAAGTTTTATTATTATTATTATTATTTCCAATACTGTCGCCTGATGAGGTTTTGGTCAAAACTTGAATTACACTGAGCTGGATAATGACAATTGTCCTCTGTCGAGCTGATTTATGAATCAAATTAGTTTCAAAATTGATGAACGCTGCAAAACTGACACAAAACTTAAACTTCATTGAGCTGAATAATAACACTCTTGCCTTCTGTAAAGCTGCTAAGTAGCTTCTTTCATAATTTGATGAGCTTTATCTGCTTTATAGGTGAACTGAGTTTGATTAATAACTAATAAACTTTGCAACATTCACACTCTTATTGAACTAAATAAAATCAACATTGAACTAAATTGAGCTGAATTATGATATTGTCTTTTAAGAGCTGCTTTACACCTTGAACTACTTTGCAGCATTAATACTGTTACAGGGCTCCATACTGCACCTAGAAAGGTCACATTTGCGCCCACACATTAATTTGCGAGTGATATTTTTGCCACTGGTAACAATATAAATGTACATGTTATCGTTCATAAAATGCATTTAATGTATTTTTATCTGCGTATTCTGTGATGAGTAGCCTATCAGTGTAGATGTAATAAAATAAGATGATGCACATCAAAGTTTTTGTAAAAACATAAATACAAAAAACACTTAAATATCACAGGGAAAGCAAGGATCAGCTTTCAGAAAAACACATCAAAACAACAAAATATCAGACTTTTTCAAACTGTCCTCATCTCTGTCGAACACCTGACGGCACACCTGCTAATAAAAAAGCAGGCTCCAGTTATCCCAGCATGAGAGATAGAAAACGACAGGGACACAGAGGATCATCTGTCCGTGTCAATGAATGAACACCCAAGTAAAAGTTCAGAAAGGCAATGTATGGATTTGTGCACATAACGTGGACATACTACAGGTAAACATGTCAGCTGTTTTGGACACTAAGATTGTTGTTAACAATTCTCCTTTTTTAATCGATACTGATTCTTATTCGCATGATCTTTCAGTCTATGCTGTTTTCGGCTGATGCAAGAACCACGTTATTTTTAGAGCACCTGCCATCCAATAATCACAATAAGCTTTGTGACTTTTAATGTTACTTTTAATATGTTTGTTACTTTTAATAAACAAAGTCTCAGCTTTCAAATTATGTAAAATTTATAATGAAATTCAAACAAAACATGTGGCTTTGTGGCTCTTTACAAATCTCTGTAGACGCATCAGTCCAAGCGGCACATGAACCGATCATCATTTTTCTCTTTAAAGACGTAAATAAAAATAGCTTGTAAACAATAGGTCACATAACGTTACATTTACCTCAGAATAGCCATAAAATGTCCATAAACTAGTAAAAGCTAGTTTAGAAGTCAGCTAGAAGAAAAAAAAATATTACTATAGAGATAAGCATTCTAAATATCATAATATTTTTACTTAACCTGTTGTCTACATGATTACTCAACATATGAAAACACTTATGCATTGAGAAGGAGGCCAAACTACACTCAAATGGCCAAGTGAGGCTGACATAATTATGGTCTGTGACAATGGCTCAGATTCTGTGAAAAGATCAATTTGTAACTGTATATAATTCTCAGGTTGGAAAAAAAATTCAGTTGCCACTTTAAGTGAATTAGTTCCAGCTGACACTATAAAAGGAGGGCAGATGTAAACACTACAGGATGACAGAAATTACGTGTTTTTATTTAAAATAAAACAACTTTTTATGCTTACATAAGATAAAAACAAATTGGTGCCTTTTTTTCTTATAGGCCGCAACGGCTCCTTGATTGTTTGTTTTTTTGTTTTAGTTTTTTTGTCTGGATCACTGTTATTTTCGTTTATTAACCCTTAAAGACCTAGAACATTTTTGGGGCGCCTGACTCGCCTGTACTTTTCTTTGTTTTTCTAACCCATTCTAGCAGCAAGCATCAAGTGCCATATATCATTTTAAACAGGAGAACCTAAAGTTTCCAGCTAGCTCATTTAAAGTCCCAGTTTTACATTTCTTTTGTCAGAGAATTTATGAAATTAACAGGATTTTAAGAAAAACGGCAGCAAAAAATGTGGTGTTTTCAGTGTGAACTCAAACAGAACTCCCTGAAGTTTTGTTTTTTTTCTTGTAGAAAGTTAGACTTGGTTGTTTTAGACTTCCAGATGAAATTTTGTCTACATGTAACAATCCCTCACCAAGTTATAGCCATTTATTATAATATTATTCTAGGCGTTTTTGAGTAAAAACAGGTGTATTACATTTACTGACAATGTAGATGTGTCCAAATAAGTTCAGGAAGTAAAGTAAATAGAAAAGTTGTTATATTACAACAGAACACTGAAGCAAACATTTTTCTTCAGAACATTATATTATAATTTGAACATGAACAACAAATGCAAACAATATAACAAGTAGTGACAACTGTGCAATATAAATACTAACAATACAATATACAGAGTGTAAATGAACAAATGGTTCAAATAATCTTCACAAACTAAATACAAAAAGAAATAAACAGTGCAAATGAAGAAATGGTTCATTGAGGGTAATATACTGAGTGCTAATGAACAAATAGTGCAAATAATCTTCACAAACTAAATATAAATAAACAGTGCAAATGATTCAAACAATCTTCTGAATCGGAAGGTTTCACCAGGTCTAACGACTCGTTTAAAAAAAATCAATTCTAACACATCCTCCGATTTGTACTGCTGTTTTTTTTACATACTCATGCTCTTTCGTGTTTTATGCTCTTTCATGTTTTGCGCTCTTTCGTGTTTTGCGCTATGGTCAAAAGCTTTGCATCCGTTAGTTTTCATGCGTAGTTTTCAATGCATTGCGTTTGTTAAAAATGTATAAAGAAACGTGATTGGTTGTTAAAATCACCAATCACTATGTTTGTTGGTTGAGTTGATGACCGTTTGGACGAATCTGGGCATGGGGGTGGGACTAAGCATCAACAATCGTTCCTGTTTGGCTCAGAGAAAGAAACCACATGTGTTTCCTTGACGAATCACTGCTGCAGATTTTGATGACGCAATCACCGGCACTACGGAGCCACTGAATGACCAATAGAGACACCCGTGATAGCACAGGAAAGCTGAGAATCTCATCTTTACGGTGCATTGTAAAGCATACAGATTGGATTAGCGACTCAAAAGTTATTAAACATTTTAGAATGATAGTTATTTTTTTATGCATATTTTATGCATATTTTATGACACAAGAGTCCTCACATTCCAGATTCAAATCTCACAAACCACAGCTATAAATCACCCAGGCTCCAGAGAGTCTGTAACCAAATACTTGTATTGGTTAACTGAAGAACTGGTCAACTTCGATAGTGTGCAAGACGGATCGATACCAGCAGATGTTGTTTTCCCCCACAACATTCCTGACCCCTTCCCCGTTGGGACCTCTGAACAACAAACAGAGTCCCTTTCTCTCTAAACCAGAAAACTGAGATTTTTCCTACAGTATACATAAAACTCATTCAAGAACAATTTTCAATGGACTTACAATCAAACATCATGCAACTACATAACTCTATTTTGTGTCTGCAACTTATATGTGTGTTTAATATGCTTAGATACCATATAACTCATGTAATGTTATAACTGTTAGATGTTTGAATTAAAGTGTGTTGTGTTTCATATCAGTATGATCGTATGCTCTTGATTCAAAAGATGGCTTGATTGAAATCTGTGTAAAATGTTTCATATTCTTATAATACTGATCATGTACTCTGTTCTCTCTGTTAGTAAGGAAACCCCCCAGATAAGATAATTTACGATCAGAACAGAAAAGAACGCCACCTCCTAAATTTAGCCAGTGTCTAATTGGCCAGAACTCATCCTGGAGGTTGGACAAACTTTGAGTTTAAAATCTTAGACCCGAAACAAAGTTCTCTCTCTTCTCTCTAACTCTGCTCTCTAACTTTAGCTCTCTGGGTTCACCCCCAAGAAACGCTCTGCTACCACTCTCAAGAGAGATGGGCAGAAAAAGATGAAGATGATCTCAATCAGACTAGCAACCATGTAAACGCAGAGACAAAGAACCCAAATTAAGATTAGAAGAACAGGTTCAACAGCTTTATTCAAGCCATCTTACTACTCTCGTCTAAGTTGTCTTTTCTTTTCTAAGTTTTCCTTTATTTTCCGTTGTGAGTCTCGGATGAAACTCCAGGATGAGTTTCTAAGTTAAGTTTAATTTAACATTTAATGGACAGGTATGTCTGTGACCATTGAGACGGCTTTATAGCCCCTCCTGTTGCCCAATATCTTGGTTTGTGTGTCTGTTGTTGTCTCTAGCTGTCTAGTGTGTGAGCGTTGTTTTGTATGTGGTTTTTATGTTCTGCAGAGCAGGAACCTGCTGAAAATCAGTTTTATACTGAGCCAGGCCCGATTGTCCTTAATCTTTTCCTGTTTTAAAAATATAAATAAATAAATAAATAAATAAATAAAGTTTTGCGACAAGATTTTGAGCCACGTTTCTTCTGCAAAGCCAGCTTCAAACAATGACTTTCATTCCGCCAGCACACCACGTGACTGGCCGCCACAGACCCAGGCACAAGGACACCAGCCAACGAACGGAAAACCCCTTTCACGCAACAAAAGGGAATCCCCAAAAGCAAAGACCAGCAAGTATACCTCCAGACTAAAAGCTGAACTGGTGTATTGATATACATTTAATAACCTGTCTAAGAAACGATAGAAGGGTTAAATTAATGATTGATGGTTCGTTCCAGGTCATGTCTTATAAGTGCATAAACTTGGGATTTCATCATCTCACTCTTAAACTCACTCTTAAAACTTAATCTTTCCTTACTCTTTTTCCTTCTGCAACTCGTATGAATGTGTGTGTGTTTGTGTTAGATATTAATTTTTATGTGTTAGTATATAATCAATAAAGTATTGTTTGTATTTGAACAAAGAGATTACTTGTGTTAATCTGCTTACACATTTTATTGTCTTGATCTTCGATCTAAGTTACAGATGCTTTTACCCGTGATTATTTCTTAATTTATTGTTAGCTGGGGATTCATTCTTTCTTGGCCAGGAAGATATTATATTTCCTAGAGTTAATACTTGTTTATGCTTTCTGTTCATTGGATGAACTGATAAAATGATCATACTATTGATTCTGCTACAGTAAATTCTGAAAATAATTAAAAATAATTAAAATATTAATTATTGATCATAATCCGTTATGAATAATAATTAATTATATTTATACGTGGGCGTATAAACGCTGCAATAATAATAGTTATTTTACCATGAAACACAAACAGTGTTCTACATCACAAACATAGTTCTGCTGTTTTCCATACAGGTTCACTGGCAGTCGAGATCAGATGCAATTTTGCTTGGTTCAATATACAAATATAATTATATTATATATCAGTATATCAGGATTTGAAACCAACCCCTAAGCATTAACAAAATTATACCACTAGACTATCATGACTAGAAGGAAGAAGTGCCAGAAGAGTTTTTACTCTCACTTTTATGGTCCCATGACTTATAAGCTAGCTGCTTGTTTAGACAACAGAGTTTGAAAAATAACTTATAACTGAAATATTTATCTTCTATTCTTTGTTCAGAAAGTTTATGGTTGATTTTATTATAAGCTTATCCTTGTCAAGTGCTTGCAATGTCTTGCTGTTGTCAGAAATCAATAGATGATTTTTCTGTAAGGAGCAGGGTGGATTTATAAGTATAATGAACCTTTATCTGCTCTCGAGAAATTAATCTGCTCACTCGCCCACACTGCACCTCTGCCCCTGTGTGTGTGAATGTGTGGGGTTGGTCTTTGCTTTTAGGGTTGGAAAGCTTAGTCTCAAAGGTTATGCCTGAGTTGATTGTCCAATAGTCAAACTGGCTATAAATGCACTGTCTATGTGAGCCTCAACGCTATGGACCATGTAATGATAGAAATTGGTAGAGACTTTTCAGATGGCTGTGGCTAACTGCTTCAGGATATTTACACATGATATTGATGTGGAAATGTTGATGAATGTGAAAATACAACGCTGGATGCGTCCTTACAAGGCAAGACAAAGAATAATCTGTTATAAACGGGGTGTTTGTGAAGCACAACATTAAGAGTTTAGTTGTTTATGGTTGCCAAGCAATGTCACAACTTGCCATATTAATAATTAAGTGAAATGTGTATGTCTCAAAAATCTGTGGTGTGTGTACTAATTGTCAATGGTTTATAACACAGTTCATCCAATCAGAGTTGAAACTACCTGTTTTATAATGTTAGTATAGCTGATTTTAAGTTTTTGTTTGTTTGTTTTCGCACTGAAGCCAGGTTTACCATTTCTTATCATTAATGAATAATCTAATCTTTTGGTTTGGGTTTGTAGTTTCAAAGAAAATAATTAAGAGCCTTTCATTTGTAAATTATTACTGTACATACAATTACTATGCATCTAAAACTGGCATTGTGCTATTTTTCTATTTGAAAAAAATCAAAACTTTGGTTATACTGCCCACCCTTGAAATGCCTATAACTAAGAACTTTTTCCAATCATCAACTCACACTTTAAATCGACAGCCCTACAAACATAAGGGACCCCCTTTGTCACATTATTCACATTAGTGTGGGCCACATTGAGAATGTTGTATAGGCTCACCCCTTCATTTATGTGTATGTATGATCTGCATTGTGTAGCATTTTATTGATTTTTATTGAAAAAAAAATATTAAAAAAATTATAAAAATGCTCTGAATTATAGTCTCACTCATTGATTTCCTATGGCTGTCCACTTTTTTCCACGAAGGACCAAATAAGGAGTTTTTATTTTCAACCACTTAACATAAAAAAAAATATATATATATAAAAAAAAAAAAAAAAAAAATATATATATTATATATATATATATATATATATATATATATATAATTTGGTCCTTCGTGGAAAAAAGTGGGCACATATATAAATATTAGGGGTGTAACGATACACATATTCGTATTGAACCGTTCGGTACGAGGCTTTCGGTTCGGTTTTCGGTACGCATTTTCAAACCGAACTTTGAAACGTTGGACCATTTTTCCTGCCGACCAAAATTTCATTATTTCAAATGTAGGCGCGTTGCGCGTGTCAAGCGCGCTCATAATGTAAGAGACGCCGGCGCGACCACAACATTGCCCAACATCAAATGGCAAACGTAATGCAAGCGGAACGAAACTGCTCGGTATTGTGTGGTTGAAGGACCGTTTATCAGTTTGGACCAGTGCAGCGCGAGCCGATCGTGATCATGCGACACTACTACACAGCGCTAATAAGAGATCCAGTAAACAAAGCATTTGAATTCGCCACAGAAGTAATAACATCGCTGCGAGATCTAGTGAGAAACATTCACATTTCTCCGTTATTAACGGAACAAACAGCGCTGACGTGGAAACCTGGAAGAAACATTGTGCCATGAATGAACTATCCAGTGTCCACAGATCAGCAACATTCACCATGGATTTACTGTAGTAACACTATCTGCAACCATGGAAGTTTGGCAGGAATAGTAGGCTATAATGCTTTCAAGTAACATTACGTCGGTTTTATTTCAACATTATGAATACAATTGCTGCCCTCAAATGTCAATCTGAACTAAAATAAACCTTTGTTTATAACTACTCCAATATTACATTTCATTTTTTTCCAAGGAGCTGGTTTGTTTTATATGCTCATAAGAAGAGCCAATTATAGCTCTAGAATTGCTCAAAGTAAAAAAAATATCATACTTTATGATGTTAGTTTAAAAATAAACCGTGACACAAGTGTATCGTATCGAACCGAACCGTAAATTTTGTGAACCGTTACACCCCTAATAAATATATATATCCTTTTTTTATTTTTTTTTTACATTTGGATCAACATGTTGTCCTCGCTCACATGAGGTGTTTGGGGTAAAGACTGAACTCCAAGAATATTTTACTTTCTCCACTACAGAGAACCACTTTTCTAGGAGTGATATGGGACTCAACTACGATGCAGGCATGTCTGCCTCCTGCTCGTATAGAGTCGATTCTCTCAGCTGTAGGCCAGATCAGGCTATGCCAAGCTGTCACAGTAAACCAGTTTCAACGACTCATGGCAGCTGCCTCCAACATGATTCATATTGCCTTCTGTACACAGGACCATCATGAGAACATCATGTCTCTCCTGGACTGCTCTCCGTGGGAGATTCCCATTAGGAGGGATCTTCGATCTCAAGTAGGGGGCAACATTTATCACCCCCAAACAGAGATATGAAAAATGTGGGTTTGGCCCCTGAGGGGAACCAACCCTTGAACTATGGTCTCTCAACCGAGGTTGTTGAGACCATTTTAAACTCCAGAGCTCTTCACTTTATGGTACAGAGAGCGCTGGTTGGACCGCTTAACTGCCCAATTGGTTCAGTGGTAAAGTTATTTCATGACTGCCTATCTGCTAGGTTATCCCACTCCACTTTGAAAGTATATGTGGTGGCTATTGCTGCTTACCATGCACCTTTAGGTAGTGATTCATTGCGGAGACAGCCTCTAGTGTCCTGTTTCCTATGGGGTGCTATGAAGCTGAGGCCTGCAAGCTATTCGAGAGTTCCGGCCTAGGATGTGGCCATTGTTTTACAGGATTTGTTAATGGCAACCTTTGAGCCTATTGAGTCAGCTTCAGGGAAATTTAAGATCTCTTAAGATGGTGTTCTTATTTCACTAAAAAGTGTAGGAGATCTGCAGGCTCTGTCTGTTGCCTCCTCCTGCCTAGAGTTTGCTCCAGGCATGGTAAAAGCTTTTATTCATTCAAGACTGTGTTGTGTGCCTAAGGCCCCTTCCAGATGGCATACCAAGAGAAGGTCAACTTGCGTTTCCAAGTTATGGTTCTTAATTGTTTCGTCTACCGCTCTTCTAAGTGGTGTAAATCTGACCAATTGTTGGCTGTTTTGGTTCACCCAGATGGGGTTCCTCGGCATCTAAGCATAGCATAAGCAAGTGGATTGTAGAGGCTATCTCTGTGGCTTACGAGGTGTGTGGTCTTCCTTCGCCTCTAGTCATTAGAGCTCACTCTATGAGGATTATGGCTGTCTTTAAGGCATTGTTATCAGGGGATTCCTTTCAGAAGGTTTGTGATGCACACATCACAGGTTTGTGATGCCTCTCCACACAGCTTCATCAGATTGTATAGCCAGGATATAGAGTCCACGTCAGGATCCAAAGTGCTTGAGACCTTAGTTTGTACTCTCTATAATTCATAGTCAGGCATTTGTATGTATGGCATAGTGGTATGAACATTCCCATCAACATTCTGATGCAGCGTTCAGTTCCCTCAAAAGGGAAAGTCTCAGTTATGACTGTTACCCTGGTTCCCTGAGAGAGGAACAAGACGCTGTCATGCAGTCATCCGTCAAAGGACAACATCTCACCAATGATATTGGAGTGAGTTCACCCACTCCTCAGTTGGAGTCACGCAGAAGTGTTCCCCATAGTGTCAACATTCGGACACAATGTCTCGTTCCCTTCTCAAGGAACCAGGGTTACAGTCGTAACCAAGACGTTTTACAATAGGTTTGATAGAAAACCAAGAAGCCCATTAGAAGTAGTTTGTACTTTAACTGAACGCTAAAATGCACTGATACTACAACAAACTAAAGATACCCATGATCAGATTAAAACATGCGTCTGGTAAAATGCAGACAATTTGACAGAGATTAATCTGTTCAACCCCAAGAAACAGAGAAAATGAATGGCAGCAAAAGCTGCAGAAAATGACAAGGACAAAGCAACAAGATAGCCTAACACAAAACTCTTTCAGAAGAAAAAAAATTAAAGAAAAGATTTAGAGAAATGTCAGACCTCCTAGCTGTATTCTATTTACAGCCTTAGGAGAAAGCCGCAATGCTGCATATTTCAACATTAATTTCCTTGATTTCCCTTTCCTTTTATTTGTGCAGAAATAAAATCACATAAAGAAAATTAATGTGTGAATAACAAAGAAACCCAGCAAGCAATTTTGCATTTAAAAGATGTCTAATAGCCGTCCAAACACAGCCCCAGACGTCTAGGCTGAAACAAGGCAAAATTTGGGCTGTCAGTGAAAATTTAAAAGACGTCTAAACCCTAGCCCAATAATAGACTAGTCATCAATTAGATAAAGAAATTAAATGAGAGAAGAAATAAAACCAAACACATTGTAGTCACTGTTTACTTTGCTTACATGATGGAATATCATACGCCTCACAAGTTATTTGAGCAAAAACAACATGTAACCAAATTCAAGGTTATTTTGGCTAGAAGTGGGTTACTCACAGCTCATAGACTATATTGGGTCTATAGTTAACCTAGATGGTGAAATGACAGCTATTGCTTGCTGGGAAGTGAATCTGATTAAGCTATAATGAAGGTAAAACGAACTACCTCCACCACCACCCCCATTATAATGACATAATATAATATTATACATAATAGTTAATTGTTTTGAAATGTATTTAATCATTTATTTTAATCAAACCTCACTATTCTTAGATGTTAAACCCTAACTGTTCCTTTATCTTCATGAGGACCATGTGTAAAACATCCAGCTTAATGGCATAAAAATACGGTATATAATCACATAAAACATATGTATACATTGTTTTATAACATATTGCGAAAACACATTTTTGTCCAATATATGGTTTATTCTAGATTTCAGAAGCCATGAGAGTAATTTTAAAGACCCCATGAAATCAAAAGGGGTTTTATTTCATTTCTGTTAGTTTTGAGATCATCTACAGCATATGTGATATAAACTAATGGATATCACATATACTGTAGATGATCTCAAAACGAACATAAATGAAATAAAACCCCTTTTTGATTTCATGGGGTCTTTAAAAGCACTCTTCATTGCACAACTTTTTGTTTCAATCAGAAATGTCAACAGAAACAAAAAACTGTGTTTGTAAAACAATTGCAGGGGTTGTTTAAAGCTTAAGCTTGTAAGGTTGTGAGTTACAGGGGATGATGCAATGAGATCAAATAAAGACACAATAAACTCAAGCAACAGACAGAAAAGGGCTTGAGAAAGAAAAGGTCTGAGCACAGAGCCATGATAGTAGAATAAATGAGTCATGGACAGATGATAGGAAGACAGGAAAAAGACAAGTACTTACTTCTCTGTTTATCCGAATCTAAGAGATCCCAGACACAGAGAAATGGGTGAAAGAAGAGAGAAAGAGAAACAGGCTAATTAAGATGATTAGAAAAAGAGGAAATAATAAAGACTCCATACTAACCACCTGCAGTGAGGAAATCACTTCAAACTAACTGCAAATTACAGTTCAGATGAGTTGCCATGCATTGTCCCAAAAAAAAATAAAAAAATCCTCATATGTTCAGCATGTCTCTTGTTCAGCTCTTTATTTTTATTTATTTATCTGTTTTAGGCACACAGTTAATAAACAGGTGTAAAAAGGTGTACTTTGTAATTTACTGTATCATATTTCTATTTCATGCAGACTAAGAGTGGGAAAGTTTAGGGGGCTAACAATTTGAAATATTACATTTTAATTCAGGGACCCACAGTCCAATTTTAAACCTATTCTCAATGCTTCTAAATTTTTAGAAGCCCATGTGTGCAAATATTTGATGAGTTAAAGGGATAGTTCATCCAAAAATGAACATTCTGTCATCATTTACTCACCCTCAAGTTGTTCCAAACCTGTATGCATTTCTTTGTTCTGCTGAACACAAAATTAAGATATTTTGAAGAATTTGGGTAAGCAAACAATATGGAAGTCAATGGGGCTCATCAACTGACATTTTTCAAAATATCTTCTTTTGTGTTCAGCAGAACAACAAAATTCGTATAAGGTTTGAAACAACTTGAGGCTGAGTAAATGATGACAGCATTTTTATTGTTTGGGTGAACTATCCCTTTAAGGTGACTTTCATCAATATCTTCCACAAATAAGATGTCTGCTATGTCATGAAATAAAGTCACATCAGACCCACATTCAATTTTGTTATTGTCATTTAACATACACTGTTTTCTGACTTTTGAACAAACTGACTTTTGAACAAGTGACAGTGTGCAGTATCTTTCATTAGTGATTTCTGTGCACTGAAAAAAAGGTAACCTAAAAATGTGCAACATGTGGTTTCATCTCAAATAAATAGATTTAATTTCAATCAAAAAAGCGGAACTATACGGTTATCCGGACCACACGTGTGTCTTTTAGTCCCGTATAGTCCATATAGTCATCCCTGATTGGTCTTAACCCCAGTGACGGGTAGGTTTCGGGGCGGGTTAGGGGTAGGCCATCGTGTGGTCTGGATAACCGTATAGTACCAAAAAAGCTATTTAGCATTACTGAATCAATCCCAATATATTATAGTTTACACAATGAAAACTAGATTTAAGTGTCAGATCAGGTAGAAAAAAGCTATTTATGGTAATATTTGCAGGTTACTGCTTTTTACAGTGTAAATAAATCCATTATTAACATATAATGTTCATTACACTGAAATTTGGTCTATTATTTTCTACAAGACAAAATACAAATTGAAATTAAAACTTAAAGCTCCAATATGTAACAATTTTGTAATAAAATTTCCGAAAATAACTTGCATAGTGTGATATATTTCCTCCAGTTGTGTACTTACAATATCTCAAAAGTCTCCAAAGATTTTTTATTTCAGAGAAATTCCGATTTTAAATAACTGGTCGTCCCGGAAAAGAAATGTCGCCTCTCAGGCTGCGTTCCAGTCCAAAGTTGTCATGCCCTTCACTTGCTAACTTCCCTCCGTCTCGTTCACTCGGATGTACGTCATTGCGAGTGCCCACTACTGGCGGAAACTGCAATGGGCTGAATTGGAACATCCTAAGCCCTTGATCACTTGGAATCAGCTATGTAGTTGATTTATTATTTACATTTTTTTTCCTTTAAGAATTAGTTTAATGCAGCATCCAAATGTTTATATGTGTGTTTGGGTTGTTTTAAATAAAAAATATATAATATCATAGAGTTGTCTATTGTGGTGGTGATAAAACGAGATCTGTGGTGACGTCACAATCGTACTGCATTGTGGGACATATAGGTGCCTGAAGTGTACATATGAAGTAGACTCGCTCCCTCGGTCAAAATCGAGGGAACGAGGGTCTGTCCATCTAAACTTCCCTCGTCCCCTTCACGAAGTGGAACGCACTTCAAAATGGCGGCAGGGATTCCCCCGAGGGGAAGTGCTTAGGGAAGTTCGCAAGTGCATGTCTAAAAGTGGACTGGAACGCAGCATCAGTGACGCAATGTCCACTTTTTTCACATGGTCAAATGCGGAAGTGGTGGTTATGGGTCCGAAATTAACACCCGCCAAGCGCCAAATGCGGGTAGATTTTCTGTTTGGCGAGTAAATCTCAAAAGGCTATCCACCACACTGGCGGGTGAATGTTCTTACCAAAAATGAAATTTTAAGCGCGCACGCGCTCTTCTGCCTCTAAGAACGAGCACACAGAGAGAGAGAGAGCCCCGGTCGCGCGCGCGCACTCACTCACTATTCAGAGCGGCCAAGCTTCCCCGTACTTTTTGACAAGCGTCCTTGACAGGGCGGCCAGAGCTTCTTTGCAGCTCAAGTCGTCGGCGGTGTGTACGTACAGTTAACGCTCTATCTGTTGACGGCGCTGAGGGAAAAGCTCCCGCCACTGGAAGAAGCTGTCGCCGCCCATTTGTGTCCTGCGCACCCATCAAAGCCGTGCAGAACGTCTTCAGCACTCGCGGATTGTGCATACTCCGCCGCTGGCCAGGCTGCTTCTGCTTTACACACCATGGTCGTTATTTTCTCGAGAAAAGGAGTTTTCTCATAGCGTTCGCAACGCAATACTCGTTCCCTTATCTCTCAGGGAACCGAGGTTAAAGTTACCGAGTAGCTCTGCCTTCCCTTCCACATGATCGAGTCAGGTAACAAAACTGACCAAAAAAATTTTTTATTTCACCCCAATGATAATATTTCATATATTTCTCACATTTTGATCAATATATATATATATATATATATATATTTTTTTTTTTTATTTTTTATTTTTTTTTTTATTATACGATTCAAATTTTGACAATTTGAAACAACAAAACGAAAGCGTCCATATTCGGATACACGCAGACTGTGTGACAAACGGAGGGATAAAACCCGGATAAATATCCGCCAGGCGTTTTCGAGATGGAGAGAGCTGCGCGACAATCTTGGACTTGACAGAGACTCTGCTCTCGCGAGTGTATTAATAGACAGGTAAGCTAATTTTTTTTTTTTTTATTGTTCAAGTAACGTAATAGTTACAGTAAAGATGATTTTAATAGATATGAATTAGGCTACACCACATGCCTGTAATAATATAGCATAACATTTCACGTTCCTTGCAGTTCATTAATTATGATGACATAAAATAATACGATCAGACATACAGGTAATACAAAAACGAATAAATTACCTCATCCGTGATCATGATTCATTAATTCCGTTTAGATACATCACTAGATGGTGAAAACGCATTAAAAACGACATCTCCCATCGTCACCTCCTTCATAGCGTCATCAAGCTTCGCCTTTGTTATTGTTGGAAACTGCGCCCTCTTGTGGTGAAAAAATATTACATATTGGAGCTTTAACTAAAGTTAAACTTTTGTGAAGGTTCTTGTTTGTTCATCTAAGTGTGCTTTTTTATTATATAAATGCCACTGCCAATGTACTATGTGTTCTGTTTTTGCACTATATATATATATGACAGTAGAGAAAATCAATTCAAAAGAGAAGTTTACACTGCTCTTAACTTGCATCAAAGCGTTAATATTGATTTGCATTTAAGAATCAAAAAGTCAATCCATATTTTTAGTAATCATATGTGGATTGACTTTTTGATTCTTGAGTGCAAATCACTATTGAGGAGTAGAAGAAAATCAAGATATCTGGTTCTTATAAAAGTGGAGTGACAAATTTTTGTATTCTAGTATACAAACCTCTATAATCAGGCACTCTTTTTCATCACTCAAGTACAACCCAACCAGAAAGAGCAATTCAAGTCTGTTCATTTTGCAAGTGCTGGTCATAACAAAAGTGGCTTCAGCCTTAAATAGAAATAAATGCAATTCAAAACCATAATACAAACTCAGAGCCTTAAAGAAATTGACAAAACACCTAAACGTTAGTCCTGATGTCTTTAGACTCTTTCAAACTGCAGAGGTTTTGATTGCTCAATTCCAATGGATAACCTTCCAACTAAAAGAAGACACAAAATGGATTTCCTGAGAGTCTAGCACAGATAGTTATAAAATTGATGCTTCTTATGTGGTACAGAGACATATGTTTGAAAGTCTTTATCTATCAAATGGTTAAAATTTAGAGCAAAGTGTTCAGAATCTGCCTGACAGGAAAGTGAATTGTGTTTAAGATTTGTGCTAACAAAACTTTCTAGGGAAAGAAAAGACACATCTGCACTAAAATCAAATGTTTGACAGGCTTTTAGGGAAGCAGGACAATGCAGTTATATATGGGATCGTAACCAATAGCTGAAATACTGAAATAAAACAACAAGTGTCAAAACTAGACAGCAAATTCATCAATGTGCAGCGCTCTCAGCAAGAAAACGAATTGCAATATATGTGTAACCTTTGTTTAATGAAAGCAGGAGTGAGAGAAACACATGTATATAGATGGAGGAGTGAAGAAAGGAGCGCAAAGAGGAAAACAGAAAAACTTACATCAATGTAGTTTGCATTGACATAGTCCGAGTTAGGATCAGCCAGGAGAGAATGCATTTTGACACGGTGGCGGTCTTCTGTTTGGGATAAGAAAAATTAAGAACAAGGCTAGTCAGTAATAATAATAATAATAATAACAAAAAATAAATAATGCTATGTTTCAAAACCTGGTCAGCCACCTACCTTGACTACAACTTGGCAACATCTTTGACATGATAACTCTGCACTATTTTAAACAAACATTGTACCCAATATTTGTGTATGTTATGTATATTATGCATATTAAAGTACTAAGACATTATCTTAGCAACATGTGCTAACAGAAAACTATATATAACTATAACATCAAACTATACTATAATCATTACTGTGAATAACACTTACGACCCAAAAGGGTGTCGTGTCGGCCCTTGGTCTTGTCCTTCTTTTCATTTATGTCCCAGCCATCGAAAAAACTCTACAAACACAAGCAGAGATATTCAAATGATTGTAGTGTGTTGGAAATCACATCAACTATATAGCCTACTATCAATAAAAAGTCTGTGGCCATAAATTGATCAAAAGTGACATTAAAGACTTAATAATGTTACAAAAGATTTATATTTCAAATAAATATTGCTCTTCATTATTATTTAATTTTATTTAAAATGGATGTTTATGTACATTTATTTGCATTCATGGCAGCATGTTTTTCATCATATGATTTTCAAACGATGAAAAATAGCATTATATAAGAGCATCCTATACAACCTAGCACTCAGAATCACTCTCCAAGCTGGGCAAACGCTTCGTGCAAATTGCGATCAGCACTAAATTTGGGCCATGTTTGTAGTATTACCTCATTTGCATAATTCCTTTAGTGAAGCTGGTAAAACAACACAGACAACACATGCAAATGAATTAAGCTATCAGTGTGCAAATCATTCTTAATGAATGCTTTCTTCTTCATCCATTGGGGTCTTGATTTGAAATTGTACAGCACATATTTAACGGCACCCATTGTGAGATGGGCACCAGATATAGCTTTGCATTCCTGTCACTTTAGCAGGTATTGTTTATTCATGTATTTTGAATTTGAAAACACATTTATCTCCCTTTGTCTATAAAAAGCATTGAACTTTCTTAGTGTCAAATTCAAGACAAGCAAGTAGCTGATAGTTTTCAGTACCTTCTGTTTGTGCATGTACACAGAAAGCTGTGAGCCCTGCCAATGTATTCCAGCTGTCTAAGTGCTTTCTAATGCCGGATCGTTTTTGAGCTAATGTGTGACAGCTGTTTAGCACACATTCCACCCCGAAAGCAGGTGAAGTGTAGCACCTGGCAATTACATCTAAATGACTGTAATTTAAAAAAGACCCCCCAAAATAAGTGCAAGTCACGTTTTCCCACTCGTCCATTAAGTCCCCTTCGCTCTCACATTTTATCAAGTCAGATGCAGTTTACGAAGCAGATGCATAATTAGGATGCAGATGTTAATTTCTTGTTGGGCGCAGCACTTTTTTTCAGGAGTATGTAAGAGATTTGCTTTGTTCTAAAACAAAAATAAAGATGGAGGCAGAAGTGATCAAATCAATAATGGTAAACGGAAGCCAAAGCATGTTCTCTTGACATGCAATAACTAATGAGGTTCATTCTCGTGTTTTATGCAGCACCTTTGAGCTTCTGCAAGAACCAATGAGGTTCATTCTCGTGTGTTATGCAGCACAATTAGACCCATTCATTTTTTTCACTGTATAGAGAAAGGGCACTGTTGATCAGTTAGCATTTGTACAGTTAAAATTACAATCATTCTAAAATGTTATCTAAAATTCTAGTTCTTTCCTGAGGTTTTGTGCTAACCAGTCGCAGCTGCAGTGAGGAATAAGCCATTTCCTCAGTCACATTAATTTGTTGTAATGTGAACATAATACAGGTTACACGTTACTAAAAGTACATTATAGAATCTATATGAACAGAGTTCAGGGAGACACTACTGTAACGGAGGTGCATCTGTTGGGAAACAGTGTTGTGAAAGAAGCTGTGCCAGTGTCTGCTGGTCTTAGTTAGTTGGATTGCCTGCCAGAGGGAAGCTGTTAAAACAAGCAGTTACCAGGGCGGAAAATAATCTTCAGTAATCTTTGGGGCCTGGTTCACTGTTCTGGCCATGTAGAGCTCAGCCAGAGAGGGAATATTGCAGTGTTTTCTTTATCAGGACACCAAATAATATATGTTTTTTGAACCACTTTTAGCAGAGTCAAACAATGACAGAAGAAGTAATTACAATTTCAGTGGTGTCTCTGAAGAACTATATGAGACAAGGTTGTATCTGAGAAAGTACATGCATTGATGTACTTTCTGACAGAAGTAATGTTCTTTTTTATCACATCTGAGAGTGAGATGAGAAGAATAATTTGCAGAATTAGTTCTACATTGACTGAAGAATCCCTGATCACCTCAGAGGGTAGTGCTGGGTGTGTTTAATGAAATCAATGATGTTTTCAAAAGTCGTAGGACATTTTCAGACACATAGATCCTTTGCTTTGTTCTGAAACAGGGACTTAAAATGTTGCAGTTTCTTCTTGGATCAGTCCGCTTTGTGTGGGCTACCAAACTGTGTATGCAAGTCGCATGCAAGTAAATCTGTCCTAAATTGTTCAGAATTGAGTACTGCCGCGCTAGCTGCCGCAGCAAAGTCACCGCTGCAAAAATAAACCGGTCCCATTTCAAAGTCGTTCGCAAAATGACCGCTAGGTGGCACAAAGGGACATTTTGCAAAACAGTTGCAATTGCCGCATTTTGAAACAAGTGGGGCTAATGTCAATTAACAGAAAGTATAAAATACTGCAACAATGGTGATTTCCAAATAAGCCTACAACAAACAGACAAACAAAAAAAGAGCTATTGACATTTGCTGTACAATAATGAAACAACCTAATATTTGATGTAGTTGAAACTGTATGTTATAGTAATAGGCTAATTTTATTATTAAATAAAGAAAGCAAATTTGGTTAATGTTGTTTAAACAAACGATACATACATATAGACTATTATTTGAACGAACAGTATCTGTTTATAAAAATAAAATAAAATAAAATAAAAGAACAGCACAACGTATTGTAAAAAAATAACTTTAACTTTTAATTATTTCAACAAGAATGAGACTGATTATAAAAAATAATTATAGGGTTATTTCCAGGGTTATTATTACCAGGGATTTCCTTCTGGTCTAAATATCCCTGCTTCTGCTGAATTATTTTTACCCAGACAGTAGGCTAATCCATGCTATACTTCACCAATACCAAAACCAGAGCTTCTGCTCTTGAATTGAGAGATAACATGCATCGCGTTTCAGTTCCGATCCTGGTTCCAGTGACCTTAATGCATGCACACATTTTGGGATTGTTATTAAAGTTTATAATTAAGTGGTTTGGCCCACCACGCCGAGTGGCACTACGTATTGTTCTAAAATCTGGTTTTATTCTGGGATGTTGAATTAGTGTTCGACAAATGCAGCGAAGCGTTCATTTGGATTTATTTTTTCTCATAACAGTTTAGCCTATGCTCCACCATTTTTTGATCATACAAATAAGAGTACATAATTCAAAACTGTAAACTTTTATTCATGTACACTCACAATAGGCTAACGACAAAACGTTTTCTGTGGTCTCTGTCTCCGGGAACTGCGCGTCACAAAAATGAACCAAAAGCCACTTGCCTCAGCTCAGTCACAATAAGAAATAAGTCTAAAGCTTTAAATGTCTAAATATTTAATAAATGTTATCTAATAATATAATCCATATGAAACCGAGAGACACAGAGGATCTACTCAAACATGTTTAGCTATCATGTGTATGATCGCGTCCCATGAGGATAGGACAATGCAAGAGTTAAAATCTTGGTCTAATTAAACGTAAATCGCCCTGAATTAAAATGTATAAACAGATCAAATAATTTCTTTGTCAAAATGTTGCGATATTGTTTCATTTAAGTTCATAATTATTCTATAAATGTTATTTAGTTTAACAGCAGCACGACATACCCACTGTGGTTCGAGATTTGAATAAATAAAATAACCGCCCTCTGCTTAATTCACACATTTTGGTGAGAGTTACCCTTTAAGCCATGTTAGCGTTTCAGAGTTAGCGGGTTTTGTGACATCATCGCGTACAATAGAAGTCCCATTTCACTGGCTAGGCACCAACCAATAAAACGGCTCCTTTGAACAACCCCGCTCCCGCCCCCCTTTCTCTCTCGCCGCCACTGAGTTTCAAGTGAGCAAATTAGTTTTGCACCTAATATATCGTGAAAAGAGTAGCAAAAGTCAAGGCACGAAATTTGAAATTGCAGTGAAAGATTTGAGAAGTTGCAGAAGTGCCTAATTAAGGTTGTACTGTGAATGTAAGATTAAATGCAAATATATATTACAAGTTTGTGTCTGTCATTGTATTTCTGTGAATGGCATTTTAGACATTTGTGACTATTTGTCTGCAGCTTCAAATTCAGAATACAGGTTTGTGACTATTGTCTGCTAGTGCAAATTTTAACATTAGATCCGGGTACATGAACAAGATGGCGCCGCGGATAGCTGCCTCGGTGTGGAGCTCTCCAGTTATTGTGTTGTTTTTGTTGGTTTGTTCTGCGTTTAGTCATTCTTTTCCTATCAGTTTCACCAAAGACGAACTACTGGACATTAGGAAACGCACACCAGACAACTTTTTTACAGATTTTGATTACTCAGACGTTTTACTGGACATTCTCGTCGGAGGGGCAGCGGTGTTGTTCAAACGCGCGGTCAGACGCAAACGCGGGAAGCGCGCCGGCGCGCTGGTTAAACTCCGCGAGCGCGGCCTCCGCACTGCACTCCCCAGTATTCATCTTGCGAATCTCCGATCTCTTCCTAACAAAATGGACGAACTTCTTCTCCTCACCCGCACTAACAAGGATTTTTTAAACTCCGCTGCTCTGTGCTTCACTGAAACCTGGCTGAGTGAAGCCATACCGGACAACGCACTACATCTGCCGGGCTTCCAGCTGTTCCGAGCGGATCGCATCGCGGAACTAACGGGGAAAACGAGAGGTGGTGGATTGTGTTTCTACATTAACGAAAGTTGGTGTTCAGATGTAACAACACTGAAGAAGATGTGCTCTCCTAATTTAGAGGCGCATTTCATAAACTGTAAACCTTTCTACTCGCCGCGGGAGTGTTTACATTCCTCCAGACGCGTGTGTGAGCGCGGCGCTACAACAGCTGGCTGAACATATAGCTGAAATGGAACAAAGGTACCCAGACTCTTTTAATCATTCTTGGGGATTTTAACAAAGCAAATCTCTCCCGTGAACTGCCAAAATACAGACAGCATGTTACATGTCCTACCAGAGACAGTAATATATTGGACCACTGTTACACCACGATAAAGAATGCGTATCACTCCGTCCCACGGGCAGCTTTGGGGCTCTCTGATCACTGTTTGGTTCATCTTATACCGACCTACAGGCAGAAACTGAAATCAGCTGTAATAAGGACTGTAAAAAGATGGACCAACGAAGCAGAGCAGGATCTACAGGCCTGCTTCGATTGCACTGATTGGACTGTTTTTGAAGCTGCAGCCACCGATCTGGATGAGCTCACAGACACTGTAACATCATATATCAGTTTCTGTGAGGACACATGCATTCCTACCAGGACATTCTTATCATTCACTAATGATAAACCATGGTTTACTGGGAAACTCAAACAGCTTTGTCATGCCAAAGAGGATGCTTACAGAAGTGGGGATAAAATATTGTATAACCAGGCCAGAAACAGATTGACAAAGGAGATCAGAGTTGCTAAAAGAAGCTACTCTGAAAAGCTGAAAAACCAGTTTTCAGCCAACGACCCGGCATCAGTCTGGAGAGGCCTGAGGAACATCACCAACTACAAATCACCATCCCCCCCATCTGTGGAGAATCAACAACTGGCTGACACTCTCAATGCATTCTATTGCAGGTTTGAGAAGCCCAGACTCACACCTCACACCCGCTCTGATGTGCACTTCACACATCTACCATCACCTCCTGCAACCCCTCTCCTCCCCCCTTCTGCCATCCAACCTGAGCTTAAGGTCTGTGTGGAGGACGTGAGCCGAGTCTTCAAAAAACAGAAGACTAGGAAAGCTTCAGGCCCAGATGGCATCTCATCTGCTTGTCTAAAAGCCTGCGCTGACCAATTGGCCCCAGTCTTCACGCAGATCTTCAACAGATCATTGGAGCAGTGTGACGTTCCCTGCTGCTTCAAACGCTCCACTATCATTCCGGTTCCCCAAAAAAAACTAAAATCACTGGACTTAATGACTACAGACCTGTCACTCTCACGTCTGTGGTCATGAAGTCGTTTGAAAGACTGGTGTTGGCCTATCTGAAGGAGATCACTGGACCCCAGCTGGATCCCTTTCAGTTTGCTTACAGAGCAAACAGGTCTGTGGATGATGCAGTCAACATGGGACTGCACTATATCCTGCAACATCTTGACAGACCTGGGACTTATGCACGGATCTTATTTGTGGACTTCAGTTCGGCCTTCAATACCATCATCCCTGATCTTCTCACAGCCAAACTGATTCAGCTCTCCATGCCATCCTCAATCTGTCAGTGGATCTCCAGCTTCCTGACGGACCGGCAGCAGCGAGTGAGACTGGGGAAGCTCACATCCAGGACCCTCACCATCAGCACTGGCGCCCCCCAAGGGTGCGTTCTCTCCCCACTGCTCTTCTCCCTGTACACTAATGACTGCACTTCTAAAGACCCCTCTGTCAAGCTCCTGAAATTTGCAGACGACACCACCGTCATCGGTCTCATCCAAAATGGTGACGAGTCTGCTTACAGACTGGGGGTTGAACAGCTGGCTGTCTGGTGCAGCTATAACAACCTTGAGCTGAACACGCTCAAAACAGTGGAGATGATTGTGGACTTCAGGAGAAAATCTCCAGCACTCCCCCTCTCACCATCATGAACAGCACTGTGGAAGCAGTGGAGTCATTCAGGTTCCTGGGCTCTACCATCTCTCAGGACCTGAAGTGGGCAAATCACATTGACTCCATTTTGAAAAAGGCCCAGCAGAGACTGTACTTCCTTCGCCAGCTGAAGAAGTTCAATCTGCCACAGGAGCTGCTGATCCAGTTCTACTCAGCCGTCGTTTTAAGCACTTCCATCACTGTCTGGTTTGGTTCAGCTACCAAATCGGACATCAGGAGACTGTACGGACTGCAGAGAGGATTATTGGTGTCCCCCTGCCAACCCTCCAGGACCTGTACTCTTCCAGAGTGAGGAAGAGAGCAGGTAAAATCATCACAGACTCCACTCACCCTGGACACCCCCTGTTTGAACTGTTACCGTCAGGACGGCGACACAGATCACTGGCCACAAGAACATCCAGGCACAGGAACAGTTTCTTTCCACAGGCCATTTCCCTTCTGAACACTTAACATGCCCCCCAAGGCATATGCCTGTAAGTGCAATACTCCCACTGTCTAGTGCAATATTCTCCAACTCAGGTGATATTTATATTTATATTATTCATACTACTCAAAATACTGTAAATATGTTCATAATCTGTAACATGCACTAGACTCCCACTGTCTAGTGTAATATTCTCTAACTCAGGTGATATTTATATTTATATTATTCATACTACTCAAAATACTGTAAATATGTTCATAATCTGTAAATGTTTATTCGGACTAAACCCAACTGTGACCCTACTTTTTTACTTTTACACTATTTTTATATTTTTTTAATATATTTTATTCTTAGAATTTGTATTACTATGTTTCTTGTTGTATTTGTATTTGTATATGTGCACTTCAGTACCAAGAAAAATTCCTTGTGGGTGCAAGCACACTTGGCAATAAAGCTCTTTCTGATTCTGATTCTGATTCAACTTTTTATTTTATTTTACAGGTTTTCACATTGAAGCTGTGAGTGTAAATCTTCGCGTACAAGTACATATGTTTATTGTACAAGTTCTCAAATTCACATCTACGTGCTCTAGAGCTTTGCTACTATTTTACCTTCATATTCAATCCTGCTCTAACTGTGCTGAATTTTGGGGGGAAAAATATATGTTTTTGAAGAAGTCTCTTATGCTCACCAAGGCTGCATTTATTTAATTTGTTATTTAAAAAATATATAGTTAAACCACTAATATTGTGAAATTCTATTACAATTTAAAAGAACTGTCTTCTATTTTAGTATATTTTAAAATGTATTTGATTCCTGTGATGGCAGAGCTGAATTGTCAGAAGCCATTATGCCAGTCTTCAGAGTCACATTCAGAAATCATTCAGTAATTCTTCGGAACATACTGCTACTAATTTGTCAGAAAGACATTCATGCCCATGAGTTTGCTCAGTAAAAGGTCTGGGATGGTCGTATAAAACGCTGAGCTAAAGTCTACAAGCAATATTCTGTGCTTCTCTTAGATCCAGATGCTGCATGACACAGCTTAAGGCCATTTTAACTAACTTCACAGACTCTAAACAGTTTAGTTCATTTAAATTCTGTTCTTTGACCTCAATGGCACTAAAAGATATTGTAGAAGGAGGCAGAGAGTTGTCTCTGAGAGAGACCATAATTATTCCAAAATTCCATGTCACATTGGGCTTTCCTAAATGGCACAGTGGTGTAGTGTGATGTGTACTGCGACCTATAGGGTGTCCCACATTAAAACAAGGCTGTGATGCACCCTTGATGCACCCTTTTGCACAGTCTGCAAGGGCAGCATTTGGGCCAGAGCCAGAGCTGTATAAGATATTAAACTTTTCGGATTGGTAGTGATTGTTGTTTCACATAGCACTTCACACGCAAAAATTGCTGAATACTTTGTGCCTGGTGAGGACACGGTTTTGTATTTTTCTGATTTCTGTACTTTCAATTACTTTCAATAACTTTCGATTTGGGGCAAGTATAATGTCTTTAAAATATCCTTCATGCAGTTCTACTATCATATCACTCTTTGAATTGATGTACTGTATATTTCTAAATTTCTAAACCCACTAAACTTTTTAGAGCACACTCACATTAGTTTGACATAAGAGCTCAGGTGCATACCCACGAACCTTACCCAAGTCTGCTTAAAAAGGTGGCTGTTCTGTGATGATCCTTTGGAAACAAAACCAAACGTTCAAAAACCAAAATACAAAAGCAAGGATGAGCAACACTATCCATTTAGCAGAATTATTCTTCTACATAGCCGTTACCTAGAATCAGGTGTAAACTGCTGCCTCTTTAATGATGCAATCAAACTCTGGTTCGGACCAAGCAATCAAATCACATGTGAAAGCACCCTAAAGCCGATACCAAGGTGATGGTCAGCCATTACTGAATGTCTGTTGCCCTATTTTTTGTGGTGTGTTCCACATCGTTGGCACTAGTCGGACCCCCGTCAGCTGCTTTTCAGCTGACTGGACATGTTCTATTGGTGGATGAGATCACTCTGGTTGGACATTCAGCTTTGCAAACCAGTGCACAAGAAGAAAAACAAAAATGATGAAAGCAAGCAAACAACGAAATCAAGAGGGCACGCACAGAATGATCTTCTCATTTTCCATTTACGTCTGATCTGTGATGTTTTCATTTAAAATAGCATGTTCTGTTTTGTCTTCGGTTTGTATATCCATAGTCCTAGATCTTTCAGTTTCCCTTTTTGAAAGATGAATGTTCTGTGCCTATCATACCGAAAACCAGGAATGGAGTAATTTTGGCCCGCTCTTCGTTACAACGTTGCTTCAGTTCATTGCGTTTTGTGGGCAATGGGCATTTGTTTATGCACAGCTCTCTTAAGGTCCTGCAACTGAGTTGAGGTCTGGGCTTTGACTGAGCCTGTGCAACACTTTTCTTTTCTTTTTCAGCCATTCTGTTGTAGATTTGCTGATGTGCTTGGGATCATTGCCTGTTGCATGACCCTATTTAAGTCAAGCTTTAGCTGTCGGACAGATGGCTTCACATTTGACTAAAAAATACTTTGGCATGCAGAGGAGTTCATGGTCGACTCAATCACTATAAGGTGCCCAGGTCCTGCGGCTGCAGAACAAGCCCAAATCATCACCCCTCCGCCACCGTGCTTGACAGTTGGAATGAGGTGTTTGTGCTGATATGCGGCATTTGGTTTTTGGCAAACATCTCCACTTTGATCTCATCGGTCCAAAGGACATTGTTCCAAAAGTCTTGTGGTTTATTCAGATGCAACTTTGCAAACCTAAGCAATGATGCCATGTTCTTTTTAGAGATAAGAGGCTTTCTCCTGGCAGCTCTTCTAAACAAGCCATAA
The DNA here is from genome assembly GCF_965113295.1 of Leuciscus leuciscus. Taxonomy (NCBI): domain Eukaryota; kingdom Metazoa; phylum Chordata; class Actinopteri; order Cypriniformes; family Leuciscidae; genus Leuciscus; species Leuciscus leuciscus. The sequence goes on along the minus strand of NC_138736.1, from coordinate 19,716,116 downwards.
TTTTTCTAATTTTACTGCCATGAACTTTTGTGCCCAATACAAGTGCCCCTATTATGTTTTTTTGAATATTCCCTTTCATGCAGTGTGTAATATAGTTGTTTGTGAATGTAAACGTTCTGCAAAGTCGTAAAGTCGAAAGTGCATGATAAATAGAGTTATTGCATCTCAAAACAAAGAATCGCCTATACAAGTCATCGCCTATAATTCGAATCCCACTGCGTGACGGTTCTAAATCACTAGAAAATACATTTGCATAATGCCAGCCTATGTTGTCTGCAAACAATTTGACCCGCCCTCAAGCGTCATTTTACTGATGACTGATTCTCAAATCTCGGAGTTCAACAAGAAATTCGCAAAATACTTGCTCTTGAAAGATGGGTCAGTACCCAGTTTATTTGGACCAGGTGTTCAAAATACGTAGTTTTGGGTTTTATTATGTATTTTCTTACTGAAATAGTTTTGTGGGCCCACTATTACCTAAAACTGGGTCTATTAATGCAGATTGTCTGTCGTTCTTACTACTTTGAGTAAAGATAAAGGATGGATCAAGATTTGTTTTGCTAACTTTAATGTTACATCAGTAATTCACGTTAGTGCTGGGCTAACGTATGCACCGTTATTGATTTGAAATATACAGTACACATAGGTTTCTAAATGGACATACTCTTGTTAATTCTGATGATGAGGAATTAACATTTGCAATATCTCATAATGTACCTAGAAAATGAGTAATGTATAACTGAGAAATGTCCTGCTCAAGTCGTCTTTGCGATGGAGGTTCGGGTTGAATAACTAGTTCTTCCGATCATCGACCATTTCATCATCGGACTCGCACTCGGATTTATATGGTAAAATCGATGTCATCGTTACTGTCTTTACAGTCAGTGTGTACAAACGCTGAGCTTTAAGAAGCCTCCGGGCTGAAGTTCAGTTATGGTAATGGACGTTTAGCTTCCGATACGTGCTGTAAGCGGTAGACCAATCACAACAGATTGGGCTGTCTGGCCAATAAGAGCAGAGTAGGCTCATTGAAAGGAGGGATTTAGAGAGACTGATTCATTCGTCGAGTCGTTTGAGAATCATTGAAAAATATATTTTGAGAAAATGTAACTGTTTTTTGACCATTAATGCATGTAAACCTGTTGTAGGAGACCTCCAAAAACAAAATTAGGAGCCTTTAAAATAGCTCAATAGGGTCAATTTAACATGCTAACGGAGGTCTGTAGAGTCTGATGTAGCAATTTGTTTTTTTTGTTTTTTGTTTGTCTTAACCTTGGGGTGAATTTGCTGGGATGTCCACTCCTGGGAAGATTGGGAACTGTCTTGAATGTTGTCCACTTGTGAATAATCTTTCTCATAGTAGAATGAAGGACTTCAAATTATTTGGCAATGGCCTTATAACCCTTCCTAGATTGATGGGCAGCAAAAAATTGCTTCTCTAAGTTCATTGCTGACATCTTTCCTCCTTGGCATTGTGTTAACACACACCTGAATGCTCAAGCATTCTGCCAAAACCTCTGCTTGTATAGAGTTGGTCACGCTTGCTGATTCACAATTGATCAAAATCATTGAATTAGCAGCGCCTCGTAACCCTCGTTCCCTGAGTATATAAGGAAGTATATAAGAAATAGGTATATAAGGAATAGGTATATAAGGAAGTACGCCGGCAACACGCAGTTATGTTTTCTCGCTGAGGAGCCGAGACTGAACAGCCGAGCTGAACAGCCAGCGTTTCCAGCGGTACAGCGGAAGGGGCAGGGAGACAATCCCTTTCATGGTCACTACGAGTTACGTTGTGACGACGAATGGGGTTCCCAGTCTAATCACGCCACCTCGGCTGTCTTCCGGTGCCCTGTTGTGAGACTAGCATGAACGAAGGACTCCTACTTAACACAGGAATACCAAGGTACACTGGGAAGCATATCTCAGTGGAAATATGCAATTATTGCCTGCGGCGATAGTGGCAACATACACTTTCAGGGTGGAGGGAGACAGCCTTCGCTCCATCCCTTCTTGCAGGAAGGAGAGCACGACACTGAATGGCCATTTTCTGGGGTCTTCTCGGCTAGAAGAGCACCAGGTGATGAAGAGGTTCCACTTCAATGTGTAGGCATGTCTCATGGACGATGCTCTAGCGGAAGTGATGTTAGCCCTCACCACTGGTAGTAGGGTCCTCAAACCTGCCTCGTTCCGTCCAGGAGCCACATATGGAGGTTACAAAGATCGGGACGAGGGTGCCATAGACCGTCTCTGAGAAAAGAGGTCCTTCCTCAGAGGAATTGGCCAGGGAGGTCCTGTCACGAAAAGTACAAGTTCGGAGAACCAGGTCTGGTTTTGCCAATGAGGGGCAACCAAAATGACCTGCTCCTCGTCCTCCCTGATCTTGCACAGGGTCTGCCCCAGCCCGTGGTGGAGGCATCTGTTGAGACAACAACATGCCTGAAACTCTGGAAACTAAGGGCACTCTGGCCTGTAGAAAGCTGAGGTTCGACCACGGGGTGAAGGTCTGACGGCAGGTCGGAGTAACTGGTACTCGGAGCGTGCCGTGTTGCCATGCCCACCTCGGGACTCGATTGCAAAGCCAGAGCTGAAGCGGTCTCATATGAAGCAGTCCGAGCGGCGTTACTGCGGCTGCGGATGCCATATGCCCCAGGAGCCTCTGAAATAACTTCAGTGGAGCCACACTCTTGCCCTTGAACTGTCTCAGACAAGTCAGCAGTGACTGCGCGCGCTCACTTGTAAGCTGCGCGCACATGGCGACCGAGTCGATTTCTATACCGAGAAAAGAGATCCTTTGCAAGGGGCAAAGTTTGCTCTTCTCCTGGTTGACCCGAAGGTCAAGATGAGCTAGGTGCCAGAGCACTAGGTCCCTAGGTTCGCAAACCTGGTTTCGAGAGTGAGCTAGGAACAGCCAGTCGTCGAGATAATTCAGGATGCGAACCCTGTGTTGCCGTAGCGCAACAAGGGCTGCCTCGACGACCTTCGTGAAGACGCGAAGTCTGTGTCAAGGAAGAATGGAGACATGAAAGTAGGTGTCCTTCAGGTCGATCGCTGCAAACCAATCCTATGGCCGCACACATTCGAGAATGCGTTTGGCCGTGAGCATCTTGAACGGAAGCCTGTGAAGGGATCGGTTCAAGACAGGCAGATCCAGGGTTGTCCGTAACCCATCGGTTTTCTTCGGTACAATGAAGTAGGGGCTGTAGAACCTGGACTTCATTTCGGCTGGAGGGACAATCTCGACCGCACCTTTCGCCAGTAAGGTAGCGACCTCCGTACGCATGACAGGGACATTGCCACCCACCACAGTGTAACGGACTCCCCGGAAGCGGGGAGGAGCGGGTTCGTGCGAACTGAATCGTATAGCCGAGCCTGATGGTTCTCTCGACCCAGCGGGACAGGTTTGAAAGCTCCAGCTGGGCTCCCAAGAACTGAACCAGCGGGGTCATGGGAACCACAGATGTACCCTCGGTGGGGCAGCGAAGCGGAATGACTGGCCCGGACGTGGGCGGTGTAGCAACCCGGTGTGGGGGCACGGTCATTTGCCGCGTCCTGACAGAGGAGGCCAGAGAAGGACCAGCGTTCCACGGGGGCCTGCTTTGACAGGGGTCTAGCGACAGAGGGGGACGAGAGTGGCGAGGCAGAGCGTCATCAGTAGTGTGTGTGGCAGATCGACCAGCCCGGACATGGGAGGCATAGCGTCCCTGCGTGGGGGCGTGGTCGAGTTTCCGCGTTCTGTCAGTGTTGGCCAGGGAAGAACCAGCGTTTCATGGCGGCCTGGTCTGACAGAACTCCCGGGTCAGCACTGCCTCGAAGGCGAAGACGACTCACAGCACTGCATGCCTGTGCCATAGTAGTGGCAGAGAACAAACAGACCATGATCGCCGCACCAACGAGGGCAGTGAAGGCGGAGGACACCCGCGGGCCGCGATAAGTCACGGGAACTCTCGCAACCCGGAGGCGTCCTGATGCACGTCCGGGAAGAAAGGCACTGGGGGCGAGTGCTGGTAGTGCAGCACGCGCAGCGCCCAGGAACCAATCGTCCAGCCTACAGCGCTCGGGGGGAGGGCGGCACCACACCAACCGATGCTTTCAGCTGCCCGGGAAAGCATGGCCGTCAGCTCTGGATCTGACTCGGCTAACGATGGCACTCCCGAGGGAGGCAACGCTGCCGAATCCTCATTTCCAGAGGAATCAAGCCCGCCTTGTGATGCTGTGAGTGACATAACATCATCCGCTGGAGCCCTGAATGAAAACATTGGGTCCCCGAGAGGAACCAGGCACACACGGAAGCTCCACGGTTTGCGATGTGGAGGGGGGTGTGGCCAGAGGAATGACTCGTCAGTTATTGTGCCACACTGTAACCCTCAGATCACCCTGGCCACCAGCCAAAGTATCCCCTCTTGAGGAAGAGATAGCAGATAGACATAGGATTCTGGAGGAGAAATTCATGTGCCTCGTGAGCTCAGATTAATGACTCAAAAAGAATATCTATATTCCATTGAGAGAGCATGGTGAGAGCAAAGAAGAACTGGAGGTATTATTAATACATAAGTGGAATATTTTGAATTTTGAAGGGCTGATATGAAAGACCTTTGAAAGGTTTGCTCACACTCTGGAGTCACATTCTGACATGAGTGTATGAACCACGGTTTGGACCTATCCATATTTTTGTAAACACACTTCTTAGCATGAGTGCTAAGATCGAGACCACAGTTCAAAAGTTGTTTTTCTACTTTTTTTTTTACCCAGGCTGCATTTATTTGCCCCAAAATACTAGCCTGGTTATAAACCAGACCCTTCTCAGTTGAAACTGAGTGTAGGGTCTGGCGAAGCTATGTAGACAAATCATTTCCAAAGGGGCGTCACCAACCGACGTAGCTCAAATTCCTCTGGGCGCAATTGGATAGTCATAAAACCAATCAGATCGATGAAGGAGATGACGTATGCTTCGAGTGTTGTTCTTTGCTCCGGTTTTAACGAAAACGGTAAGTTTAAATCGCTCAAAACAGACGCGATAACTGATTCGTTTATATACTGTCTATGATTCGAACGAGTGATGTTCCACGGCGGCATCCATCTTTGTAATGAAATCTTCTTCAGCGTCGCTGCGCTGTCGTCATCATGTAAATCCCTCCCCAAACGTTTCTGATTGGTGCCGCGATTTCGGCGGCACAGACATGAGTTTGAATGGGCTCTTCTCCAGACTATCCTGGAGAGAGAATTCAAATTCGCCGGAAGTAGTCTGGGTTTTCCCAGGCTACCAAAATACAGTAAAAACGATAATAGTCAAATATTATGACAATTAAAAATAACTTAAATGTTATGTTATCCTCTGATGGACAAGCTGAATTTTATTAATACTCCAGTCTTCAGTGTCACGTGATCATTCCGAAATCATTATAATATGCTGATTAGGTGCTCAGGAATCTTGTTATTATCAATGTTGAAAATGGTTGTGCTGTTTAAAATTTTTGTGGAAACATATACAAATCTTTGTTGGCATTATAGATGTATTTAATGTCACTTTGGAGGCAATAGGTTCTTCAAATAACTTCTAAAATAATAGAGTGTGCAGTTTGCTAATAACAGTTTTGCTTCAAGTTATAAAACTCATTTAAATCGAACCCAGTAGGCATATAATTGTTGAATTGCTTGTCAAATCCCCTATATAACCTCAATGGACCCTCACCTCATACTCCTGTTTGAATCCATACCCCTCTCCTGTCTTCATCTGGTTGATGTGCTGGAGCAGGTCTGCCACTCTCACAGCCGGGTGGAGCTGCCCTGTGTGGTATGGAGAACTTTTTCTCCTGCAATGCCTTCTGGGAGAACCACCCAGCAGGCTGCTGGACTCGTTTACAGAGCTGCGCTGCTCATCTGAGAAGTGTGAGAAAGAAGAGAGAGAGAAAGATAAACACAAACAGACTGTGGAGCAAATAAGAAGCTACAGTGCACTCAAAGGTAACTTGCAAATTGTGTGGGAGTTGTTTTACTTATGGTGTGGACCGTAACGGTCGAGGGAGTTGTCTTCCTGATACTGTGAATCGCAGTGAGTGTGAATTGAAGTAAAACTGCAGGGCCATAGATGTTATGGGGGGCTGTTAAAAGTTGTTCAGTTTGAAGAAAATGGTCCAGTTTTGAAACATCTGCTTTCCATGTAGGGATGTTGCCAGACCCTTTAACTAGCATGAGCATAAGCCCTTTAGCATGAGCCCAAGTGAAATACCTCTGTTCCCCAGGAAAGTTTTCTTGATAAATTCTTGTCTGGTAATGGAGATTATTGTATACTGACTCAATAATAATGTTCTCTGATAATGAAAAAGCCTACGTCACACCTCTGTTTATCTCTCTGCACTGGCCACTAGTTGGGGCTCGCATCAAGTTCAAGACATTAGCCGCTTTCCGACCCAGGAACCTTTTCACAGTCACAGTTTCTCAGAACTATTGGCTAAAGTACCCCTATGTTCCTGCGGTGCGAACACGCCGACTAGGAACGACTTTAGTTCTAGGAACTCCATTTGGAGGAACTAATTTAGCTCCTACTTCAGAGTAGGGTCTAAACCAGCACTATAGGAACTACCCGTGACGTTAGTGTACGCTGATGACCGAACGCACGCAAAACACCAGCACCTGCCATTTTTAAAACAGCTATATACAGATTATAGCCTATATATTTACTCCAGAAACTAGATACAAACATGGAAAACAGTGATAGATGGGCCTCTAAACCTTTATGCTGAAGAGAAAATCCAACGCAACTTTGAGGGGACCAAGTCAAACATGATTATGTATTTCTGCTCAGCTAGCAACACTGGACATCAACCACATGGCATAGGCTAATAACTTTTTTTTCATATACTGTGTACTTTCTATAACAATTCTATCTAATAACATGTTAAACAGTACTGTTAGACAGATCGCTAACTAATGAACACAGAGAATGCGAGCATTGTTTGCTCTGGCGTTCTCAGCGCCGTCAAAATAAAGGTCCGTCGCTCCGTCAAAATAAAAGTCGCCGTGCTTGCGTCACTCCCTTACCCCTCCTACCAGTTCCTATGGCCACTTGGCCAGTGCGAACGCAAACAGCAAAACCGAGTTTGGGGGAGAGTAGTTCATAGAACTGTTTAGAAGTGGACAGTTCCTATAACTAAGTTCCTGTAACTACTTGGTCGGAAAGCGGCTATTGATGCTTGCATACAGAACGGCCACAGGCTCCATACCCTTCCCTCAGGTGCCTCGTGGTACCATCACAGAGTCACAAAATCACTTTTAAGAACATTTTCATTAACTGTTCCTTTCCGGTGGAATGACCTTCCAATCCCTATCCGAACTGCCAAATCCTTTGCGATATTCAAGAAACCTGAAAACTCATCTCTTCTATGAGCAAGGTACTTAATTGCTGTTGTCAAATGCTTTATTTTGCATTAAACATAAAATATATTGTTTCTACAGATATAATCAGCAACATTAAATTAATAGTTTTATATTTCATTGTTTTTAATTCAATTAGGTCATTTGCAATGCTTCATTGGATTGCACTTATTTCCCTAGACGCTAAGTACTACCTTTGTTCCTTTGCTTTAAAACTACACTCTGTAATTTTTAAAGTTGATTCTTAGCAAAAAACACTTTGTTCTTTCAAAATGATATGTGCTCATTAATGTGTAATTACTTCTACCAACTAATCAAGTATTCTCGTAAGCGTAGAATCTGCCATTTAGAATACATACGAGCGAGTCGTTCGAATGGCGGAAGCCATGTTGCGCATCCATCTTGAAAATACATTAGCCAAAGAGGGACATACCTGGAAATTCAAGCTTCGCCTTTCGCGTTTTTACACTCGAATGCGAGGGGGAGATTACTCGCGACAGCCGGCAGATTTGAAATAATACAGCCACCGTAGGAGTTAACACTAGAAGTGCCATGGCGGTCATTTTGACCGTTTTGAATTTTATATCTGCAATAACTTTGATGAAAAAATAAATAAAATCCTGCCGGTACCTGACTTTTCCTAAAAGTGTCTGTATTTTCATTTAAAATGTTTTTCATATAAATTGCACATAAGGCAAAAAAACAAATGAACATATTACCTATTTCGGCCATAGACGGTCATATTGACCGCACTGAATTTCGCGGTATTATTATAGGCTATACCAATATACACAACAATAAAATGTGGTAAAAATACACAAAACATATTCAACAACAAATAATTTAAATGTAATGATATTCAGAACAGAACAAGAATGAAAAAATAACTATAAACAAGCCAAAATGAAATACTTTATAAGCGAAAGTGAAAGTAAGCGGTGTTAGGCTCACGTAATTCTCTAATTAGAATCAAAATGTTTCAACATTTGCGATGTATTTGGATGGTAAACTATTTTAAACTAAACTACTTTATTATAGGCTTTGTACTTCACTCACGTTCCAATATCGACGGAAAAAATCATCCTCTTCACACGTGCAAAATGGTACGAATTGTATGAGGCTATACTGACTATATAAACAGAGCAGTGGAATTTGTATATGTTAGGTTGACTATTTTATTATGGCTATAATGAACAGGCTGCAATGTCAAGACTGCAATGCTGTAATATGGTGTGTGTGTGTGTGTGTCGGCGGGCGCGGGCGCGATCGAACAGTGGAAACATGAAAACATAGGCTACTCCGTTATTTTGTTCAGGACATCTACAGATATTATTTATAAATGTATAATTAAACTTGTTTAAATGTACAGTTTGGTGTTGTTTTGTTTTTAAAATATATCCTAATACAATAAATGCATTAATCTCTCAATTGGGTATGTATCATTAAAGATATAGAGTTTGGAATCTAGCGGTCAAAATGACCGCTTGCGGCAGTTCTAGTAGTTATGGAATTCTGGCACTTCTAGTGTTAAAACGCCCTCGGAATGGGAGGGGCTAAAAAGTAATATTCAGTTGGTAGTCAAACAATTTCACCGCTATATGGGAGACAATCCTACACAGTGTAGCTTTAAATAAAGTTTGTAATGTTGCAATTAGCTTTGTTTCTGATAGGCTTGATTCTTAGATTATAACACTTTAACAAAGTAACTTCCAGTTACTTAACTTCTAGAACAAACAACACTGAAAAAGTGGACGAGCACTAATGGACTCTACTGTTTCCACTACTTTCATGCAACATTTCAACAATAGCGGCCATATAGTGTTAGAATTAGCAACATTTATTACCAGCAAACTGGCTTAATACTGCTCCAGATGACAGCTAGTTTGCTTTCAAGTGAGAGAATGTAAGACGAAAAAGTTAGAATAGACTAGACTAGACTAGAATAGAATAGAATAGAATAGAATAGAATAGAATAGAATAGAATAGAATAGAATAGAATAGAATAGAATAGAATAGAATAGAATAGAATAGTTCAAACCAACACTACAAAGCAAAGTACACCATAAGCAGACATCTGGAGACAGACAGTAAGCCAGCGCTTTTACTTTACTGGCACACTAAAAAACTCATCTGTTCCAGGAGACAGATAAGCACACCGACTCAAGACTCATTGACGAATGGGAGGATGTTTAATATATGGAGATAGATTATAGTGATCCATATGCAAATAATGACTGCTGGAGACAAACAGTGTTAAGTGTCTACTGTGACTGTAAGCATCTCAACAACTTTTTTCACCCCTTAACCAATACATGCATTTCATGTGGTGTGTGTGTGTGTGGTTCAGGTAACCCAACGCTTTGGGGACAAAATATCCCCACAAAAAAGGCAATATCCAAAATCCTTGTCGGATTTGTGAAAATGCAGAAAGCTTTCTGTGATGGGAAGGTTTAGGGGTGGGGTTAGAGTTAGGTGATAGAATATAGAGTTCAGATGCAAAAGCCTCTAAGTGCCATCTGAAAATTTCTTCTAAAATTGTCATTTTTATCAAGCTTGTATATTTAAGTTCAGTAATTTCACTTAAATGGCAATGAAAATTATCTATTAATTGTCATTTAAGTGAAATTACTGAACTTAAATATACAAGCTTGATAAAAATGACCATTTTAGAAGAAATTTTCAGATGGCACTTAGAGGCTTTTGCATCTGAACTCTTCATATAGAGCCAGATTTACTAACAGCTTGCGCCAGTGCAAACTCTCTTTCGGCATTAAAAACTACTGTCAAGATTTACTAAAGATATGCAGTGAAGAATTAGCTGTGAAAAAGCGTGGATACAGTTATTTATGTGGCTGACCTTATTGTTCATGCATCTGTAGAAGTTTCCCTTTCAGACGCAAAATATACAGGATTAGAGTTTTTAAATTAATCATTGATGATTTACAAAGGTTTGTGCTAGTCAATTTACTGGTAATTTGCACCATTATTTACCATACGGCTCAAGGGGGTTAATAAAGGCCATCTGCGAAGCAATGCGTTTTTGTAAGAAAAATGACAAAACATAACATTATAAAAAAAGAATAACGGTCGTACACAAGTCTAGTTCTTGCCAAGAGTTCCCTCTTCGTATGGCCGTAACCTGAAGCCAGTGATTATAGTTTTATAAAGTTATAAATATGGATCTTTATTAATACCCTGGAGCTGTATGGATTACTTTTATGGATGGATGTGCTATTATTGGGCTTCAAAATCTAAGTTACTAATCACTATCATTATAAAGCTTGGAAGAGCAAGGATATTTTTTGATACATCTCCGATTGTGTTTGGCTGAAAGAAGTCATATACATCTAGAATGGCTTGAGGGTGAGTAAAATAATAATAATTGAAACTAACCCTTTAAGCATGGCTGTTCAAAAGCTTACTGTTGATCAGCACATGCAGACTGAGATGTAATTTTTAAAGAATCAAAAAAACTCCCACTCTGACGAGCAAACTTGATTTTGTGCAACAGTGCAAACTACGCACTGAATCATCATCTTCTTTTTCTGTTTTATGACAGGTGGCAACGGGCGTTAAGGTGCAATAGTGCCACCTACTATGTTTAAGTGTCAACCAGTTACTGCCACTGGATTATTTTCAATATTATCATATGTGTTTGTGTACTCACTCTTGGCAGTGCAGTTATGTGAATCCATGAAGGTGTGCGCGGTACGATCGTCCTGTTGCAGTGTACTGTGCTCTGTTGTACTGCAGTCCAGTGACCCCAGCTTACGCGTCTTCTCTTGACGATATGTCATGACAGCTTTGTTTATGTTCACCTTCTTCCTGCTGCAAAGTATGAAAGACAAGAGTGAGACTACAGAAAGAAGACTGTAAATGAGAAAAAGGAAAAGAGAAAATACATAATAAACAATGCAGTGCCAAGCAACAATTCCCAATTGCTAGGGAAAAGTTGAAAAGAGGCCAAAGTCTCTATGATGTTCTGGTCTCTAGATGTGATCTAGATGTTTTTATTAATCCATTTAATTGAAGGGAAACATTTAGCATATAGCACACCTCTCCACAAGCTGCATACTTTTAACAATCACACATAAATTACAATATAACAGTAGAGAAAGAGAAAGTGAGAGAACAAGAGAGAGAATGCTAAAATATAGTTTGGAGAGTTTGGCTAATCTCCATCATATCAAAGCTAAACAACAGAGACTGATGGGAAAATAATGGAACCTGAAGAGAGAATGACTTACGGGTAGTAAGGGTATGAATAGATGTCCCTTCTGGAGAGCATGAGGAGAGAGAGAGAGAAAAAAAAACATATATGGTAGCCTGGCTTCTAGTACATTTATGCATTTTGCAGATACTTTTATACAAAGTAACTCAAACTATACATGTTTTAAAGGCATGCATTCCTTGGTGATCGATCCCATGACCGTAACGTTGCTAGCACTATTCTCTATTGTTTTAGCAGGAAGGCAAGTGATCAGGCATGTTAATATGCTTATTACTCAAATATATTGAGATAAAGATATGTCTGTAGCTTCATGCCAGTTTATTACAAATACAAAAACACATTGTTTCACATTGGCTTCACTACTTGGCTTTACTACAACTCTCTAAAATCATTTGCTGGTAATATACTGTAGTAGGTATAGTAGGGTAGTCGAGGGGTACATATTTGAATCTAAATATAATATCATATATTATTTGAATCTCAATGTGCAATTGTATGTTATTTTTGAGTCTCGTATTTGTTAATGATAATTGTGTTGGCTCCTTTTTTGGACCTTTGTTATTGGCTCAAAATTCTCTTTTTATACTGTGCATCGCAATGTCTACACTCTTAAATTTATTTTTAGTTTTTCCCAGGGTTGGGTCATTGTTTGTGTTACCCAGCTGTTGGGTTAGTGGCTGGGTCAATGTCACAGACCTTTTAAACAATACACCCCTCCCCCACTCATCCCAGTGGCGGCGTTACAACCCAGCCTTTGAGTTACTTTGTCAGATGGGAGCAGTTCTCAGTGCTGACAAATTGGTGCATTTCAGTGAAAGAAAGGTTTTTATACATTATTTTCGATTTATACCATGGTCTTTCTGAATACTCAATTCTGATTGGCTGATTCTGATTCGATTCTTAATGCACAGGTAGTTCCAAGCAGTGTTGCCATTAAGTCCACGGTTTTCCTGCTACTTGGGATACTTTTACACTGTTGCCGCAGATAGTTTTTGTAGTCTGTGGGACTATACGATTTTTACCGGAGGACGCTAACCTAACTAACATTATTTGACCTCAAGGTAAAACAATAATGATAATAATAAGTACAAATATGACACAACTGCTTTAATGTTGTGGTTTTGTTCACATGCAGCATTAATATTTACTACTTTTGTTTTTAACTTAAATTTCAATGTACTTCTTTGCAGCAAATGATTTACCAGCATTTTTAAACTCTCTTATTCACAGGAGCAATACCTGAATGCTGAAAACACTTATCTTTTCACAGAGAGTAAACCAACCTTTACCTGTACTTCACATTCAATAAGAGTCAAAAGAGTCTAAATTAAATTATAGCCCAGCAATAACTTATTTTCACACTTTCAGTCAGTCATTATAGCAAAATAAACCCCAGCACTGTGATTTTACTTGTATGATACTATGTACTACTGGCTACTTACATACTACGTTTTTGCAATAATGACCGGTTGACTGTTAATTATAACACAGCTGCAGAATGCAGCGATTGACCAATCACATTGAAGTATTACAGGGAGAAATGTAATAAAAGTGTATAATGTAGTTCTGTAACAGAGGAATATGTCTGAGCAAATATTTCAGCTGTGAGTTTGGAGCCAGCTCTAATTCAATCAGTTAAACCTTTGAAGATGTGTTAAAGCGTTTTCTGCTGTTTTTGACTGTGTCTGGATGATGCTGCTGTTGGTGTAATTTGACACTGTGAAGAAAATATAAAATTGGATTTGATTTTAAATGGATCTGAGTGCACACATGCTCACCCTTTCTTGACAATAACCACGATGGCTCCCAGCAGGAGGATGAGAACAACCAGCCCCCCAGCACAGGCTCCCAGAATCAGCCCCATGTCCTCGGCATGCTGGGACACCTCCAGAGCATGCTTATGGTCCTTGCAGGCAACTGAGAGTGAACAAAAAGTTAATGAATGATTGTGAGATAAAAGCAAATGACATAAGATCAATTTGATGAATATCAGTAATACTGTAAATCGACATAAATAAGAATCTACTCAAACACTATTTTAGCATAACAACACAGCTAATTTGGGTAAAATGTCAAATATTTCATTTAATTTATATATTCAATAATATGTGTAAATAAAATTAACATCATCAATGAAAAGTAAATACGTGCTTTACTAGTAATTATGTTTTGACTCATTAGTATGAGATGCAATGAGTCAATGCAATCAGTGGCATATTTGGGAAGTTAAACCATTTTAGTAGATACGTTTTTTTGTGTCATCACAAGTCCCCTGTGGCATTTTTTTCTTCATAAATTGTTTTAGTAAAAATATAAGTGAATATATATTAATATTTATTACTATGTGTTTATTGTGTTTTGTTATTATTTAACTACATTTTCTACTGTGTATTTAAATTTTTTTCTTATATTTTCCACAAATATATTCAGCAACTGTTTTCAACATTAATAAAGATTTTTTTCTTTTCTTTTTTTTTTTTCTGAACTCCAAATCAGCAAATTAGAATGATTTCGGAAGGATCATGTGACACTAAATACTGAAGTAATGGTTGATCATGTAAACGAAGCCTTTGTGAGCATTTGATACTCCTTTCAAAAACATAAATAAAATCGTACTGACCAAAAACTTTAGTGCATATCTGTAACAGTCGTGTATATCTGCCCGGCAACAGTGGCTGAACTATGTATTCCTCAAATACATAAATATCCAAATATACATTTGAATATCTTCAAAACTCTAAAAATATTAGGATTTGCCCAGTCGAATACCTAATACTACAGCACACCACATTATCTCAACCAGCAGATGAGCATTATACGATTAGAACAGTAGCCAGGTAATGCTGGCACACTACTACATGTTAATCTGCTAAAGGTATCGCATGGGTTGGAGGGAGATGAAGAGACAGTTTATCTGCATCAAGCAGCACATGAACAAGCCACAGGGGAAGAAGCTCAGCCCGGGGTGCCCTTGGAGCGAGAGCAGACCGGGTCTTTGGCGAATTAGGGTCAGGTCAGATATGCAATTGGGCTGTTCAAGGTTAGATTCTGAGAGGTCCAGCTCCTAAAGCTAAGAATGTTGGTCCTATGTTAGAACTTTTAAAACCCAGTTTTTACAGCCAATTTCATGACTGAATGTCTCCTTTCACAAATATTATGCCATATGGGCTTCCTGTTCCTTGAAAATAGCCCTGATTTAGCCAAAACTGACATAATTTCAGCTCTAAAATGATATGGGAGCAGTCTAGAACATGCAGTGTCGCTGTATAGTGTCTTAAAAGCACCACATTTTTGAAAGTTTGCCCAGTCTTGAAATTGGACGTCTCATCCCAAACAGTTTTGGCAAAAACAACAGTTTTCGTTTTTTTATTCAACCCGGAACAAAACTGCCGGCACATCAGAAAGGATCTATCAACATTTCAGCGAATACAGCATTTGACCACTTTAGTGTCCAGTGATGACAGCTGGTCACCAACTTGAGAAAGAATGTCACAAACTAAAACTGGCGGACATTTTGAACGTGTTCCTCAGATTTTATGAGTCTCTGTGTCTCCATTTTCTCTACTTATAAATGCAGTCAATTTCCAAACAGCTCCAGAGAACAGCATGAAATCTCTCTCTCGATTAATTTAAGCCCCTGCGGTGCCTGCAAAAGCAGAAATTGCCATTTGAAAAATCACAGGGATGGAAGTGCATCATTATACCATCTGCGGTACGGACATTAATTACAATATCATTGACTAAATAAATACCTAAATAACAGAATATGAAATACAAAACAAAGAGTCTAAAGAGACATTCTGCTGATGGGCTATAGTATAATAGTATAGTATATCCAGTAATGGCAACACATTATTTTTTTTGCCATGTACTTCAATTCTTCAGTATCTTCATAAAGATAAACTCACAAACTAATTAACAATATAATGAAGTAATTAGAACTTTCATAAAATAGACACTCGCTCAACCGCTAACAGTACAGAGCATCAGCATTGAATAAAAGCGTGAGTCTTATTTTTACTTCACTGTATTTTGACATTCTACTGTACATTATTGTACATTACTGCTATTTTTGTTGTTTCCTCGCAGAGAAGAGCAGTAAAAGGTCAGAGACATCTCTGTTCCAAAGCCTAGAAAACATTTACGCATCATATGCACGCTTTGGATGTCAAACATTTTCAAAATGAGGTTGTCTTCTAAGCTTTCTCATTAGCCAGATTGAAGGCAGCATAGCATTAATCCTTCACACATAAGGCAATTTCAGAATGCATTGGAAGAAAAATTGCAATAAATTGAAATGTGCTGGGAAATGCTCTTATATTGCTCTTATAAATACTCTTATATTGATTATAACACTTATGTGAGGTGTATGACCACTCTGCTTCATGGCCTTGGTGTGCATTATTTTACAATAATTCAATGGCCCATCATCAATTATTCTGCTTACACCATGATTATCACACCTTAAGACATCAAGATGTTTGTCAGGTTTTTGTCCTTAGAATTTTCTTGTGTGTGGAACTGATTTCTTTCATATTTCATTCCAAGCGTCCATTGCTGAAATGTCATTTTAGAGCTAAGAGTAATGGTAATGGTGTTTAGAGTAATAGTGACTTGAGCAATTGATTTGCGGCTATTTGAGAGACAGGGAGAGAAATTAAGTGTGTGAATTACCTGAGGCTCTCAACAGTGTTTGGCAGCAGCGTCTTTAATAATAGCAAAGCAGTTTAACTGCTTTAAAAACAGCGATGTTACCATCTTGCTACAGAGAAATGTAATGTACTGTAGCTTTGTAGTTGCAAAGCTATTTTATCGATAAAGATGCAGGGAAGCAGTGACAACAGGTTTCTGTGCACGAGCATGTTTCCATCTGTGTGAGTGTGCTAATGATATCACACTATTCTCTGTACAAAAAAAAAAGGTGTCTGAAAGTTACAGGTGTTTTTTTTTTGTTGTTTTTTTTTGTATCGTGGTAATTAATTATTCACTTTCAACAAAGCTCTCTCTCTCTTTTTGTTGTTGTTGATCATTAGACCATATGCTGCCTCAGAAGTCTGTCCGAAAAGTATACTTTTGAACACAAACACTCCCTGTGAAGTCATTGGCTTATAGGGCAGTGAGACAAGAAGTCAGCTGCCTGAACTGAATCCTACTAGTCACAAAAAAACTTCTATAAAACAACATTTTTGTTGAGACTCCAAATACAGCTCACTTCAAAATATATATGTTTTTTATTGTCAAATAGATTACATATCAGCAAAAATAGGTTGTCAATGAAAGAAGTTGTTTCCTCACAAAAGAATATTGAAGCCTTTCCTCCATTGACATCCATAAAAAAAAATTTAAAAAAAAATTAAAAATATATATATATTGTTTCCCTGCCAGTATAAAGCTGCACTACGCTATTTTTTGCTAACCTTGGAAATTCAGTTTAAAGGGGCTTTGGAACTACTGTGTGTGTCATATGTCCTAAAAAATAATTACACACATTTGAACGTTCATCAACCAATGTATTCAACAGCCCCAAGATACAATCAGTAATAAAAAGTATTTCTAGAAAAACATTTAAAAATGATCTATTGAAAACAATACAGCCTTAGCCATGTATTCAGGTGCTTCACATGAGGAGCATTACTATTTGATGTGTTACTGTTAATGTGACCTTTCCCAATTATTGCCTACACAGGCAGCAGTACACCATGAACTTATAAAAATGCATACTTTGAATGCAATGCAATGCACGTTCAAAGTAATGTCTACGTTTCCTCCTTCAGGGAATGATGGTTACATACATAACCGAGACGTTTTTATGACCCGCAGAATCATAGTTGTTACATATTAAAGTAAATGTTTCCATAAAAAAATAAAAAATAATACTCAAGTAAAGATACTCAAAAAGTGTATTTAAGTACAGTACTCAAGTAAATCTACTTTGTTACTGTCAACCTCTGATGACAGGGACCTCGTTGTAACAGTCTACAAGGTAAAACAAAAAAGGGTGACGTCTAGTTGAGAAGACTAGTAATAATATTAACGTTGATCAGATTTTGGTTGTGTCAGAAATCACCCTTATACCCTCATATCAATGTCAAATGTATTTCTAGAACACAGTTCCAGTAGTGGGACTGAATGTGAAATTGAATAAGTGCACTTAATAACATCCACAATTGTTTCGGACACCCAAATGGCTGTTCCCTCAAATAGTCCCCCATTTAAAGTCTCTATGAAAAATGTGTTGGCTTTTAGTATGAATATGTTAGCCTAACTAAAGTAAATGTACTTTGTTACTGTCCACCTCTGTTTGAATCACAGTTCTGGGTGGATTGTGCCCAACTATCACCACTTGCGTTTTGAGAGACTGCCATATTAAGGTAAAGGTAACAAATATGCGTTCATCGCATGACAAAGTGTGAGTGAGTCCGCAATAGGGACATTTAATTGGCATTGATGTATATGCACAGTCATTGAGATATGCCCTTAAGCGTGTAAACAGTGCAGATAAAGAATGAATTACCTTTACGAGCGATCCGAATGCAGTTGATCCTGGTCTCCTGAGGGTAAAACAGAGAGTTGATGCGTTATCAGGGCTATCTGAGGGTGAGAGGAGAGCTGTGTGTGTGTGTGTGTGTGTGTGTGTGTGTGTGTGTGTGTGTGTGTGTGTGTGTGTGTGTGTGTGTGTGTGTGTGTGTGTGTGTGTGTGTGTGTGTGTGTGTGTGAGATTTATGTGAATATCTGACTAGAAATCCCACAGGCAGACAGGAATAAATGTAAATGCCTAAATTGATGACATTTACAAGCAAATGAATGAGAACATATGTTGGACATGAAGGCTCAGTCCAATGAGCACAAAGTCAGCATCCTAAATTAAATAAAACATCCTAAGTGACAGATTTGAAATCCTTTACAAAGTCCGCAATAAACAAACAGCATTTCTTGCATTAACACATGCCAGACATCATTGTACCTTATTTACTCCTAAAAGGTTCATAGTAGTACTGTCACGTGTTGAGTGTTTTGAATGTTTGTATTTCTGTTTTAGTGTTTTGCTGTCAGTGTGTTTAGTTCAGTTTTTCTCCGTCCTCTGCCTGTTTGTATCCATGGTTACTGATTTGGTAAGAGTTTCAGTTCAGGTGTGTCTTGTTAATTAGTCTCATTAGTTAATCTGTTTGCTGTCTATTTAAGCCTTGTGTTTCTTTTAGTTCTTTGTCAGTTCTATGTTGTGTTTATTTTTTTTTGAGAAAAGCTGCTGCATTTAGATCCTGTTTTATCTCTGCCGCAACCACCTTCTGACAGGAGGAATGTACATCACAAGAACAGACTATATACTTGGGTACATAGAGATAATCTTATTTCTACGGCAAGACTGGATAGGCTTTATGTGTTTAATTTTCAAACAAATCTTGCTAGATAATGTACAACAAGTACATTCATATAAACATCACAATAATTACAGTCGGTTTTTCTGATCACTGTTAAATTATTTGTAATATTTTTTTAATTCTGTGAATTTAAAGAGTGCTTATTGGCATTTTAATACATTACTTTTAAATGATTAAATTAGATTTTTTGTTTGTTTTGGGAAAATTTCAAGGAACAAAAACAGTTTTCTACTTCCATGATTGTGGCAAGGTCCATATTAAACAACGTGTCAAGAATACGCTCTTAATGTTATTAAGGAAGTGGCCCAGTCAATGAAGATAGAATAACTTTTGAGTACAACAGCTTTTACGGGTGATTGTGATTATTTTGAAAACAGTAAATTGAAAAAATAATTGCTTGCAGACTTGGATGTAAAAAAACACAAGGGGTGTTACACAAATAGATATTTTTTCAATTTAGAAAGCAAAAATGGTCAGAGTCGTGCTCTGACACAAGACAATAGCTTACCAAGCCTAGTGAAATGCATAAACATGCTGTTATTTTCTACTCAAATTTACACAAATGTGAATTGTCTCAAAGAGAAAATAAAGACTCTACTTTTTAAAATGTTTTTAAAAGATTGATGAGGAGTCTAATACTATGCTTTAACAATCTCTGTCACAAAATGAATTATACACAGCTATGATGAGTATGGAAAATGGAAAGACTCCTGGTATTGATGGGATTTCTGTTGATTTTTATGAGATTTTATGGCTAGTGATTGGGGAATATTTATTTTTGGTTCTTAGTGATGATTTAAACAAAAGACTGTCACTGCTAAGTTGTAGAAGAGCTGTTATCACTCTGTTGAAAAAGGAGGATCTTCAAAACATAAGTAACTGGAGACCAATATCTCTTTTATGTGCAGATTATTAAATATTATCAAAGGCTCTAGCTACAACATTAAGCAAAGTTTTGAGTCAAGTAATACATTCTGATAAATTATTGTATACACAATAGGTCAATCTTCGACAATATATCATTGGTCAGAGATGTTCTAGAGGTTGCAAGGCTATCAGGTGTGTCTGATTTCGTTAGACCAGGAAAAAGCCTTTGACCGTGCATAATATGCATATTTGAGAGATGTTTTAGAAGCTTTTGTTTTTAGTCAGAGTTTTATAAATATGATTGAGTCCATGTATCATAATATTGAGAGTATAATCAAAGTCAGTGGTTGTTTGAGTACTCCTTTTGAAGTTCAGAGGGGAGTTAGGCAAGGATGTGCTATGTCAGGAATGTTATACTCCCTGGCCATTTAACCTCTACTTCATAAATTACAAGCACCTTTCTGCTTATGCTGATGATGTAATTGTTTTATATCTGGTGCTGATTATGTTAAAAAAAATTGGAGATTATTGTTAACCGTTTTAAAAAGAAAAAAAGTGAAGCCCTTTTAATGGATGATTGGGAATAGAGGACCTCCCAATTTAGCTGGAGGTTTAATCTGGAAAAAAGGTGGATTACAATACCTTGGCATTTTTTTTTTAGGCAATGATGATTTTGTTCAAAATAATTGGGATTGTATTTTAGAAAAAAATCAAAGGACCGTTACAAAAATGGAAATGGCTACTTCCCCAACTGTCTTATATAGGTCACAGGCTTATAATCAATTACCTGGTGGGGTCTTCTCTATGGCATAAACTGTGTTGATCTGCCTGTTGGACTTTTACCAAAGATTCAAGGAGAGATGGTTAACTTTTTCTGGAAAAATTTGCACTTGACACCTCACAGTGTTCTTTTTCTGCCAAGAGATGAAGGAGGTCAAGGCTTGTGTAATCTTATCAGCAGAGGAGCAACTTATCGGTTACAGTTCATTCAGCGGTTACTGATGGGACCTCAAAGTCTAGTGTGGAAGCCATTAGCTCAAATCATTCTACGTGGGGTGAATGGAATGGGACTTCATGCTGCACTTTTCTTAATGGATTATACTTTTCTGGATTTGACTGGCCTGCCCTCTTTTTATAAAAGTCTTTTTAAAGTGTGGATACTTCTGAAACATAAGTGGACAGAGTCAGCAACGTCTCTTTTTTTGGTTGCTTGAGGAACCTGTGGTTTTGGGGAGTTGACATGCCAAGGCTAAAATACTTACTTGAAAGATATTGTTGACTATAGCCCTATTCGGACGGAACTAGTTTAACATGGAGAGGTGGGGTAAAGTAATAATTACCAGAGCTTCTCTGTGATTTTAGTCCTGTCCGAATGTGCCATCTCAGTAATCATTTCGGACAATGTCAGTAAAGATTATGGTGACTTGTACCTTCAGTAAAACGGTCCGGAAAAATTACCTCAGGTAATACTAATCCCGTGCGAATAGATCCGCTGTAAATATGTACGTGAATATTCCGTCATTTCCTAATTAAAAGTAGTTTTCCGCGTTTTTTTCAAGTATGGATGCGTTTGAAGAAGCATTTAGTTGTGTTCTAGACGCTGGGACACGTCTGTGGCAAAACTTCCACATACCATTCAGATCAGAAAGAAGATCGAAAGCACTTGTTAGAGGCACGAAAAATCTTTTAGCGTTAGGTAAGTGCCTATTACCAACACAATAATCTGAAGTTAATTAATACATCGTTCGAACGGACATAACTGTTTTACATAAATATAGGTTATATGTGTTTGCTTATGTGATATCAGGAAGCAAATTAATATGCACATGACGACATGAGGGTGACGGCGATGTGCAAATCAAGTTACCCCTCCCACTTCTGCTAGTTTTACTGAGATATCTTATCCCGTGCGAATTGGCCATTAATATTACAGACATCCTGTGGTAAAATTACATTACTCCATCTACCCTTGTAAAGTTAATCCCGTCCGAATAGAGCTAAAGCAGGACCTGGACTAAAAAAAGCAGAAAATGTTGCTGAACATCTGGTGATAAGATCAGTGAGATTTGCTAGAAAATTTCTGGACAAACTGGATGGGGTTTTAAACTCCAAAGAAAAAGAAAAAAACTCTACTTGAGAGATACTGTATGAGTGATATTTCCCCTGATGCTAATTACTTTTTCCCAGACATCAGAATTATACCTTATCTTGAAAAATCCACTCAAAATAGTCCATTGTTGTGTTTAAATAAAAATGAAAATATTGATTGTTGTACAGTTAAAGGAACGTTTATAGAAAATATACAAATGCATTGATTAATTATCTTCATAACTAATAAACATGCGTTAAAAGACAGAGCTGACAAAGTGTGGAGAAACAAATTAGGAGTGGTAGAGGAAATTAAACCAGAGTGAAGAGTACTATACAAATCACCATTGAATAAAAGGGCAGGAGAATTTTGTATGGTGCAATAGCTGTTAAAGGTTTTTTTTTTCTTTCTTTTTTTTTACGGAAATTAATCCCACTATAAATGATATATATATTTATTTTTATTAATTTTTTAATACTGGGTTTTAAGTGTAGTAATGTACAGAAATATAGATGTCAATTAATGAACTTTATTGTTGGTCAAGCCAAACTGGCGATGTATTTTTCCTGAAGAAATAAAATAGAACAGATTAATGTTTTTTTAAAGAATATGTTCAAATCAAGAATTCTTGTAGATTTAAATTATTACAAACTGATGAATGCAATCAAAGTTTTTAAGACTGAATGGTGTTGTGAAGTCGATATGTGTTCTTTTTTTTTTGTTCTTTTTTTTTGAAGGTAGTTTAAATTATGCAGTGTGTTTTTTGTTTTGTTTTTTTTTTGGGGGGGGGGGGGGGGGGGGTAATTGTTTAATAACGTTTGTAAAACTCAAAATCTCTCTCTCTCTCTCTCTCTCTCTCTCTCTCTCTCTCTCTCTCTCTCTCTCTCTCTCTCTCTCTCTCACACACACACACACACACACACACACATAAAGGATGAGCTATAGAGGCATATTATCAAATTAGGATTTACAGGTACAAATTGCAGCTTTATGTGCCAATTATGCAAATGCATCTACCTAGATTGGAGTCAAGACCTTTCTCACCTAAACTGCCGGTAAATTGCCTTTTAAATTAAAAATCAGCTTCGAGTTGCTTTCTCCTCTCTTTCACCGGGGCAGATGTGACATATTTACCACCACATTTTAACGTCATTAAAACATGTGTTCCGCAGTCCTCGGTTGAGGTTGTGAGGCAGCACTGAAGGGCAGCATTAAAATGAATCACTGTCAGATGATATATGGTATAATATGCAGGTCACACTTAATGCTGCTTTACAAGTGGCTTCTACAATATGGTCAATATTCAGAATGAAAAAGTGTCTGTCTGTCACACCCACAAATGAGACTTACTCTTATGTGTCTGTGGAAATTTGTCTGAGATGATTTAACAGCCACTAAATTAATAATTCACTGAAGAAAATGTCAGGAGATTTTTAGTGCAATTTTTTTGTGGGGATTTTGCTAGTGCAATGCTGGGCAGTGGTTCGTTCAGGGCGTTGATATGGGGTTGCTAAGGCATTCCGGGTGGTTTTGAGTGAGCTACTATCGGGTTTTGGGTGGTTTTCTTGTTTTGAATTCCTCGCTCTAAAAATTATTTTGTTATTTTTTCTACCCAAATCCTGGGTTGAGCATTTTGGTTATTTTTTCAGCATTTGGGTAGTTTTTGTGTTACCCAGCTCCTGGGTCAGACATAACAACCCAGTGTTTGGGTAATTTTCTTGTGTTACCCATGATCTAGGGTCAGACATAACAACCAAGGGATTGAATTTATCGCAGGCTTTTTGCGTCCTCTTCAGGAGAGAGTGGTGCAGCTCCGTCAAAATGGTGCATGTCTTCGGTAAAATACAGGTTTATGTACATTTTATTTTATCTATAAATTCGGTATTCTGCTGTATATCGTTTAATTTTATGCAAAGCAACATATAGGGGCGTGAGTCACCTAAACGAGTGTCGTGTCGATATTTTCGAGTGATGGAAACACCTGATGCCTTGCATAACATTTTATGATTTTATTCAAAAAGATACAGAATATAAATACGTATGATATTAAAATATGTTTTCAGAAATGTACATTGATTGCTTATGGACAGGTTTTGGAGCCTGTCGCCGCATATTTTGGCTACGAGTGAAACGCAGGGTGGCGGTCTGGTTAGAAGTTCACCCGCTGAACATGATGACACAAGCTCTGGCACGAGATCCAGCACCGTTACAGTGGAAATGGGACAACAGAGACTGGTCTATTACACTTGAATTAGTTATAAATGTTTAATTTTTACTTCTAATATTTGTTAAACGATCTTAAAAGTTGGCAATATGTATTAAAAATTATATAAAATATACTGTAAAATAACTGAAAATAAAGGAATTATCATGCAAGCCAGTGGTTGTATCGAGCATTCTAAAAAAGTTTAGAGGATTTAAGTTAATCCATAGACATTAATTAATGTATGAAGTAAAAAATAATAATTATAATTTTAAAAAACGGATAGTAAAAATTAATCAAGTGCTGGGTTAAATCAACCCATTATGCTGGGTTGAATAAACAACTAAATTTTCTGGGTAAAATGAACCCAACATGTGTTCTGTTATATTTACCCAGCCCTTGGGTTGAAAACAACCCAAATTGAAAAGTGCTCCTTCAATGTAAGTTAGCGAGCAAAAATGTGATCACCTTAAGTAGCTTCGTTGTTTTCTGTCTTGCGGTTTGTATTTCCACAGCAGGAGAGTTCTTACAGATTTATGAATGAACTGCTCGTTTTTAAATCTTTCCGGTCTACTGACATTTGTTATGACTTTTGACTTCCAACATAACAATGCTCATGATAACTTGTATTACCTCAACAATAAGTAAATCCACTTCACCAGTTAATTACTCTTCGACAGCGATGCCATAGAAATATACAGACCTACCGCAAAAACAGAACTTAAAACACAAAATTATAAAGATGGCTGCGTGCTAGTTTCTCTGGCGTATAAGGTCTTTAAGCTGCAAAATTTGAGGTCTCACTCAAGTCCGTAGCACAATTGGTGTGGGATAAGTTATGTAATGAGGTTTAAAACTTATCAGGGGGATTTGGGGTTTGGAGCAACAGTAATATTGAAGCTAGCCTTTCCTACAAATAATTTCAGTTTTATTCTAAAATGTATTTGTCTGTTCTAAAACCCAATCCATAGAGCTGCAGTAAGCCACTTTAGTCAGAGTAATTACTGTTTAAATTCAGGGCAAGTCAAATAGAGAGAACCTGCACCTAATTATCAGGAATAATTGTCAAAATAATAAGCACCAGCAAAGCTGAGCATTTAGCGTCACTCATGTTAAAAATATTTATTTAGGCTGATTGAGATGGAAATGTGTGTGGGTCAGATAAACAAAAACCTAAATTAATTTGACTCGTCTTGTGCTAGAATAAACTCACTTTGAATGGTGAGTGTCAGACAGCGTGAGTGGTTGACGCTACTGTTTATGGTCAATTATGTATTCATTACTTCCCATTAGAGGAGGGATTTTCAGCACAATCCTATTATTGGATACAATGGTACCTTTGTTTTGTTTGTAATGATGAGACAGCTAGCCAACATGAGTCAAAAGGAGTGCGTTTGTCTTGTTCTCTAAATCTATAACCCTCCTTTTTACTACAGAGTCACTACAGAGTCATCTCCGTAACAAGGAGACATAATACAGAAAACTCCACAGGCCTCATTAAAATGACAATTGATGATCAAATGCTTCTCTCTATTGCCCTTGCAGTGAAATCGTTCATGTACCGCAATCTGGATCACCTCAATACATCAGACCAAAAGCACCACAACAAAATATGCGGCATCTTAATAGCAGTAAATAGGATGCTATTCTGTGCTCAAATGATTTAATAATCCTTTAATAGCTTTCCAAGGTTGCTACGTAAGCAAATTACATCTTCAGTGGTAGTTATTTATTCTCATTAATTACATAAGCATACATAATTTATTACTGTATATAATTTTCTTGTCTGCTGTCTATTTCCCAAATCTTCACCCAACATCAAAGTTAACTGCAAATGAAGAACAGGTTATGGTGCATTAAGCAGACTTAAAGAAGCATTGATACTGCTGAGCTTGTAAAGACCTGGAGGGCCACCTTCCAACAGAGTTTAGCTCTAGCCCTAACTAAACACACCTAAACCAGCTAATCAATTCAGTGCCATAGCACAACTCTGTATTTATCTGTATAGTATCTGCGTGACACACTCTGTGCTTCAAGGGTGTGATCAATTAAAAGGGGAGTGGTCACAGGAGATGCTTCTTATTCTCAAGTGGAAACAGCCATTTGTCTCAGTAGACCACTTGTGATTGGATCACTAAAACTTATCACTGATCTTAATTCCAGACGGAAACAGGGTTTCTATCTCGCTCGCTTGGTTTCCAATATTATTGTATGTATGTTGGGGGCGTCAGGGAGCTGCGTTCAATGTGCAGGAAACTCCTGGAACTTCCAAGAGAGGTGAGATGTCTGAGACAGGTTCATGTGCTTATGTCTCAAGTGAGAAAATCAAATGAAAAACGATCTGATGAGAACTCAATGAAAGAACCATCAGTTTAGTCTAAAATAGCTGATGAACTGAAGAGGCGGTAATGTGTTGCCTTGCAAAGAGTTCAAGAGCTGAATAGACCTAAATAAGACCTGGTCTGAAAGCACTAAAGATGAAAGAGAAGATGACCCATTCAACTGTTAAAGCTCTTTTAAAATGAACTGAGGGACATACCTCTACCTCTTTATTACCCACAGAACGGACTGGCCATTGTCAAATAGGTATGACACCTATATGATTCAGATCAAATGAATCTTGTCCAAGGGTCAACAACATCTTGTCAAAGATTATTGCCTGCAATTATCTGTAATAGAACAGAAAGTGTACATTGCTTGCACTACTGAAGAAGCTGATAAATTGTCAACCATTGATGGTAATGAATTCATAGGAAATTGGTATCTTCTTGAGGCAATGCAAGCAAAGCAACTGGAAAATGTCAGCAAAAGCAATTTCTTGGTGGCTGAAGCTTCTACATCCATGGCAAGGAGCAGAGAAGACGCCTATAGGGTCAAGTATAGATTCAATGTAGTCATATTATTAAGTTATTCATGTGCAGTAAGTGACACCAACAGTGGTGACACCAGTGCTGGGAAAAGTTGATCTTTGATGATGCGCAAGAAGTCTCAGAATGAGCCAGGTGTTACACAGCTTGGGGGACTCTTCTGTATATAAGATTCCTACATTTCAACCTATTCATGACTAGAAAGTAACTTTCCCCCCGTCATTATTGTAGCATTATTGCAGCTGACATCAAGGCATTATTTTAGTTTCAGGACCTCCACTAAATAGTGTGCTTCTTTCGTTGAAGTGCAACACAGTCCAGTGTGTTTCATTGTTTTCATTTTGTTTATAGATATTTCTGGAGGTCTTCTACTGTGGTTCTTCTTGGTTCTTCTGTGGTTCTACTTGGGTTCTTTCTCTCTTTCAGGATTGTCTCTTGTGTTCTTAGAGTGATCCTGCTCCAGGGTAGAGTACCACCAGTCCAGAATGTTTGTAATCAGGGTATCAGGGTATCTATCCAAGTCTTTAGCAATGCTTTAATAGCCTTTGCCAGAAGTGTGCATCTCCGTAATGTGTTTTTAAGGTCCTGTGAAAGCTTTTGGGAGAGGCATGGTTCACACCGACATTCTTGAGAAGAACAGATTTGTTAGTACCATGTATTGTGTGCCTTTATAGGAAAGGGCACCTCAGCAACCCTTACCCTAATCTCCCAAATTGATTTCAAATATCTTTTAGAGATGTTGCAACACAGAGGTTGACTTACTTTTTCCAGCCTGCCCTGTCAATGATCACTCAATATATTCAGTAATATTCTGAAAAGTCAAATTTTGTCTTAGATTAGACCACATTTTATGAGTAAGCAATGCATAAAATGGCAATGTATTTTCCATACCAAACATTTGGAGGAAAATGGCAATTATATGTTATTTAAATTATATGTTAAAACTAGTATAGGAAATAGGAAATAGAAAATGTAAATTATGTTATTGAATTTGAATTAGCATTTGGCTCCAAACGTTACACATTTGGTATGGAAAATGTAAATGTAAATACAGAAATACATTGCCATTTTAAATGTTTCAAATTTAATATCGCTACCCATACGCTTCCATTAAAAATAAACATATTTTCAAAGGCATCACAAACCTATTCTTGCCACTATACCGTTGATTATTTTTTAGTTCCAACAAAACATTATGTTTGCTAATACATATGCTAAGATCTGATGGGATGGTCAACAATGTAATATCCAGTGGTAATAGTCTTAAAAGACACTGTCTTCTCTCAACATGACAGGATATTTGGAATTTGAAAGTTTCACCAAACCTTTTCTCATTTCTTCTCCAACATACATACATGCATACATGAATTCCTAATGAACATTTATTGGGCAGATGGGATCACTCACCCCTCTGAAGTTACTGGAGGCCTGGAAGTAGATTATATAATTTTTGCTGGGGTCAAGAGGTGTGTTCCAGTAGCCGTTGTAGGTGTGGTTGTCCCCCACGGTGAAGGGCGTAGCCTCGGGCAAGCTGCTGGGTGGGAGTTCAGCAGTGTAGTAATGAGGCGGTGCACCACTTGCCCCTCCTCCTCCCCCTGGAGTCTCCCCATGGGAGGAAGGAGCAGGGAAACACTCCATGTGACCCAACTCCCTCCGCCTCACCTGTCTGGAGCTGTCCTCCTCCACCACAACCACATGATAGGTGCTGTAGAAGAAGATATAACAGTCTTTAAACTCTGAACTGTTCTGGAGTGTACTAAACTGTATTTGCAGTCCTAGATAGAATCATGGCCTCATGTGCTTAAAGCAGCACTCAGTAGCTTCGGGACTTCTTCGCTGTATTCTCGCTTTTTGCTCGCAGGTTTCTCTCTAGAGCTCCCCCCACTTCGGAATAGATATTTGACAACACTGTTGTAAAAACTCGTTGTTGATTCTCAGACACCAGAGTCTATAGATCAACGACATCAAAGCAGATGGGATGTTCTTTAAAACGTCTTCTTCATTCGGGTTCGGACAGCGTGAGGGAGCGCAATAATGACAGCATTTTAGCAGATTTCTTTTGGCCGTAAAGCAATTGTTTACATCGCGAGACCTGATATCACGCGAGACTTCCTGACGCAGCGGCCGGCGGCCCGCCGGCTCAAAGTTGCAAGTGCGTATTTTCCGCTCACGGGCACCAGGGGGGTGCGAAACGACCACCATTCAACCCGAAATAAGTAATATAACCATTCCAATGACTCCGAAGCTGTTCAGTTAAGGTAAAAAAACTTACTTAGTTCACCTTTAATGAAACAATAGCTTAATAAAGCAAAAATAGCCTATACCACAGTATAAAAAGGCTCATACAACAGTATATTTGCCATATGATTTAAACAATTCAAAACCAAGCAAAGAAATATAGATAGCAATTTAGTTTGCCATGAAAGTAGTTTAGTTTCTGTGCAATTAGCTCATAATTCAACTGTTGAGTAGTCATAACATGATGAAAAAAACAAAACAACAACCTTGTTTTATTGGGGATAATATGCATTTAATCTTTGGACATCTGGATTATTGTCATTGAACAAGTCTACTAACAGCTTTGTCAACTGCAGATATATATTTTTAGCAAATATTGTGGAAAAAACAAACAGATTTTTCATATTATATCGAATTTATTACCTAACAGGTGCTCCTCTCCCCATGGCTGGACGCAGTAGGACTGTTATGGTGCTCTCAGATTCACTCAGTGGAGATGGGACGTCTTCATAATCAAATGCAGGCGCTGCGGGGAAAGAAAGAGCAAACAGTATCTGATCCGTCTCAGATGTGAGTAAGAAATCAATTTTTTTTGTGCCAACATAAATTCCGCCTGAGTGACTTGAGATCTGGACCAGTGAACAAATCATTATTTTGTGCTGGTCCACGAAATTCCACTGAATGATTTGACTCTATGATTCGGTTGTAGTGTTTCTCAGTTAACAGTTAACAACTGGAGGGGAAGATTATCAGTAAACAAAGACTCAAAATACAAATTTATAATTACATAAGGATGAGTAAATAGCAAAATAAGTTTTATATTTGATCTATTTAAAAAAAAATAATAATAAAAAAACGACACACTCCCACACACCTAGAAACTCGAACACACAGAAAAATCTTTCAAATTAGTCTTGTTTTTCCACTGACTTAAATCACTTGCTCCACAGAGAACAAAAACCCGCCCTAGACAGAGCACACAACACGAGGGCTATGAAACACAGTAATGGAGGAGGATGAGAGCGATCCACAGTCCTTTATAAAGTCTCTTGAGCGGTGAGTGCAGAACAGACCTCCTGCTCCCATTCCCGCTTATTATTGGAAGTCAATTAGTGTGTTAGTGAACAGGTCAATGTCTCAGCCTTCAGCATACTAAAACAAGCAGAAAATCTAGAGTACAAAGAATGAGAGCTGCCATCACAGAGCTAGTGTTAGATCTGTTTTATAAGAGGACTGTGGGATGTTGCGATTGACATGTTTATTGGAACAAACCTCAAAAGAAACAGACAAATAAGAAAGGTTTTGCTCATGCCTACAGCTGAGTTATATTGTGTGTGTGTGTGTGTGTGTGTGTGTGTGTGTGTGTGTGTGTGTGTGTGTGTGTGTGTGTGTGTGTGTGTGTGTGTGTGTGTGTGTGTGTGTGTGTGTGTGTGTGTGTGTGTGTGTGTGTGTGTGTGTGTGTGTGAGGATATTTAAGGGAACATGCAAAAATGATTACCCATTTAACCTGTTTGACACAAAGCAGGGAAGCTATCGTATGACTTTGGAAGTCTGAAGTATCTGAGAGGTGTGGATTTTTAAGGCGAGACACCACAGTTTAATAGAGTTACAATTTTAACTAATATCATACTTCCCCAACAGATTTAATCGCAGTGCACTAAGACAATTGTTTTCTATTACAAGTTTTCTAAAATGGTATGTGTAAATATGCATTATCTAACTGCATTATCTAACTAAATTTCCAGAACAGAAACTAGAAATTGGATTAAGTCATGTTCAAAATTATTTAATTTTGTTGACATCTTAGAGTTAAAGGGGATTTTGGATATCTCTTCTTGTCATTAAATTAATCAGGAAATACTGTGAACAGTGAGAAACACAAACACAAACATAAACACACACACACACACATATCTCTCAATGTTTTAGGAATAAAATGCTATACAAATCAGTTGAATAATATATGAACAAACTCCTTTGTAAAAATATGGATAGGATTAAAATTGGAAAGTTTGTTTTTTAAGTGCTACTGAAATGAAGATTACTGGCTCAGTGCATACATCTTCAGACACAAATAGATAAAGTGTATATAATAAACACTTAAATGAGTCTTTTAGATATTTTCTGAAAGAAAATATGAAAGAAGACATTTATTTGTTTGTTTGTTTGTTTGTTTGTTTGTTTGTTTGACTGTCTGTCTGTCTGTCTGTCTTTTTGGAGCTTGATAGCCTATGGTAATAAATGAGCAGCTCCAATATGTTAGGAGTGACGCTAATACATCATGTTCGTGTGAACTATACCTTTCATGAGGCTTTTTAAAGAGGATTGTACAATTGATGCTCATTGTTTGGTCATAACTACAAAAGGAGTGTAGACTAATCAGCTTCTCATTAATTGTCAGTTTATTGAGCTACCAAATGTAAAGCCAGAGACTTTCACCACAGGTCTGTAATTTTATTTGTGAAAAAAAAAAATTTTTCTTCAAAGGGTCTACCATTTTCCCCTCAGTTTACACTGTTCTCCCCCTCACTTTGTCGATTTAAGCCTGGGTAAACCTTGGTATCAATATTTCTGCTGTTCAGAGAGTCAAAAATAGTAGCTTTTGCCTAGCTTAGATTACATATAAATGAAGTCCAAATAAAGTCTGAATAAATCCTGAACCAATTAAAAGGCCCTTGCAGGCATCTCACATTCATTCCAGCGATAAAACCAAAACCCATCTAGCTTCTGGTGGAGAAATTATAATTAAGTACTTCAGATTCAGAGAGACACAGCTAAAAGTTGTAGGTGTGCTGACATGGCTCATATCCCCCATATCCCCATAAATTCCTTGTGGCAATGCATATTTCCTCACCTGAGATATTGGTGGTGATTTCAGTTAGGGCGGTCTGGCCAAAGCCCTTAGCGGTGCGGGCGCGAACAGACACCAGGTATGTGGTGCCAGGGTGAAGCCCGGAGAACATGTGGTATGTCTCGTTCTTTAGTTTGGAGACAGTGCGCCGTGGGCCAGGAACGTTGATGCTGGGATCGGACGATTCGATGCTCTGGTAGCTGATCTAAAAACCAATAACAGACAGTGAATTCAGTGGAAATGATGTAATACCTTATGGTGGAGGAACAGTGTTGATGAATCCCTGTGATGCAGTCTTATAGTCTGACTGGAGCTACTACTGTATGCTTCACTTGATCCACAGCAAAACCAATTCTCTTTCCTTATTCTCTTTTTTGAAAGCACACTTTAAGCTACAAAGATTGTTTCATGCAAGAAACTGTTGTCAATATAACAAAATTGGTAGCATTCATGGAATTTTAAGGGTATGGAGGTATAAAGCAAGTAATTTCAAGCCCTAAACATCTATGTGCATTCAGACATAATATTTCTAGACTCATTTACTCCCCAGTGAGATCTTGCTGCTCCATTTTCTTTCATGCAAGAGGACTCACAATGTATAAACCATTTAATATATTTCATATAAAATGCAACACAGCAGGTATGTTTTCATCCAGAGTTCCCAATTGAGTCAAGAAATTATTTTGGTAAATTCATATGGTCCTAATGACAATGATTCAAAGAATAATCTGTTTCTAACCCTGTCCCCAGTGTATGGTGACATACTGCAATAATGAGAGGACATTTAACTTCAGTACACCCACAACTAGATCTATCCTACAGTACCTATCTCATCAAAAGTAAAATAAAAATAAAAATAACCATTCAGTTCTAGTCTGATTTGATATTCGCAGAGATACATATATTCTTGAATAGATTATGTCTTTATGTCTGATATTTTGTATTGTTCCATGGTAGTCATCACACAGGGTCATCTTTTTTTCTATTAAATCAATTCATCTTTGATGGGAGGCTTTAAAAGCTTCTCTAAAAGGACTAATGGTTACACAAGCAAGATACTTAACAAATTCTACATCGACATGTCTGAATTTTTTTTTTTTTTAAGATACATACATTGAAAAAATATGAATACAAATGTACTTTTTTAGACTACTTAAATATTTATGTCTCAGCTGTAGAAGCCAAAGTGAAACAGACCTGGATTGCATCTATAACTTTTGCATTTAAAACTAGATTAAAGATGCATCTCTTCAGCCAGGCATTCATATAATACTTTTAATCTTACAGTTAAATCCGACCTCTAGTTTATAAACGCCAGAGGAGAACTGGCCCCCGACTGAGCCTGGGTTCTCCCAAGGTTTTTTTTTTCTCCATTAGGTCACCTGATGGAGTTTTTCGGTTCATTGCCACTGTTGCCTTTGGCTTGCTCAGTTGGGGATATTTGGGGATATTTAATTTATTTAATCAATCAACAATACTATTGATCAGCATTACCAAGAAAACTAGAAACAAACATTGATGTATTATTTTAATTTAATACTGTGAAGCTGCTTTGATACAATCTGTATTGTGAAAAGCGCTATATAAATAAACTTGACTTGACTTGACTATATATAGATATCTAGGCCTATACAAACTTTAAGGTGTAATGAAACCCCCATATTTTAGCACTAGTCAGTCACACCTCAGATTTTAAATTAGTCTTCATTACAAGAAGAATCTGTTGAAACTGCTCCACTACCGCCCTCACTTTGGAATACTCTTATAGCATTAATATTAATTTTAAAGTCGGAGGAGCCACCTAAAAGAGTGATTAATTAATCTTGCTTAATTAGTGAAACAAATATTGCAAAAGTACTCGCACAAAAGCATGAAAACTGTTTACCCTCTCTAGGTACCTTCACTTTAATGCAGAAGTGTTCAACAGAATTTAAAATAACTACCTTGCAGTGTTAGCCTAACTGAAGCTTCATCATCCCTCTCAATATCCATCAACTTTATATAAATTATTTGCTCCATTTTGCAACTACTTTTTATTAAAATGCTAATGCAACATATCAACCACTGAGAAATGGTTACCAAATTCATCAACATAATTTAGCCCATCAACAACAACTATTAGCACAGTGAACATAGAGCTACACACGTCACTCCCAAACGAGTGTTGAGTGTAAGCAGAAGTTTACATGTGTATAAGCTGACAGCTGAGGTAATTGAAGTGGGCTGAAGCAGTGAAATATTACCAGACTAAAGCACTTAAACACAATTGCCCCATCCGACAGTCTCTGCAAGGCAAAGAAGCAATTATGTTTGTTCCTCGACTAATTGAAGCCTGGAGAATGAACTGCAACATGATTAGCATAAGAACACCTAGACTCTGTGAAGGATGGAGAGAGTTTACACACACTAATGGCTCTCTGACTGGGAGGGAGAGTGAGGGATAAAAACAAAACCTGCAAGAAACAAAAGAGAAAATGGATCGCACTCCTATATAAACCAACACGATCTCATGAAAGTGAATTTGTATGAATGTGTACATAAAATGTATTGATTTATAAATATCTTGTGTCTCTATAGCTGTAAATATGTAAATGTTTACGTGTTAGATGTTGCCAATATGTCCATATTGCACGTTTCAGCATCTATCCAAACGTACAAAAAGTTTGTTTTTGTCCATGTAAATGTTACATACTTATGCCTACGTATAAACAATGAGACCAGGCTGCTGAAACAGTTAGACAATCCCCTGAACAAATCTTTATCTTGCAGAGTAAATGCAGCTTGCATTAGCTATACTACAATGTTCCTCACCCCACAGTATCAAAAGCAGCATAAACTGTGATGTCGTCATTATAATTGGACTTCAGATGCACCATACATTTGTTCACAACATTGCTTCAATATTTGATCCTTATATTAATCAGTTGAATGACTGATGAAGCAAGACATTTAAATAAGCAACATTTCACTGTGCAGTCAGAACTCTTCAAACACACAGGAACTTAAAGTGTTAGTTCACCCAAAAATGTAAATGCTGTCATCATTTACTCATGCTTATGTTGTGTCAAACCTGTATGAGCGGCTTTCTTTTGTTGAACTAAAAGGAAGATATGTTAAAGGATAACCGTTGTTAGCCAGTTAACGGCAGCCATTGACTTCCATAGTAGAAAAAAAAAAAAAAAAACTATGGAAGTCAATGGTAAAATTGTGTTGTGTTGTGTTTGAAAGTTGTTCAAAATGTTGTGTTCAAAATGTTGAACTAATTCACCCAAAAATGAAAATTATCCCATAATTTACTCACCCTCAATCCATCCTAGGTGTTTATGCCTTTTTCTTTCAGCCAAACACAATCGGAGTTATATTAAAGGGATAGCCCACTTTGAAATTATTTTTTGGTATGTTTTAGCTTACCTCAAGGGAATCCAAGATGTAGGTGTCTTTTTTTCCGCAGTAGTTTCAATTTTGATATTTTTAGGTCAAACCGTTCTTGTCTGTCAGTCATATAATGCAGGTCAATGGTCACTGTCTCAAAGAGCATGCACAAAGTCCAAATTAAAACAATTCCCCGTCGTCCAAATTAAACAATTCCCCATCGTAAGTACACATTGATGGCCTAAGACACGAAACGAGCGGTTTGTGTGAGAAAACAAACAGTATTTATATCGTTTTAACCTCTTATACACAGCCATGTCGAAGTGATCTGATCTGACGTGTACGCAGACTGGTGCATAGATATATACACACTAGATGTCGCCTTGTCTACGGCAGTTCATTGGAACGAATGTCTTTAAGGCGACATCTAGTGTATATGTCTATGCACCAGTCTGCGTACACGTCAGATCAGATCACTTCGACAAGGCTGTGTACAAGAGGTAAAAACGATATAAATACTGTTCGTTTTCTCACACAAACCGCTCGTTTCGTGTCTTAGGCCATCAATGTGTACTTACGATGGGGAATTGTTTAATTTGGACGACGGGGAATTGTTTTAATTTGGACTCTGTGCATGCTCTTTGAGACAGTGACCATCGACCTGCATTATATGACTGACAGACAAGAACGGTTTGACCTAAAAATATCAAAATTGAAACTACTGCGGAAAAAAAGACACCTACATCTTGGATGCCCTTGAGGTAAGCTAAAACATACCAAAAATTAATTTCAAAGTGAACTATCCCTTTAAAAATATATATATATATATATCCTGGCTTTTCCAAGCTTTATAATGGGAGTGAATAGTAACTTGGATTTCGAAGCCCAAATAAATTGCATCCATCCATCATAAAAGTAATCCATACAGCTCCAGGGTGTTAATAAAGGCCTTCTGAAGTGAAGCAATGCTTTTTTTGTAAGACAAATATCCATATTTATAATTTTATGAAGAATAATCACTGGCTTCCGGTGAAGTCTGTACGCGAGTCGATATCCGGCCAAAGAGTGACCTCTGACACGATGTTTGACCATTCACTCCCATTTTAAGGCTTAGAAGAGTCAGGATATGTTTTAATATAACTCTGTTTGTGTTTGTCTGAAAGAAGAAAGTCATATACACCTAGGATGGCTTGAGGGTGAGCAAATTACGGGATCATTTTTGGATGAACTATCCCTTTAAGGGAGCTTCAAGAGACTACGCATTCATTTAAACTCTAATACATTTTCATTTAATTGCCATTAACATGCAATTAAGTGTATCAAAACATTACATTTAGGTCACACTATATCTTTAAAATATGTTAGTATGTTTTTTTTTGTTTTTTTTTATTGCTTTAAAGTGTACTTTTTTTTACAAGGGTAGTAAAGGGTAAATTTATGATATAAGAAAATATATGTAAGCTGCCTCTGTATTGAATTAAAACATTTATGCATTTTTTTATTGTACAAATGTCACTTCAGATGCAGTTTAAAGGCTAAATATTAGTTTGATATACGCTGGCTTATTATAAAAACTATTTAGCTTGAAGTCATTTACAGCCTGACACACTTTTGTTAATTGTTACTTACTAAGTCTAAATTTAGAATACATGTTTCCATTTACAATGTTTTTTTAAATAACACATTACCTCATACTGTGTGATCAGACCATTGGGCTCCAAAGGCTCCTCCCACTTCAGAAAGATCATATCATCCAATGGGGTGAAGGTTAAAGACTCTGGTGCAATTCCTCCTGGGACTGCAGGAAAAGAAAGAAAACAATCAGATCAGACGATCAGATCCATCTTACTAAACACGAGTTGTTAAAAATGGTTGACTATAGACTAGAGGGGAGGAAACTTTAGAAGGACAAATTGATGTTCTAGAAACCCACAGACCCATCTCATATCTGAGCGCAGCGGTAGAGGGCACAACAGGCGATTTGTTGTCTTCTTTACCAACACATGGTGTGGAATAATATAGGGAGAGAGAGAGAGAGAGAGAGAGAGAGAGAGAGAGAGAGAGAGAGAGAGAGAGAGAGAGAGAGAGAGAGAGAGAGAGAGAGAGAGAGAGAGAACGTTGACAACGTACAGACTGAGTGAACACAGCCTGGCCATAGAGAAGGGTCGCCACAGACAGAGCTGGCTACCACAAGAGGAGAGACTCTGCGTGACAGGGGACAGGTGGAGACAGAGCTGCACTTTCTAACCTCATGCCCCAAATATAATACACTAAGACAAAAACACTTTGCAAACATTTCCCAAATATACCCTGAATTCGAATCCTTGTCAGACACACAGAAACTCCCATATGTACTGGGAGAAATGCCCAAATGTGAAATAATTGCTGCAAAATATGTCTCCTCATGCCATGAAATGAGGACAACCAGTGGAACCTCAGATGGATAAATAATTGTACAAATTTTCAAATAATTATTATTTTGATTGTTTGATATTTTAGTAATTGTTTATTTATTTATTTTTATTATTATTACTATAAATGTATTCATGCATCTGTTTACTGATTCATTTTATAAATTATTTGTTAAATGCCTATATGTAATGGCCAATGCTTTGGCAATACTGTAAATAAGTCATGCCAATAAAGCTAATTTGAAAAATTTGAAAATTTGAGAGAGAGAGGAGAGGGAGAACACTTGATGCTATGTTTGAGAGGGAGAAAGGGATCTAACTTTCATCCAGGCCAAAGACATTCACCATGGCTACAGGCTGAAATCATCTCATTAGGGCTCAGTGAGTATGAAAGTTGGGGAAACTTATGTAATACTGAGTGTTATGAGCTATAGGAAGTCTGGCTTCCAGAAGGCTATTTAAATGCAGAGTCTTGGGCATTGTTGAGGAAAGTTAAGGGAAAATGATTTCCTTATGCAAACAGCTAGTGCATAATTGGTTCCCTTTAAAAACATTAAATAAAAAAAATGTGTAGATGCAAACAGCAATTATGGGCCCAGCCTATAATTAAATCTATAGTTGTTTGTTCTGTGGTACACAGCAATTGTGATTTCTTCACAAATACATCAATACCGTCAATAAAAAAAATAAAAAAAAGTGTAATATGCCACGAGGCTTCTATGCTTCCTTTGCCCCGTAAATACTTTTTTTTCCCACATGGCGTACACGAAATGGCTCACAGACAAACAAAATGCATGATATGATTGCAATTAAGGACAGTCTATTAATTTTCCTCTTTTCCACAGAATTACTAAATGGAACCATATATACTGGGTAAACCCAGCCTGATCTGCCGGCGATTTGATTTCGCCCTGCAGCTCAGGCTGGAAAGCTGTACATTTATCTCTGCTGCTTCCTTTACAAATTTGCGGGAACCAATCACAAACTGGCTTATCCACCTGGCACGCTATGGCGGGTTTAATCCAATCCAATTCCAGAGCCGTTATGGCTCTGTCCAATTCCTTTTAACCTCTCAACAATGCTCAATGGCTTCTTTTAAGCAAACAAACTCGCTCGACGAGTGGGTGTAAATACCACTAACTTTCATGTTTTGTTTTTTTTGCATAACCTGCAAAAATCGCTCGATTCCATTGCTGCTTCTGCAAACCGCTGATCAACACGTCTGGTTACACATTTCATGCCTGGAGTTTTCGCGTCGCTCTGTAAAGTACTTCACCCGGATCGTTGGTCTGATTGGTTGAAGGACTATCCAATTGCGTACAGAGTCATTTGAACTATGGCCGTTGATCACGCTTCTTGTGCAGTAGAGAACACATAGCAGACTCCCCAGACCAATGTTCAATCTTAAAAGATTGAGCTTGGTCTAGTGATAGCCAGACTAGGAACCATAAGAATCATTAAGTAGAATTGTAAGAGTAAGGTTTGTGCCAGCTAGTCACAGATTGCATGACTTCAGTTTGATCAGTTTGTGCATGTTCTAGAAAAATGTATAGTGTTTTTCAGATCTTTCTACCTAATGGATGAAATAAGCTCATGCAATTACATATGAACACGACAGGTGACGATGGAGACAGGTGACAAAACACAAGGAGAGCAGCAGCTTTCGTTTCGACAGCCGCAAGACTATACCGGACGTGGTAGTTAGAAAACTGTCACGTAACCTGGTAAATAGAAACTCTCACGACAAGGAATACTTCAAGGAAACAAGGTTTAATAACAAATACTCTGAAACAGGATTAATGCAGGGGAAAACACATTTACATTGACGAGAACCGACCATGAACTGAAAGAGAAATAAATACACAGGGAACTTAACGACAGACAGCTGAAAGTAATCTGTAACCAAGGATTACGTCCAGCACCCTATGCTATAAATACCACCTGGCCAAACCGACCATTGACATGTCATGGAGCAATATGGGTTGGAGATGTGTGTTCGGTTGCTTAAACGCTCAAGTTTTATTCCGTTTTTCAACTGTACGTTGGTTGAAATTAAATTAAATGGCTAGAATTGATTCACACCTCTAACGTTACTATTGGATACTGAAACAGATCATCAGCGCTCGGATTCGCTCTGTGCACAATATGGTGACCGTTGACGTTCAAACTTGAGTGTGTGGGCCAGTACTTCCGGTGAAAACTTCCAGTGATCTGACAGCGAGAGCGAGAGACAACAGCGACCGAGTTCTATTACCAGAGAGATAATTTTTCACAATGAGTGTTTTTAGGATTCAAGACTTGCCTTTCAGAGGGTGACAGCCTCAGCACTTCATTGTTGTGTGCCGTTATGTACCATTTCGTCACGTTACAACAAAGAAGTCAGCTTTCATGCATTCCCTGTTGACGCAGCGGTACGGGCTGAGTGGATGCAGAAGATCCGGAGGGATGACTTCAACCCGACCAAAAACTCGGAGATGGAGACCGAAATGTATTTATACATATATATTTATACGTATTTATACATATATAAATGTAAAATATACACAAACTTGGCTATATTAAGTTAGCTATATTAGATTGTTTGTGTTAACTACAGTTAAAAATGTAAATTAATCGCAATTATTAAGATTGCTTTTTTCTACAGCCGTTGTTTGTATCTGTAAAGATAATTGATGCAAAGAAAGGATGTAAATGTAAGATATGTGATGATAAGATTGATCGAGTAATAGATG
The DNA here is from genome assembly GCF_965113295.1 of Leuciscus leuciscus. Lineage (NCBI taxonomy): Eukaryota > Metazoa > Chordata > Actinopteri > Cypriniformes > Leuciscidae > Leuciscus > Leuciscus leuciscus. The sequence goes on along the minus strand of NC_138736.1, from coordinate 19,675,502 downwards.
TAACTAAGGAAAAAATATGCGCAGAATTGAGGAAGTAGTATTTATGGAGATAAATTGTAGCCTAACACAGGACAAACATGAATGTTCACAGGGTATTTTATGCAAACAACTCTAATCGTAGTTGTATCATATTTACAGTAGGCATAATTGTCATTGCATACTGTATGCGTATGCAGCATGAGTATGCAGAAGATAATCTTCTGTTCGTGAACAGTTGTATTTCATTCATTAATCTGACTATTCATCTGTGCATTTAATTGCCATTGGTTTGTGTGATAGTGATATAGATCTTAGTAGTATTTTAAGTGATATAATTGATTCTATAAACAACTTTCGGCTTTCTCCGGCTCCCTGCACCAGGCGTCATGTGAGTGAAACCAGAAGTGTCTATCCGCACACTCGCTGATTGGAAATCCAACATGGCGGCCACGTGCAACTAGCCTATTGCAGTCTGTGAGGTAAACTAAATGCTATTGGCTATTTGAAAAGGGGGAGGAGCCATTCAAGATGTCCTAGACTTCATAGAACATCATAGACTGCTGATGCTGCACATCATGTGGTGAGATAGGGTAAACACTGACTAGTAGTAAAAATGAGTAGTCGCCCAAAATATTTCGGAATCTAACCAAAAATCCTCACATTCCATTCATTTCCCATCTCTATACAGATGCTTGAACAGGCTGAAAAGCAGCAGAGAGTTTTTATATCCCTACTTCTCATTTCTCATTAACTCTCTCTGTCTCTTTCTGCAAGCATGCTGACTACCAGTAATTTAACATTACTTGCAGAATTAATTAATTCATTAACTTCAGTTCATGTTGTTTCCAATTAACCAAACACATCAAACACAAACAAGCTCTATCAGTGTACAAAATATATAAATAAACCAACAGAAAATGATAAATGGAGAGCATTCATTATTAGCCGTGTTCATTTTCAGATGGCGAGGTTTTCACTTGACCTCTGAGAGTTTCATCTTAAAGCATTTGCATGAGAATGCACCTCCAGCAAAAATGCGCTGCCTGACACACAATGTAAATAAAAATGCAAAAATAAGCAAAAATCTTTATTTCATTTTGCTGGTGGCCTTTTCTTATACATTTTTCATATACTTCCATTTAAAAGTATGATCTTCCATTTAATTATGCTGAAGCATGGTATCCTGTGAGTCAATATTTGTGTTGTTGCTATAATTGGGCTTTGAGCACTGCGGGCAAACTGGGCCCTGGTGCGGTCGCCACATCATAATTGCCCAGATAAATACATGCCTTTGCAAAGATGGATGCGTTATGGCTACTGACCCGAAAAAAAAAAGAAAAAAACTCTGGATAAATGAAAGTTTAATCAAACTCAGAAAGTTTATGAACAACATGGAGATAAGAAGTATAATGACGTGATTCTTCATCGGAAGCCAAAAATACTTGATTACATCAAGCTGTTTTGGAGTTTGTTCTAAAGAAAACTGTTCTTCAACACTAATGGATAAAATGCTTTATGAGTTTACAAAACAGTCCTTGAAGTGAAAATGATGGTGCTTTCAATCAAGACAATATTGTCCTACTAAAACATTTATGAATGTAGCTGTGCAAGGTCTGTTCATTTAGTGCTTGATTTAATCGTGTTAATGTTCCCCTGCATGCTAAAATATCTGAATTATTGATTATGTAACTTAAATTACACAAAACCCTTACTAAATCAAGCAATAAATCAGAGGTCACAATGTTTTACAAGGAAAGATGAACTGACACACTCAGAAGAGGAGTGATATCTAAAGTGTGAATAGGGACAAAGAGTCGTGATGCTTTAATGGATGGTGCATGTTTGAATCTTGTCCTAATATCCCTTTTCCCTATATTAACCAGTCATTAATGTTTGAATCAAATGGAAGTTGCAAAGATGAGTGAAACCAACCCATTCTCACTCCTGAGGCATTTGAAGAATTGTCAAATGCCTTTAGTGTTATGGTGTTGCTTTATTAATAAACTAAGAACTCCCTTGCTTCCAATGAGAAACCTTTGGTGTCAATACCAAGACATGAAAGGAATGGGAATTTTGTCATTGTGAAATTATATATTGGGGTGTTAGTCATTATGACATATGTTGGGTTATGATTGTCAATTTAAACAGCATTTTAATTTTAATTTTGTTTAGATTAAACTACATTTTACCCAACCCAACCCAACTCCCACCCCTAAACCTAATCATTTGTCAATGAGTAAAACAATTAAAACGCATGATATAACAGGTAGATGCAACTACAGCCAAAGCTTACAAATATTCCAAGTATTCCAAGGCCAAACGATTGCTTAAAGTGTGAGGACCTCCATTCACCGTAACATTTAAACCACAAACACATTAAAAAATTGCCCTCAAATTGAAGAAATATTACACTAGCTTTGATTGTGAAATACTAGTGACTTTTTTAACTGTTTGCATCATGCTAAAGTTCAGAAAAGATATGGCAGCGGGATCATTTTCTGCCATTAAATACCTAAAGTTTCACTCTGTTCCTCACATAAATGTATGGCTTTAGAAGACTTTAAAGAGTCATTTTTGAAGAGTAATTCTTATATAGAGTTTGTAGTTGTTGTTTTGTCAATTTTTGCAATAAATCCCTGTTTTTGTTTTGTTTGTTTTGTATCTGCTTGTTACATATTTTATATAATTTAGAAGTTTAAGGTAGGGGTGAGGTTAAATTTTGAAAAATATCTATGAAAGTATACTGTATATAAATTAGGAGTGTGACGAGATTGCGATATTAAAACATAACGATATTTCTCGTTGAGGTGAAAACTGTCTCGCAATATCAGCATGGCATAGATGAGTTTGTTTCTTTTACTGCATATAATTCATACTCAGAAAGTAAAACTGAAGTGACAGTTATTACAAGATGATTAGTTTAGGCCTGTCACGATTCCTTGATACAATCTGAGTGCTAGATAAAAAAATATAAAAAAATAAAATAAAAAAAAATTCATCAATTGCAATTTCCCTGTGTCGACTAACTGGCAAAATACTGAAAGTGCTGCATTCCGTTGACGAAAATCAATGAACTGCATTATTAGACTGTTTTCTAAGGGTGCACAATATATTAAAACCATAAATCATAATATAGCATAGTGCTAGTGTGAAATCACAAATGCAGAGCAAGCATTTCTATCTTAAAGATGTTGCCAAATATTAAAGATTAAGAGGACATTTTGAATTAAATGTTGTTTGGCCAATACTAAACAAGGATTTGATCATGATGTAAAGTGTAACAACAACAATCACCAGGCCGTTATAATACATAATGTAAGTTGATTGTTTATATTATGTATATTACATTATGCATTTTAATAGTGTTGTTCAATAAAACCATGATTACTTGCCTTTGATACTTTATTGAACCAATTATTAATCACTCATTGTTATTATATGTATTTTAAGTAATTTTAAAGGCTTTTGTTCATTTAGGTCTATTTTTACTAACACATTGTTTTGCATTTTGTGACTTTCAGCCGAATAAAATACTATTTATCCACTCATATATTTCCTCAATGAAGAATTCTTAAAAATAGTGTTTGTCAATATAATAACTTTTGTTTCTTAATAGTGACATGGAGGGCATGCTTCATTTGCATCAGGCTTCAGAGAAAAAAAAATATGTAGGGTGGGGCTTGATTTTGTTCAATGGTAATTGTTTGGATCGTTGGTAGGTTTGTTGTTGTTTGCTATTGCTATGATCTATGATGTGAGTGACATGTTGCTGGATGGGAGGAATTATTTTCCTGCCCTCGTGCCAGTGCAAAATGTCATCAGAGAAGAGTAGGGAAGTTATTTTTATTATTTGTGTGCACAGATAATTTGTTTAAAATGAACAAAATGGGAAATTTATGGGAAAATGAATCCCATAAAAAAAAGTAATGTTTGATTTCATGGTATATAAAAAAAATATTTGTGGGTAACACATTATAATAAGTATAGTAATAAAGTACTTACAAACCATTAACAAACTATTAGTTTATAGTTATTAATAGTTTATATATAGTAGTCTCTACATTGTTATATATTATTAAGCTATTTTCTGATGTCCTGTGACCTAGTCTAAAGTGAGAAATATTTACGGTAAATAAGTTGTAAAAAAAAAAAAAACTTTTTCTGATTCTCTACATCAGCTAATTAAACACTAATAATTGTGTTATTTACAGTGATAATAAATGAAGAACTCAATATTTGTATATAGCCGGTTAATATATTAACATTGTAGAGACTATGATATATTAACTATGAATTAACTATAAACTAATAGTTTGCAAATGATTTGTAAGTACTTTATTACTGTATACCTATTATAAAGTATTAACGAATTCGGATTTAATGGTAAAAAAAAAAAAAAAAAAAGATTCAGTACTCACTGTCTTCCTCCGTCTGAAAGGTCACTTCTCGGCTCTCTTTCTTGCCCTCTGGATTGGCCAGAGCCAGCCTCACATGAACGGCATGGAATGGTGGTAAATCCCGCAGTGTGAAGCGGGAGGTGTTCCCCTCCACCGACAGACACTCCCTCACCGTGGCGTTATTTCCGCCAGCTCCGCCCCCAGTTGCAGTGGAGTAGCGGTAGCACAGCGACAGGGAGTACGTATGACACCGCGTCAGGTTGTATCCCACCGGCTCCCACTGCAGGAGCAGCTGACGGGACTGAATCTCTGAAGCCGTCAAACCTTTGAGGGGACGCATGGGCTCTGGATGAGACAAAAGAGGAACTGAATTATGTACACAATTACGTACATTTCACATTTTCACTCAAATTTGAGTTTGTTGCTACATGTTGCTAAGCTAATGACACGCTTACTCTAAAGCTATAAAACAAACATAACAGATTATCTTTATTAACTACACCAAACAGAAAGGTTTTAAATACCTTTCAGTACTGAATGAAAAATGTGTTTTCAATATAATCATAGTTTTTCCTGCCTTGTCCAACATCTTGGATTATTTATTTATTTTCACTGTGCTTGTCACAGTGCATTATGAGATTGCCTTCTCCAAGAAGAACATTATAAAAAGTTCTGTACAGTTCTGAAAATGGGTCAATGACATGGCGTGTCAATTCTGGTGTCCAAAGCATATTCATAATATAAAAACTGTATACATTTTTAAATACACTTCATTAAGTGACTCAACTTCCCCCTCTTTAATTACTCATGTGAGAATTCATTGTAAATAATTCATTTTTAAGGAACTATTGAGCTCAAAAGTCCCAAAATGTCATTCCGGGTAACTGTCCCGGCTTAAAATCTGAATACAAAAATGTAAAAAATATAAAAAATATAAATAAAAGTATTTAAAATCTACTTGGGCATAATTGTTTTGATGTTTTCAAAGATACATATAGTGATAAGCTTATTTAAATTTTTATGACAGAAAGACTTTTGTCTCCAAATTGTGATTTCTCTAATGTCATTCCTGAATAACAGACATCAATGGCCATTTTGAACTATAATGCATTTTGGTATGTAATGTGACATAATATTGTATCAAAAAGAAGACCCTGAAGGAGCACCAGAACATGTGCAAAGGTCAGTAAACGTATCTTAAAATGTTGATATTTTGACCTTTTCGGTCACTGGTGCACTTTGTAGCAATATCATGTGTCCTTTTGGATAACACACATTTATAATGTTTTTATATATATATATATATAAAAAAAAAACTATCTATTTGATCTAAAAGATTACCTTAAGTGATGATAGCTAAGTTGTAGTTTTCCATAGGTGGTTAAGTTAGTGCCTGATTATAAAGAAAAAAATATTTGTTTTGTCATTCCTGGATAACAACATGTCATTATTGGATAACAAAAAAAAAAAAAAAAAACTCTGTTAGCCAGGACATGTCATCCGTTATCCAGAATGACATATGCATAACACTGTTTTTAATTAACATTTGCAAACTTTTAGGCATAGTTATTATAGTTATATTATTAACATTAATATTATTTACATAATTGTATTTTTTTGCCATAATTTTGCTGTCATTCATTTTGATTTCATATGATTCTGAGTCACATGGGTCATTATCATTGAATTGAATTTTGTAATGTTAATGGTCAAATCATGAATACTGTAATCATATTTATTAATACATCAACATTTTATTAAAGCTTTAGTATAGCTTCTGATGTTTTAAGGCAAATTCTGTCCTTCCAGATGCCTCGGTCTAATAAAGAGAGGCAGAGACGGTTCAGAACCAGGATAAACGCATGAAGAAGCTAGGGCTGAGTATCGTCGAAAAAAGAGAGCAAGGTATTATAGTGATGGCTCAGTGGAATAATAATGTGTCAGTAACAAGCAAACTTGAAATATTAATCGAAATAGGTTCACACATTCATTTGCAACAAACCTAAATATTTTAGCTGTATAATGTGTTGGGCTATACCCTTGGCCAATGTTTATGAAGCATTATAATTTTACAGATTTACTGTAAATTTGACAGATTTTTAAATCATTCAAAACTTGTCAGTGTCTCATACTTTGTTTCAAGTTTGAGTGTTGGAAAGAAAATATGATACTAAGGATAACAATAACACAGAATTTTACCCATATTTGTGTGTTAGATTACACAATTCTGTTTTTTGTTGAGTTAATGATAAAACAGGTCTTATTTACTTTATTGGAAAACATTTGTAAACATTTTCCAGCTTTGTTTTTTTGTTTTTTTTGGGGGGGGGTTCTGAATTTTGAGTTATCAGCAGCCAAAAAATTAGCCCATGGCTATGCCTATATATAATGATTATATTAATTGTGATTAAAATGTAGTTTTCCGAGCACTAATTGTTTGTTTTAACACCAATGGATATCAGTATTTGTATATGTCAACAATGGTAGAAATGTAATTGATTAAAAAATTAATTACGTTACCCAGGAATGACATTTTCATGGGGAAAAAGGTCTGATTCACCAAAAAAAAAAAAAGTTCATTACATTCTTGAAATGTGTACATGTCATTGAATTACATACATAACACTCTAATATAGAAAGTCCTAAAATTCCATCATTCACCCAAATACCTTGTTCTTAATAATAAAATAATATATATATTTTTGCGAGATCCTTTTGTGCAATGTAAATGTAACAGTAATGTAAAATGTAATGAAGCAACAGATCCTTTTCTTCCGTATTGTGACGTACATCCAATTGTAATGGATTATCGAAAAAGAAAAAATGAAACTTGGTTCTATTTTTCAACTGTTGATTGGATGTTCAGATGTGGGCATTGCACTCAAAAGTAAAGGCAGCTGAACTTGACCTTGCAGGAGTGGGATTTAAGCAAATCATATAATTGGAGAAGTCCTGGTTTTCAATATAAAGCATTTGGATTTACTTTTGTTTATTATGGGCTTGTTTGGTGTTTGGTTTTCTAGCAAGATCTGGCAACTCAAATCAGTAAAGGCTCATACCTCTTTTGCCTCATACCCTGTGATTTTCATACAGAAGAGAGACACCTTTCTAATGTGCATTTAAATACGTCATTAAAAACATGGTTGTTCAGTTTGGTTCCGTACACAGTGCATACAATTTTTGTAAACGCAGTTATAACTTTAGCTTTTTTGGGAGTCATTTGGTTGTGGACCAATGTGATTGTCAGTCCTGTAAGTTACTGGACTTTTTAGAGTTTAAAGCTCTAAAAGGTGAATTGACAACCAGATTTAGCTGCAGTGTCTACGTGGCCAAACCGATCTGTATTGGTTAATAAATATGTGACCCTGGACCACAAAACCAGTCACATGGGTCACAATTTTGAAATTGAGATTTATACATCATGAAAGTTGAATAAAAAAGCTTCCCATTGATGTAGGCTATGGTTTGTTAGGATACGACAATATTTGGCAGAGAAACAACTATTTGAACATCTGGAATCTGAGGGTGCCAAAAAATTTAAACATTGAGAAAATCACCTTTAAAGTTGTCCATTTATGTTCGTGATTGTGTTGCATTCACTCACAGAAATAAATGTTTTATATATTTACGGTAGGATATTTACAAAATATCTTCATGGAACATGATCTTTACTTAATAGCCTAATGATTTTTGGCATAAAAGAAAAATCGATACTTTTGACCCATACAATGTATTGTTGGCTATTGGCACAAATATACCTGTGCGACTTATGACTGATTTTGTGATCCAGGGTCACATATAGTGAATTTCCATTCCATGGAGACCATAGATGTAAATAATAAAAGTAACGTCTGTTATCTCAATTAAGTTGACAAAAGTTTAGAACAAATTTGCTGCTTTATAGCATACTTGTATGATAAGAAAAATCTCTGAATTAGATTGCATGGGTCTTTATACAATCATAAAATAATTGAGCAGAGCAATTCATGAACTGACAGATGGACAGAACCAGAGAGAAAGAACAGTTGACCCTTCTTACTAACAAGTATGAAACTTAAAGTTAAAAAGCGGTCAGAGAGAGCAATAAAGTATGTTTAATAGGTAATTCAAACATTTATCATTACACATACATTATTATTTCAAATAGCTCTCTCTCTCTCTCTCTCTCTCTCTCTCTCTCTCTCTCTCTCTCTCTCTCTCTCTCTCTCTCTCTCTCTCTCTCTCTCTCTCTCTCTCTCTCTCAGTGCAGAGCCAATTAGAGCTGCTATGAGCTAATTACATATGTCATATGTGAAGGCAGGGGTCCTTGTCTCTATTTCATGTCACTTTAATTCCCTCTCACTAAGTCTGACATGTATTTCTACCCCAGAGAGAGAGAGACAGGAGACGAGCCCAGTGAGTCGTGTGTGTGTGTGTGCGTGCGTGCGTGCGTGCGTGCGTGCGTGTGTGCGTGTGTGTGCGTGTGTGTGTGTGTGTGTGTGTGTGTGTGTGTGAGTCTGTAAATACGACACAGCAGCACATGCCATTGCAGGATAAGTAGCTCTGCAACAAATGAACAATGAATAATTAACACACTAATTATACTTTAAAACTAAAATCACCTCCTAAATATGAAAAGAAAGTCCTGTCAAGAAAAAACATTCTGAAATTATATTTTCCTTAAAGAAAACCTTTGAGATTATTAAGGCAACATAATATGGTAACACTTTACTGAAGTATTTATGTATAATGCATTATAAAATATGTATAATGTAGCCTACTTTATAATGCATTATCTTTTTAAATAAATGTAACCAGAGTTAAAATTCATTAAAATATTTTTAGATTACTTGTTACATTCTTACAAATTGCTGGTTTTTCATGTGTTTTAATTCATAATACTTAAGTATCATAATGTATTAGAACTGTTAATTTTTCACAAGATCATATAATGCAGTTTAAGGTGCATTACAAGGAATAGGCCTAATGATAATATACAATCTTTTATAATGCATTATATAAAGGCAACCAACCGACCGACCGATCAATCAGTGTTTATGAAGATTTTTATCTTTCAAATCTATGCTAATTTAGGGGGAATTGTTATGAAAATAATGTTGAATGCAAAAACTCTTACAAATTAGGCTTCCTTGTCCTCACGCTAAATGTTATTTTATACATTGTTTATTTCTTTCGTTTTTTGGGGGGTGAAATCAGACCCTGATGTTTTCGTGAGACATTTTGTGTTTACACTCAGAGCTGAGACAGTCAATGCCCAGTCAACCCTGCTGTGAATGCCCGCAGACCACCATACAGACCCCCACCTCTGCCCTCCCTCAGAGTCCTCAAGACAAATCAACCTGATTACACTAATTAATGAGACACATCTACTAAAACTCCCACAGGCCTGATGAGGAATGGCCTAACAGCTGGATATGGCACACACACACACATACACCAAACAAAGTCACATCCTCTGAGAACTGAAGTTTGACCTTGATATAAATTGAATCTGTTTCACTCAAAGGGCCAAGAGAGATACAGTTACAGAAAAGTACAAGGGAAAAGCCCCCCTGCCAAAAGAGACAGAATGAATGATGAAGTGAAAAAAAAAGTGAAAACAGTGAGAGAAAAAGAAAAAAAGAATATAATGAATAGTGTGTGCTGGCTTGTAGTGTATTTTATGTAATATTAAGGTACTAGTTGATTTTTAATATCTCTGTCATCAGTTGAAGAAGATGAAGACTGTGATGGATTTTAATGAATCAACTTTAATTTGTTTTTCTTGCATGAATGACATTCATATGCTTTTAAATGTTTCCAAAGTCTTTGGGGAAAACTTGTGACTTTGAGTGTGTATGTGTGTGTGTATAAATAACAAATAGGGGAAGTGAAACTAGACAGATTACTAGTTCTCAAACCTTGTGATAAGTAATCATAAAAACAGAGTTTGCTTGTGCCAGTGACAGAGGAAAAAGGTTGGGGCTTTTGAACCAATTGAACCAATCATATTGAAGGTGACATGTTGGTCTTATTTGTTTTCTCAATTCTATAAAAACTGTTGTATCTGTGTTTTACGGTTGGATTCTCAATGGAATTTGTCTGAGATCCTCCGGCCTTGCTTCTTGGGAGAGATTCCCTGAGAACTGCTCGGGAAGATCTCCTGGCCGTGATTAAAGCATTTAAAGGACATTTGCAGGTCTGTTTGTCGATTTATTCCTGCGCAGGAAGTTAGTTTAGGAAGGAAGCTAGTTTAGGGAAGCAAGTTAGTTAGAGTAAGACTCGGCCAGTTGTCGACTGAAGACGCAAGAGCTAGAGAATGAAAACAAACTGAAAGTCCATGAAAGTGAAACTAAAGATGAAAAAGTCCAGATAACTGTGACAATCTCAATGTTAGAATGATGTCTATTTTTTATTTTATTTAGCATATTTAATATTTAACCCTTTTCGTCTAGACTGGTCCCTGGGGGCGTATGATCACACCGGTGTTATTGCAACGGTCAGTGCATCACGTGATCAACTGCTAAATTAAAAAGTGCTTTCGCACATTGGCTGGAGCTGAGCACAGACATAATAGAGAGTAGACGCCGCATTGGCTGCTGGGCGCAAGAATTGCGGCCACCATCTTGGACCGGTCATACTCCTGGATGCGTAGCAGCAGAAGAAACAAGATGCCAGAGCACTATGCAGCATATTCCTGCTCAAATCGGCGGACCATCGCAAACAGGGCTCGGGGGATTACTTTTCACAAGTAAGATTTAACATTACATTGGTTGTATTTTGTGAATAGAATATTACCAGAGAGTTGAGAAGGAGCAAGGATCTTTTATATTACTGTACTGAAATCGTAGCCAGCTAGCTAGGCTATGTTTACTGCACCGGCCGGTGTTCACCCGGCTATGAACTGAGACTTGATAAGTCATATTCCATAACAGTGACTTAGATTACAACTGACACAAGAATGCTATTGTAGAAATAAAACAAATATTACTGGTATAACATTGGCCAGCGAATTTTACACAAGTGACACAGACTGTATTATCAGTGTTGGGCAACTTGGGCAGTCACTACTTTGTAGCTTAGCTACAGTAGTAACTTAGTATTTTGGAGGTACCGTAAATCCTCTAATATTGGCCTGTATTCCATTAGCGGCCGGGTCTCTAACATTGGCCGGTCTCGCTGTCGGCGGAGGTAAATAAAGGCCGGTCTCTAATAGTGGCTGGGGCTTTTATTAGAACCAACGTTTTTCTGGGCAGGCCACAACATTATGCTTGTGATAGTAACATGCAAATACCACAGGGGGGCAATGTTTGCTAATGAATCCAAGCCATAGCTACGGTAGCCTGGTCATGTCAATCACTTCGCTCTTGACTCGCACTCGAGACTTCAGTCACCGGTAGGCTGATGTTGTTTACCATGGCAGCTGCGGAGCCAAAGAGGATTTTTGGCGAAAATAAATGTTTTAACCCCCTGGGATCGACAATCGCGCTGGCGCAATAGAGCTCGGGATCGTTGCGTCACGCCGCAATGCATTGTGGGAATCACGGTACGGAAGTAGATGTACTGTATAGTAGGCAGTAGGTAACGTTGATCATTTGGTCATTAATTTAGGTTATTTTTTGGAAAATGGTTCAGTGTTGCTGTATTGTGAACTGCTGTAATCGGTCTCATGATCGACAGGGCAAACGCCTCATAAATCATATTAGTTTTCCCTATTTTCGTCGGATGGCTTGGGTCGCCGCTGGTCGTCAATATACTAGCAGCTACCGGACGAAAACAGTGGATTATTGCACGTATGATAAATTACTCCTGAAGAGTAACAAACCCGCATAGACAATTGCTTCGTAGCTCACAGAATCTGACAAGTGTGTGTGTCACCACTGATGCTTGGTTAACGGTGCAAACGATTGTTTTCTCCGCGTTTACTTTGTAGATCTGCAGATCTTGCACTCATTCATTTGTGAAATGCAAGTGAGCCTCCAGTGACAAGTTTTTAAATTGATCGGAGCAGAGACTTCAAACAGAAAGCACAAAGCCTTTCTTTAAAGTTAATTTCGTTTTGCATTAATTTGTATTTTAATAAATATATCTATATAGAAATGTCTACTTTTAAACAAACAATTCAAAACAAAAGAAAACAGACAGCTCTCTGCTTATGTACGTTAATCCGTATGCAATGTGCATTTCTCTCTGGCGCGTTCACTAACGTTACAGCGAAGATCGCCAGTCGTCAACCTCATCTTTGCAGCCGACTGACAAAAAAAAATCCCACTTGTTTATTAATAAACAATTAAAATGTGTGTGTGTGTGTGTGTGTGTGTGTGTGTGTGTGTGTGTGTGTGTGTGTGTGTGTGTGTGTGTGTGTGTGTGTGTGTGTGTGTGTGTGTGTGTGTGTGTGTGTGTGTGTGTGTGTGTGTGTGTGTGAATGTTGTTGCCAAAAGGGCACATGAAATTGTTAATCCGGCCCTGGATAGGAGAAAATACCAGGGAAACTGAGGCTTGGTAAGTTTTCATATTACTCCAGGCTTTGTTCATAGGGATCGATTCCGCCTATAATCAACTTTTTTTTTAAAGTAGCGTTGTTTGGCTTCATTATGAAGTTTGTCCGTATATGGTATAGCCAACTTTTTTGTGTCACGGTCCATAACTCTTTCTGGATACCGGCCGGCTATGCTAATATCTTATAAACAGGCTTTTGCGGTGCCTCTAAAATGGCCGCCGTTACCCACAATGCACCATTCCATAACATCTACGCCCGAGCTCTATAGGCTCGCTTTTTTTAGAGATTCAAAATACTCTGTTGACTTTGATCTTAATTACGGAGAGCGCGCGCTATTCAAACGCAAATAATCTGAGGCGATCCACGCAAACCTGTGAACGCCCACAATCAGCTGGATAACACACATCTATCTAAGTAATAATAATCCTGGAAAATGTACCTCAGAAGTGCTTGGAAGTATTATTTCGAGGAATGGATCCAGCTGAGAAATAGGTTAGTTCTATATTTGCTTTGTTCTAATCGCAATAGTGTCTGTAAGTTACACGCAAAAAGACTTTTTAAATATGAATCGCATTTCTGTGTGTGTGTGAATGAATGAATGAATGCACAGATGCGCGCTGTTGTGGAGCTAAGCTGGAACAAATGCTGTTTCAAAATGAATCATTGCTTTTCACAAAAAAATATAATTTATATTATATTTATTTGTTGTTAATGCTCTGTATGCATACCATAATGTTATATGGTAACTGTACGTTTTCAATAAATTAACCTAGTATTTTATAGGTTCAAATAGACACAAAATCTCGTTTTTATTCATTCTACTGGTAGTCCATTTTGCTCAAATAGAAATAAAGGCCTGTCTCTAATTCTGGCCTCCTTCCAATAAAGGCCTGGGCCGCAATGCGCTTGAGTAAAATAAAGGCCCGGGCCTATATTAGAGGATTTACGGTAGCTCCACTATTTCCTGAATCAAGTAACTTTTCAGAAGCTTAACTCCTTTATTTATCAAGTAGCTTGGCCACACAAGCTACACTTTTCTTGTCATGTGAAATTAGCGCAACTTAAAGTAGCTTCCTACAGTATGTAGTGAACTAGCCTACTACTCTGTTTGTGTTACTTAGGTTGCTACATTTGACAGGGTGGTGGCTTTTGTGTAGTGAAGCTTTATTCATGGCAGAGTAACTGATAGCTTGCCCAACACAGTGTGATATTCACATGTAATTCACCCTAACAAAAGTAAGATACCTCTCATGTCTCATACCCACACCACTTACTTAAAATAAAGGCAACAGAACATCTGACAGTAGAATGGTTTGCAAACAATTCAAAATTCCAGCAACATTTGTTCATTTTCAACAGATATGCATCAAAATAGGAGTTTTGTTGAAGAAAGGTTCTAAGAAATGTGAAGGAAGAAAATAAGCTTCACCTCATTTGAGAAATGTTTTTGTGTAGACTCTCCCAAATCTTCCGTTTTCATTTTGAAGGTTTCCCAAGGAAAAAGATGTGAGGAAGAAGTGGGAAGTGTCTTTGAGGAGAGAAGGATTCACTGCAAGTGTTTCATCAGTGCTTTGCTGTCAACATTTTAAGCAGGGCGAAATGCAGAAGAACATGGTAGTACTGTGTGTGTGTGTGTGTGTGTGTGTGTGTGTGTGTGTGTGTGTGTGTGTGTGTGTGTGTGTGTGTGTGTGTGTGTGTGTGTGTGTGTGTGTGTGTGTGTGTGTGTGTGTGTGTGTGTGTGTGTGTGTGTGTGTGTGTGTGTGTGTGTGTGTGTGTGTGTGTGTGTGTGTGTCAGAGAGAGACAAATATAAAAAGCTTCAAGTAGACTAATATAATATAATCATATATTGTTTCTTCAACTTTTCTGCTTCTCTATCATATTTATAGTGTGTGATACCTATCATAGCCTACATCATTCACATATCACAGGGTGACCAGACATCCCCGGTTTCAGGGGACAGTCCCCGTTTTGGTTGCCTGTCCCTGGATAATTACAGAAGAAAAAAAAGAAAGAAAAAAGTTTTTGAAAGGTGTTTTTGAAGACACAACATTAGGTTTTTCAATCAGATTGATAGTCAAACTGGAAATGTCCTCGTTTTTTCCCCCTTTTTGATGGGAATATGTTCCCAGTTTTGATCTCGGACGTCTGGTCACTTTATATCGTAGGATATATCAGAATATTCTATTACTGTTAAGCCCACTATGAATATTAAAATGCGCCGAACCATGTGTCCTGTATCAATGTATGACCTTTGCAGCAAAAAAAAAAGAAAAAAACACGTGAAAATCAGTTCGGTATTCAGTGAGGTGTGATTAATTAAATCCGCTGACAGCTCATTGCACCCGCCAAACAGATTACACTGAGTGGAGCGGGTGACCGATCCAAGATGGCGGCCCCACGGCTCGTCAGCGCCAAGGGGGTAATCCAGCACCCGGAAAGCGTACCTTCTATGGGGGCATCCATTGGCAAACAAGCCATCACCTGCTGTTAGCATTCCATTGACTCCCATTCATTTTGGCGTCACTTTGACAGCGAATAACTTTACATCTGAGGTGTTTAAAGACTACATTTGTCCATTGTTTATTTCTAAAGAAACACGACAATGTATAAAAGACTCCATTACCTTGTATCTTACACTATGGCTCCATAGAAGCCTTTTTGTAAAAATAGGCTAATGATTGCGTCATAACCACGCGACTCTCTGTCGCACAGTAGAGAAATTACCGTATAGACAGAAGGAGAAGCTCGCAGGCATCTGGGGGTACGTGGAGGCATAAAGTCCGATAAAGTCAAGGGAGAAACCCATAGAGAGTCATAAAGTTGCTCCTGCTCCTAGCACATGGACAGCTCCTACTCACACTCTCCGTCTCTGCTAGATTCGGAAAGGAATGATTCAGATTTCTCTTGGCACAGCTACTAGAAGACTTACAACTGTCAGACAGGTTGCTCACGTCACATCTGCGTCGTCAAGCTCAGTTTGAGGCTGCGCAGTACGCTCAGCCATCAAGAAGTGAGTGCTTCTAATTGACCACTTTTCTCTGTTGAAGTCTATGGGGTCGCTGTGTCCATTTCTTTTACTCTCTCAGCGCCAGTAGGCATTAGCGGTCGATGCAGCGTCTACTCTCTATTATGTCTATGGATCTGAGCAGACAGCGCTGTCATATATCACAACTATTCAGTGTTTTGAACCACATACTGTTTATTTTAGGTTTCAGACATTTAAAATCACATAAGTACTAGCAAAACAATGAATATGAGTTTGTATAATACACACTGATATCTATGGATTTAGAATAATAATCCTTTCCGTTATAATTAGACGACATGTTTTATTCATAATACACATTGTGTAAGTAGCTTGAAAGTTGACTCTATTCATCTCCTAGTTCACCAGCCACTTACTTTCATGTATTTCGGGAGAAATTATGTTTTGTAAATCCAACAGATCCAATTCTCTGAACTGTGGCACAAACTAACATGGCGGTGCCCATCGCGCATGATACAGCTGAACTAACGCGATCGTTATAAAGGTGTTACACAAAACAAAACACATCCACTTGCACATATCCACTTGCACATATCGGAATATCAGATATTTCATGCTATAGCTAATACATTTGTGAATATTTTGAATAAAAAAAGGAAAATTTACATAAAAGCAGATCATCATTCATTCAGCTCTGTTTTGGTTGCGGTGTGTCACGTGACAAGCAATGAAGTGTCACCATGGAAACAATAAAGTGACAGGGTCTAAATAACGGTCGCCTTGAAAAACTCACGCTGGGGGGTCTATATTATATTTTATTCATGGCCATTCATTATTCATTTGTAGTAGCCTATTCACAAACTGTTTGCTCAAGCTTAGCGTTTTTTCGGAGTTCACGGTGAAGCCTGCTCGCTGAATCGTCACGCTTATTCATTTGTGGATGTTAACTGAATCTGTAAGTCAGCTAAGCTGTTTACTTCTGAATATTATATCCATCTTTAAATTACAGGAATGTCTTTCTGTCTGTGTGTGTGTGTCTGTTATTCACACCGTGAATAACATCTCTCAAACCGTTAGTCCAATGGATTTCAAACTTGACATGCGTCTTGCTACGGGCACGAGTAAGTGCAGTGCCAAGTTTGGCGTTGTTCGGATTAGAAATGCAAAAGATATTGTTAAATATATCGGTAAAAGAAGCACACATCAGCTTTTGCCGCTCTAGCCGCTGGCCACTCCCCCTCTCACACACACACTGAGTGAGCACAGCGCAGGACCAGAGGCCACTCCCCCTCTCACACACACACTGAGTGAGCACAGTGCAGGACCAGAGGCCACTCCCCCTCTCACACACACACTGAGTGAGCACAGCGCAGGACCATAGGCCACTCCCCCTCTCACACACACACTGAGTGAGCACAGCGCAGGACCAAAGGCCACTCCCCCTCTCACACTGACACTGAATGAGCACAGTGCAGGACCAGAGGCCACTCCCCCTCTCACACTGACACTGAGTGAGCACAGTGCAGGACCAGAGGCCACTCCCCCTCTCACACTGCACACTGAGTAAGCACAGTGCAGGACCAGAGGCCACTCCCCCTCTCACACACACACTGAGTGAGCACAGTGCAGGACCAGAGGCCACTCCCCCTCTCACACACACACACACTGAGTGAGCACAGCGCAGGACCATAGGCCACTCCCCCTCTCACACACACACTGAGTGAGCACAGCGCAGGACCAAAGGCCACTCCCCCTCTCACACTGACACTGAGTGAGCACAGTGCAGGACCAGAGGCCACTCCCCCTCTCACACTGACACTGAGTGAGCACAGCGCAGGACCAAAGGCCACTCCCCCTCTCACACTGACACTGAATGAGCACAGTGCAGGACCAGAGGCCACTCCCCCTCTCACACTGCACACTGAGTAAGCACAGTGCAGGACCAAAGGCCACTCCCCCTCTCACACACACACTGAGTGAGCACAGCGCAGGACCAAAGGCTACTCCCCCTCTCACACTGAACACTGAGTGAGCACAGTGAAGGACCAGAGGCCACTCCCCCTCTCACACTGACACTGAGTGAGCACAGCGCAGGACCAGAGGCCACTCCCCCTCTCACACTGCACACTGAGTGAGCACAGCGCAGGACCAGGGGCCACTCCCCCTCTCACACTGACACTGAGTGAGCACAGCGCAGGACCAAAGGCCACTCCCCCTCTCACACTGACACTGAGTGAGCACAGCGCAGAACCAGAGGCCACTCCCCCTCTCACACTGAACACTGAGTGAGCACAGTGCAGGACCAAAGGCCACTCCCCCTCTCACACTGACACTGAGTGAGCACAGCGCAGGACCAGAGGCCACTCCCCCTCTCACACTGAACACTGAGTGAGCACAGTGCAGGACCAAAGGCCACTCCCCCTCTCACACTGACACTGAGTGAGCACAGTGCAGGACCAGAGGCCACTCCCCCTCTCACACTGACACTGAGTGAGCACAGCGCAGGACCAGAGGCCACTCCCCCTCTCACACACACACTGAGTGAGCACAGTGCAGGACCAAAGGCCACTCCCCCTCTCACACTGACACTGAGTGAGCACAGCGCAGGACCAGAGGCCACTCCCCCTCTCACACTGACACTGAGTGAGCACAGCGCAGGACCAGAGGCCACTCCCCCTCTCACACTGACACTGAGTGAGCACAGCGCAGGACCAGAGACAGAAAGGGTCGAAGAAAGCAGCAGAGCTTAAGTAGCGTTTTCTCTGAGTTCACTGTGTAGCCTGTGTGCTTAATCGTTGTGCTTATTCATTTGTGGATGTTAACTGAATCTGTAAGTCAGCTACACTGTTTATTTCTGAATATTATATTTTATTCTGGTGCACTTAACGTTATCGCTACTGTGTAATAGTTGTCTATGCTATTCACCAACTAAATATATCATATTCAATGGACATAAACTGTTTGCTCAAGCGTAGCGTTTTCTCGGAGTTCACTGTGTAGCCTGCGCCCTCAATCGTGTAGTTCAATTTTCCATATTTGTTGTATGTCATTATGTCAGTATCAATATTTGCTTTCTACCATGCACAAATAAAAATGTCAGTTAACTTTTGCTGTGTAATTGTATAACAATGAGCACTAAACACACCGAACCAACAATTACAAAAACACACACAAAAAATGATTTTGCACGGGCGCTTTGCACTAGTATAATATAATTTAATATAAAAGTTATTCAAAATGCCTAATATTTAATATATTTAAATAAATCTTAAATAAGTAAAATAATTACTGATAATATAATATAACATAATATAATTATATTTTCAGCATTACTCAATGGGCCCTATTTTAACGATCTGAAACGCAAGTATCAAACGCGAAACGCAAGTAACTTTGTGGGCGGATCTTGGGCGCTGTTGCTATTATACCGGCGGGATGAATGACTCTTGCGCCCGACACAAATCTAAAATGGGTTGGTCCGAAGTAGCTTCATTATTCATAGGTGTGGTTTGGGCGTAACGTGAAATAAACCAATCAGAGCGACATCTCACATTCCCTTTAAGAGCAGGCGCGCTTGTTCCATGGCGGTTTGCTATTATAACGGCGGATTTGCCAGGCGCACGCCAGGAGCGGTTCCCAGCCAAGGAGACCGACCTTCTCGTCAGGGCCGTAAAAGACAGAGAAGTGACATTGGGGATTGGAGAAACCCACCCAAATCAGCTTCGGTTAAACAGGCGTATGATAATTTGGGTAAATGTGTAAGCTAGATTTATGCCTATTTTTTTCACATCTTCATGGACACAACAATGATTTTGTGTGTTCATATTTTTCCTTGTAATAATGTAGCCTATGATTTGCAAAAATGAAAACTGCTGCTTCTGTGTAGATGAGAGAATCAAAGTGTATGCGCGTTGTGCACACGCTACATTATGGCCAAGCATGCGCCCTCAAAATAGCATTTGAATAACATGCGCAACCAATTTTGCAGGTTTAGAAAACAATTCCGCCACTGACTTTAGACTAGGTTTTTCCTGGTCAGTGGCGGAATTGTTTTCTAAACCTGCAAAATAGCATCAGGGAACGTTTGTGCCAGAACACGCCTACTCTTTTCGCTGAACCGCCCCCGGGAGCGCAAGTTCATTCACTAATTTACCGACGTGCGTCTGTGGAGGGAAAAGTCCGCTGTGCGCGGGTGCAAAATAGGAATGATACATGCGTCGGTGTACAAAATCAATTGCGCTGGGTGCAAGATAGGGCCCAATATGTTATAATAAGTTTATGTGTATGTTAGCAACATACATACATGAAAATAACTTCTTGAGTGGAGGGAAAATATACCATAATTATAATGCAATGAAAATATTCAAAGTTATAAATATCAAATTAGTGTAATAATCAAGTAATAATCCAGTACAAAAACAAGCACAGCAGTAACGGACTCTGCAACATACAATCATCAACAGTGGGAAGGCCTACCAAAAATAAAGATATCTGCCACATTAGCAACTTGTATGCAGTGTGAAGTTTAGGGTCTGTGTTCTTCTGCCGCTACTGACAAACAAGATAAATAGAGTCTCAGAGCACCTTTGGCAGTGATGCATTACAAAGTCCAAAAGCGAGGTTGTAACACAAGTACATTTATACTACAGCTGGGTCCAGTTTACCTAAAAAAAACCAAAAAACAAAGAAAACTCCAAAATGTGATTATACAGTACAAGACTATACTTGACTCTGTTTGGATCAACTTATTTCAACTTGAAATAAATGAAATCAAAGTTTTCAATTATTGTGGCTTTACTAAATATTATTTGTGTTATCGTTGAGCACATCTATATGATGGAGTACATGTAAAAGTAGCGTTACTATGACATTTCATAATATCAAAGGGGACAATTAATTAATCTATGTAAATTAATTTATAAAGCTAATTTTCTTTCTCATGAGACATAAAAATCATTGTAGTCACTAAATAGGTGGCAAACCAACCCGATCTCATGGCAATTCGTACATATTTTACGAGGTGGTTAATTCGTAGGAATTCATACGACCTCACTTGTACGAATTTGTACGATTTTTGTTAAAACCGTATACAGTATTTTACATGTTGCCCAATTTGTATGAATTCGTACAAATGACCTACCCCTGATCCCACCCCTAAACCTACTCATCACTGGGGTTTAGACAAATCGCACAAATTCGTACTAATTCGTATGCATTGGTCGTGAGATGGTATTGGGTAAACATTACGTATGAAAACAACTAGCTATAACAGCTTAAAATCTGCCCTTGAGTGGTCTCAAATACATTTTAATACAAGTTCTTTTAATTTCACTTTTAAAAATTGAAAAGAGTAGCTAAAAAGAAAGATGCCACTTTATATAATAATGATTATTTTTGTATAAAGGAACAACTGAGCAGTGCATCTAAGTAACTATGCATTCAGTAAGAGATAATGTACATCCAGCCGGTGGTTCTCTCAAAATAACCCCCGACAGGATGATGAGGACTTGATCAGCCTGAAGGGGGTTATTTTGAGAGAACCACCGGCTGGATGTACATTATCCCGCTTATTACACGGCTACTTGCCACATAAGTAAATAATTAGACATGAAATATTGATCTGAGTTTAAATATTTTATTATGTCTTTAAACGCAAAGCTTCCGCGGAGAGTTCAAACTAGACGGACATTTATACGGTATACAGTCATTAATGTCACTTATTACACAGCATTTCACCACATAAATAATTATGGGGATAAGATATATTGATTTCAGATTAAACTGTTTTAAATTCTTACCTGTTTGTATCTCATAAACCAACAGTGTACAAAACAATAGTCACAAAATGGCAGCAGCTGCGTTTTGCATTAAAACAAGAGAGAGCGAGTCCACGATACTGGATGGCAAAATTAAATAACTCTACACAAAATATTGAATATTGAAAGTTTTAATATTTTATTAGCTCACCAAACGCAAAACTTCCACGAAGAAAAAACGTTTCTAGCAGGCGTTTAGCACTGCTGACTTCAGTGACCCGGATGAGCCCGCGTTATCTGCTTTGAGCGGTTGTTCTGGGAAAAACATACCACTGGATGGCGCTATTGACCAATCAGAATCAAGCATTCCACAGAGCTGTGTAATAAAAATATAGAATGTATAGTTCTGGTCCAGATGCTGATTGGTCAATACCGGTTGTATTAAAATATACAACGACAATAAGTTGATAAAGTTTCAAATAAAATGTCAACGAATATTTGTGTACAAAAATTAATTTCATCAGTCATAGATTTAATGCAGTAAACATGAATCCATCAGCTGTCTGAGATATAAACCCTGAACAAGCATACTCTCAATGGCTCCATTTACCTGCACACTTGGTTCTGCTGACCAGCGGGGGTCCTGGCGGGCCGGTTCCACCCTCTCCAGGCCGGGTGAGAAGAACGCTGATGCGATACTCTGTATCAGGTTCCAGGTGCCAGACTTTATACGTTAGTGAGTTGACTCCGTGTGTTTCAGACCATGGTGAATGACTGGCCCTGTACACAATCTCTCTGCGGATCACCGGCCCGTCGCCCACTATAGAGTTAGTGTTGAGTTGGATGATCAGATATGTGGGGCCAGAGCGCAGCAGCTGGGGTGGAGCTATCGGAGTGGGTGGGACTACAAAAGAGTACAGGAGAAGAAAGGAATCAGACAGGAATCACCTTTTATTTAGCCTCAGTCTGTTTTAAATTGTGATATATTCTGAACAAATAAATAAATAAATAAATAAATAACCCACAATGAAATCAGATTGAAATGATAATGGATCTTGTTTAAAACAAACTTCAGGTGTTTGTTTCTAATCTTCTTCAGAAGGATCTGCAGAGCTACTGGTTCTACAGAAAGAACCAACACAAGGTTTGACTTTAGCACATTTAACTCTTATGTCAACTATCTTTCTAGTGTTTAGGATTTATAGTATCTGTAACGGTCACCAGCTGGAGTGCCACCAGAGGGCACTCCACACCAGACTATCATGATTCACTCACAACCACATTTCCCATAATTCACTGCCCGGACTCATCATCCCTGATTATCACATTCACCTGTGTCTCATTATATTGTTTAGTTCACCCTATATAAGCCTGGTTCACCTCATTATTCCCTGCGAAGTCTTGTACGTTATTCCACTGCATTTCTGAGCATTTCCTTTGTTGTTGTTATTCCTGGTTCTTGATCTCTGCCTGTGTCCTGGTTTTCCTGTTTTTGCCTCACCCTCTGGATTTGTCTGTTTGTTGGATTGCCTGCCTGTGTATGACCTTTGC
The DNA here is from genome assembly GCF_965113295.1 of Leuciscus leuciscus. Taxonomy (NCBI): domain Eukaryota; kingdom Metazoa; phylum Chordata; class Actinopteri; order Cypriniformes; family Leuciscidae; genus Leuciscus; species Leuciscus leuciscus. The sequence continues at coordinate 19,652,353 of NC_138736.1, read as the reverse complement.
CTGGATTTTGACTGCAATTCTGAATAACACTTTAAATAAACTGCATTTGGATCCTCAACCTTCGTGTCTCTGAGCAGTTCGTAACAGTATCTATCCAACTTATATTACATTACTGTGACTAGATGAGCCAATTTTCTGAACATACTTGTTGCAGTTTAGTTTTAATAAAAGCTATTTTTTGACTATGGAGCAAGTTTTGTTGAACTAAGAAGAATCGCAAGATATAAAATAAATTTTATATTTTCTAAATCTAAATCTTAAAGTGGATTATTTGCAGTCAGAAACCTATTAAAATGATGAGTTTGTAATAATAATAATAATAATAATAAATCAAGTGTAAAGGCGAACATAAAAAAATATATAAAAGTATAGTTTACGGACACAATTTTTTATTAATAACCTGTTTAAATGTAAAAAAAAACAAAAAAAAACTGTGACGTGTTGTTATGTCAAATAAGTTAATTGTTTTATATTGTTGTTATAAGCCTTGTTGAGTTGTCTTAAATACTGAGATAATAAAGTACCTAACCTGCATAAATGCATCATTGTTGGCTTTAAAGACCCCCTGCAGTCAATAATTGTATCCCTTAAAACTCATCTAAGCCATAAAATAGCTTGTATGTAACTCTACACCCTTGCTTCATTATTTAAAACAAAAACAAATGCATCACGTAAGTAATTATAAAAATAATATAAAACTGTTATTATAATGATGTATATGTCTTGATGTGGTTAATACTTAACCTATAAATACGTATTATATATAATGCCTAAGTATATATAAGTAAGTATATATATAAGTATATATAAGTATAATACAAATTTTTTTTTCATTATGAGCATGGGCTTCATAAAAAAGTGTTAATGAAATTATCTCAGATCAAAGGAAATGAGAAGCAAATAGAAAAGCTCAGTGGAAGGTCAGACATAAGCAATTTTTATGTATTAAAAGCATATTTCTAATTCAATCGGTTACAGCTTTTTTTTCTTTTTTTTTACTGATATCTGAGAGTGTCACTGTCACATTCAAATGAATTAAACTATCCTGATTGCTTAGTTTTTTCTAATCTCTCAATTTAAATGAATCATCATCTCTGTATGAGATACTATCAGTAACAAACTGTGAAACCTTGACTTTCATATAAAGCAAATTAGAATCAACATGTTAATGGGAGCACAGATGCAGATACACATGCCTGAACACAGAGTTCCATTACCAGACGGGTTTCTGGCCAGTGGTCTGTTACTGTATATATTGCACCATACAAGGTATAACCGGAGGAACAACTTGGCTTGGCAAATCTGGAAAATGTATAAAAATTATGCCAAATTTTGTGTTCAATATAAAGCTGATCCTATATACTTGTCACATGTCAGTGTGTATGTTTGAACTTTCAGTTAGTGTTTTGATTGATTCCTGTTTTCCTTTGTTCTTTTCCTGCCACTCCTCCGTTTATATGGTTACTATCGTTATCAGTTCAGTTGTATCACCTGTGTTTAAGTTAAGTTTATTTAAGTTCCGTTTAAGTTCTGTCTGTTCAGTCAGTCTTTGTCCGATCTCTGTTACATTTAGTGTGTGGTACCTGTTCTGCTGTCCTGTTTTATTACATTAAACCTTCGTTTGTGGAAAATATATCCTTGTCTCCGTCTGCCTTCCTGCAAGCAATTTGGCCTGTTGCTCTTTTAGTTGTGTGTGTGTGATCAAATATGAAACTGTGACGTAAATACAGCACACTTCAGCAGCTAATAACGGAAGTTAAATAATAAAGCATAGCCAATTTGAAGTACACAATTCACCCCACCCAAACAAAACACAGCAACAGTGATTACCCTTTTGTTTAGTGGATTTTCAGTGACATTACCTCAGTTCCAGAAGAAACATGAGTCATTCACGCTTTCAATCATGCCACCATCACGAGAGGCACTTGTAGGGAGCGGAATCATTACTAGGGCCATAAAGAGGCAGCATGGGGTAATTTGCATGACTGATTGCACCAGAAATTCTGTTATTTTGGGGTGAGATATGTCTCTGATTGGTGGTTATGACCGTAATCAGTCCGCCGGTACTCTCGAGTGCTCTAGTCAAAGAGGTTACAACTCACTCAGGCTTTTGCCGAAGAGATCTCTAGGTGGGGACGTGATGTTACAGTAAATCAGAGAGACACACTTAGGTGTTGTGTTTGATTGGAAGTTCAGAGGGATCAGTAGACTCCAGAACGTTCTGTACTTTAAGAAGATAACCTGGCGATAGCTAAGAATAATGGCTGACTGCTAGCATGATAAAGCGGGTGGTATCTGTAATCTTGTAATCATTGGCATTGGCCAAAAGCTTTTCTGTTGTATAAAGTCTGGAATTTATTGTTCATTATTCTAGTAGAGAACCTTCTACTGGGGCATCTGACATTGATGAAATATTTAATTTAAAACAGCATATTTGAAAGGGTTAGTACACCTAAAAATGTAAATTCTGTCATAATTTATATCATATTATATCTGTCATCATTTGTATTGTCAATGTGTGAACAGCTTGTAATGAAACTTAAAAAAAACGAGACATTCCCTGACTTCTTAGGTTGTCTATGGAAGCCTGTAGATTGATTTTTATGTGAAGGCTCCTGTGAGCCTTTCTTCCATTCAATGACACATTAAATTAATGCTTATACAATGTTCAGGATAATGAAGAAAGAGCCATTACTGTAATGTCAGTGTGTCATACGAAGAAAAGAGATTAAATCAAACTATATGGTATCACATAGTCAGATCCATAGTCTCAAATATACTTTATATAATTGCACACCTTAGAACATCCATCAATCAGAATTAAGCATTCAACAGCTCCATGGTATAGACATATGTAACAAATTTTAAGTTATTTAAAGACACACTTGGACATTGAAGATTTTTTTTTTTTTTCATACCTCTGACGATTAGTTCTGCAAAGTTTGACACTGCAGCTCCATATGTTGACTGAGTGAGGCATCGGTAGAGGTCCTGCTCTCCACGTTGGGCTCCGCCCACCTGAAACCATGCAACCAATCGACGCTCTCCTACTGATGACGTCACTGAGTATGGTGACATCAAAACACCGTTACGCCTCTGAAAGAGAGAGAGGTACGTGATGCAGAATTTATCATCTATATGATCTCACTGTCTTGTCAATCTTAATATATATTTACACATACAAAAATGAACATTACATAAAAATGGATATGCAAAACATTATGATCAGTGAGATAAAAGTCATAACCAAATTTACAGCAGCTGTCTGCAATTGTTTGGAACACTCTTTTCTGGACCAAAGCAACATAGTTTAATTATGACACAAAACAATAAACACAAGCATTTCCAGCAGATCCATGCATGACAACAACACTGAAAGATGTCCCCCTTTAATATTCATGATTAATAACTCCTTAATAACTCCACAAATCTCTCACATTGGTAGAATGGGAAACGGAACTCAATCCTGCAAATGCTTGGAAAATTCAAGATTTATCAAGTCAAGTAGGACATATTGTAATTACAAGTTCCAAGCACATGAATGTCAGAGCAAATTGATATATAATGAATGTTATGTAATAAAAGTAAAGCATTTATTAAAATTTAGCAGTCTAAAGTATTTATTAAAATTAGTTCATTTTAATTTTAACATAGTAATACATTATTGAAATAAAAAATTAAATCTGAATTATTTAATGGACCTTAACAAATGGAAATTAACAATGAACAGTTTATTAAATATGAAATTATCAGATTTTTTAAATATTGTAACATGCATTGCTCATTGTTTGTTAATGTTAGTTAATACAGAAACTAACGTTAACTAATAGGAGTTTATTGTAAATTATTACCGAAAGTCTCTTCTTACATGATTTTTATTTTTATTTTATTTTTTACAGTGTATATATTTTAATGATTTTAAAGGAGTGATGTACAGAATTTGGTACAGCAATCATCATTATTAGTATTTCTTAAAGTATGTTCATGGTTTTAATGAGTTGTCTAGTCTATCCATGATTTAGTTTTTTTCTTTCCTGGTGCATAAAGAGCAAAACAAAACTCAATGCTCTCGTAAAGAACTTGCATATATTGATTGTGTGCTTAGCAGTAATGATGTAAATCATTGATTTCCTCCATTGTTTAAACCCAACTATCTGAATAGCCTATACTATGAGAGAATAAGAGCAGACGGTGTCAAGTGCATAAACTAGTGCTGTATTCAGAAAGTGAGATGCAGGGCCCTCATAAAGCGAACGAACATAGTCCCTTCATTCCTTTAAATGCACAAACCCTCCAGGTGTTTGGACAAAGCAGCGGCTCACTCAGGAATTGATCCCAAAATTAGTGAATGACAGAAAGAGCCTGTCATTCAAAAAAAGAGAGATAAAAAAAAAAAATTGTTCACCCTACATTCTGGCATTTTAGTTCCATTTTGATTTCCTTTGGAACAATTTCCATTCAGAAATAGAATTAACACATTGACTTGAATGTTACATTTTGAGGTAGAAAGATGGAAATAGTATTTCTTGTAAAATGTACTCCATGTTTTATTTAAAAAAATAAAAAAATAAATTATATATATATATATATATATATATATATATATATATATTTACAGTGTTTTTATGTGAAACTTCTTGAAATTCTATCTTTTCCAAGCACAAAGCGTATCTACTTTGATGGCTTTGAAGTTATTTTAGAAATATTGATATATATTATGTATTAATGTTTTGAATTAGCTTTAATTTTATACTTTCAGTTTTAATTTATATTAAATGTTATTAAAAGTTGTTTTTTGTTTTGTTTTTGTTTTGTGTGTGTGTGTGTGTTTCTATTTTGTTTTTATTTCAGTTTTAGTTTAATATTTGTAGTACTTTAACTTCAACTTATTATATTGGCCACATTTCTAATTTAAGTGTACTAATTTTTATTTCAGCTTTATATCAATAAATATATATATTTTATAATAGATTTAGTTTGAGTTAACAAGAACAACACTAGCTTGGAAGACTAGGAATATTGTGAATAAGTCATATAGACTACTTTTAAAATATATTTATGGTGTTTTTTCTTCTTGTTTGGAGCAAGGCAGCCTGTGGTCACCATCTGCTTTAATTATAATGCAAATACCAGCGGGAACACTGCAGAATATCTCCTTTTTTTCAAAGAAGAAAGAAAGTCACGATTGGAACAACATGAGGGTGAGTAAATGATCGCAGGATTTACATTTTTGGGAGAACTTTTCCTAAACCTCACATAGTTTAGGACATCTAACAACACAACATTTTGTTGCCTGAAAGTGCACTTTCAACAACCTTTCCTGAATTGCTGAAAAGCACCAGAATAAATAAAACACATCAATTAAACTGGGAGCCAAACTTTCTAATATCAGCACATGTTTTGAACTATTCCCCTCTGCCTAAGAAAGAACATGGCGGCAGAGATTCTACAAGTGAACTGATGTACACAGACAGACAGAGTTTGTAAACTGAAGTGCGAACATAGCCAAGAGATAATCTCAGTCCAATGAGGATTTGCTCAAAGCCAAAACAGAATCAAATCAGAAGATGCAATTAAAGCATCTGAACTGCCACCACATGACAAGAGACCCCAGGTTAAATGACTAAACAGGAAAGATGGGCTGTCACTTCCTGTTTGTTGCTGCCACGTGGTTTGATTTGGAGTTGATTCTTAATCCTCTGATTTCTTCTTAAAATCAGTTTTATAACCTATCATTTTCTCTTTCTACATCGGGTGAACATATCCCTAATAGTATATCAAAAACAAACAGAATGTTTTGACATCGCTAGTTGTATCCGATTCCCCGAACATCTGCTACTTTAGCCCATTAGCATCACTAGCGAGGTAAAGGCTGGTCTTGTTTACACTCTTCTCACTCAGAAAATATGTTCTAATGGAGTAATGGATGTGTGTCTACCTTTGAGTGCAGGTTAGAACAGGAGTTAGAGCTGGAGGCCATGTTACACTTTCAGATATAAGAAAAAAAATCTCTTGTTTCTCTTGCTCTGGCTACCGTGTATAGACTTCCAGGGCCCTATGTTGACTTTCTAAAAGAGCTTGCAGATTTTCTCTCACCATTTTAACATTCATCTATAGATGATGCGATAGGAGTTGCATTTACAGGTATACTAAACTCTTTTGGGATCAAGCAAAACCTCACCAGACCCACTCATCATTTTAATCATACACTAGATTTAATTATATTGCATGGAAACATTTTTACTGATATATATGTATATATATATTCTACTGCAAAGTGATGATGTCACTGATTGCCTTGAAACATGCATACTCTGCACTGCTGATATTTGCCATATCACTCTGTGTTATCGACCAGGTAAAACAATTATCCCAACCACTAAAGACAGATTCACAAATAACTTGATTTATTTGGTTATTCACAGATAATCTTCCGCTCCATGGCAGCTTTCTGTATCTCATTCACATATTTTCAAAATGGTGTTGCGTTTGGTTATGACACATTATGAACTGTCTTTCTGTAGAAATAAAGAGTTGTACATTTCTTTAGAATTTCTTTTTTTTTGGTTGTGTCCAGTATATGAACAGAAGAAAGTAATATGCGTAAGGAACAATGTGAGGGTAAGTAAATAAGTTCTACATTTTAGTTAGTAAAGTAATTTTTTTTATACAGGCACACTTGCAATAAATGCAGTATAAGTGCAAGTTTAATGTTTTTATGCAAAACTGTAAAAGCCTTATTAGGTATCATTTAAATGCATATGCGGGTTGTTAGCGATAACTGATATAAGGAAATATCAGTGAAGTGTTTTGCCTTTGGTGAAGATTTGAAGAAGACATTAACTACGTTAATTAAAGGCTGGGAGCTGGGAGGAGTGTGAGTCTGATGGGATATGTGTGTGTGTGTGTGTGTTTATATGCGTAAACGTGTAAAGGTGCTAATCACAATTTTTGCAAAAGTAGAGGGACAATTAAAGTGAGGAAATTAAAATGTTCACATTATTATGTGTTATTTGCATGTGCCGCCTTGTGTGTTAGAAAGAGATTTTTTACAAAACGTTATTTTACATAATAAAAAGTGAGCTCTTGTGCAAAGGTTAGGTCAAATAAAATAGTTTTGGCCAAATTCTAGCATGCCTTTTTGAATAAGTAAATCCTATATTGAGTGAATAAACAATTCAACATGTCAGACAGAAACAATAGATGTGTTGATTAAATGTGTTTATATTTTAAGCAATACTTGCAGGAATAGATTTAAAACATAATCAAAATAAAAATGCACCAGTACACTTGCTTTATACATGATTATCCAGCCTTAGAAGGCAGCTGCCTATGTAGAGAGTATATGCAGTGGCAAAGAGGTTCACTAGGTTCAGCTCACAAGGAACAGAGCTAGTGTTGGCCTCTGTCTTGAAAGAGGTTTTCCAATTGGATTTGCATACAAAACAACCAGTGCATTGAAAAGAAACGGTGGGGAAAAAGGAATAAAAAAATAAAAAAAGTCCTCCTAACTAAAGCCTGGGGTCTCACATCCGGTGCTAAAATCTCAAAATGTAAAAGGGCCCACAGCAACTTCAGTCACCCAGAAAGTGTTTCAGATAAGCTCTGAGAACTATATGAAGAGAGGATCCAGTCAATGATGGAGCAAGAACTCAGTGTTAGTTCAAGTCCACTTCGACTGCCTGGAGAGAGAGATTATACGCTGGGAAAAAGAAAATGTAGTAAAGTTTGTAGCGTTTCAGTAAAGAGAAAACTGCCATTAAAACAATATGTGAGGTGAATGTTTTAGGTTAGACGCATTGTAAATCAAATGTCTGATAATTCTTTAAGGAGATTTTCTTGTATTTGCCACTCGCCATTCAAATGTTATGGTTATAACAAAGGCAAAACAGGTGTGACACTTTGAGATCTACAGTATATGTGATGCGATCTGGGAAAACCCACCACATGGTGAAATTTTACCTATTACAGGTTTTGATATCATGTTATGAAGCTGGTATCAAGCCCTTTCCAAATCTGTTTTTATTTTGATCATAGCTTGTTGGTAGCAAAAGTTATGTTTATCTGAAGTCGGCCGATCACTATGATTTTCTGGAACGGAATTTTGAGAAAAACAGGTTTAATTAACTGTCACCGTCGGGACGCTTGGCACTCTTTTTTTTAAACAGGATTGGCGCGAAATGCGCACTAATACACATTCACTGTACATGTTATGTGGTTTATTTTATAGGTAAACTATCTTTGTAGTGTTAAGAGACGGACAGGTGTATGGGATATACGGCGATTGTTTTGTTTTTTTCACCTCTGCCGGGCGTTAGAGAAAATGGTCGCATAGAATGCATTAGAGAAAGAGAGTATTTTCAACTTGACACTATCGCTGTTTTTCTGCACTAAACAAGGGAATTTTGCCAAGGTATTTTCAGAGATAAGAGAAAAGATGTTATAGAATAATAATTTAATGAAAAAAAATTGACAAAAAAACTGACATTCCAACTATTTTGGAATTTACTGAAAACGGCCAGCGCGACATCCGACGGGTTTTCCCAGATCGCATCACATGTAAGAAATCCAACTTTAAGCAGATTGTCTTTCTCTTCTGGAAAATGTGGCACTGCATCTTTTGTCCAGTCAAATATGAATGTAAATGTGGAAGTAGCATCGGACTAGATTTGGGACTTAAAAAGTTGATACTTGAAATGATCAACATAATCAAAACTTTGCTGAAAATCCTGTTGTACACACTCTACTACATGTGCTATGTTGTCTGATTGATAGTTCATAGTTTTTAGCAAGTAAAATGGCTGTTAGTATAATTGTAAAATATCTTTAGGTTGTGATAAATGTATTTTGCTGTGAAATATAAACATAATAATAACTTACATTGTTAGTAATATTTCAAAATGAACACTTACTTACAGTGGGTATAGAAAAGAATCACCCCCCTTTAAAATAATCACATTTTGTTGCTTTGTAGCCTGAAATGAAGACAGACACAGTTTTTGTTTCATTCAGCTGTATTTACTCAGCGCAACTTATAACATCCAAGTGAAAGATATAACACCAACATGTCAAAAAATTGTTTAAATAATAATCACTGAAAAAAATCACATAATCACTGAGTTGGAAAAAGGATCACCCCCTTGTTTCAGTATTTTGTTGAACCACCTTTTGCTTTAATTACAGCCTTTAGTCAGTTGGGATATGTCACTACTAACTTTGCACATCTAGACGTTGCAATATTTGACCACTCTTCTTTGCAGAACTGCTCAAGTTCAGTTAAATTTGATGGTGACCGTTTGTGGACTGCTGTCTTCAAGTCATTCCACAGATTTCCAATGGGGTTTAAATCTGGGCTCTGACTAGGCCATGCAAGGACATTCACCTTTTTTCTCCTTCAAACACTGTGTGGTCAGTTTTGCTGTGTGCTTTGGGTCATTGTCATGTTGGAAGGTAAATCTTCTTCCCATTGACAACTTTCTGGCAGAGAGCAGCAGATTTTCCTCAAGAACTTGACAGTATTTTGCCCCATCCATTTTTCCTTCTATCCTGACAAGTGCTCCAGTCCCTGCTGCAGAGAAACAACCCCATAACATGATATTACCACCTCTATGCTTTACTGTAGTAATGGTGGTATTTGGATGGTGAGCTGTATTGGATTTTCGCCAGACATATCGTTTGGCGTTGAGGGCCAAATAATTCAATTTTAGTTCCACGTGGCCTAAGAATCTTCAAGGTGCCGTTTGGCAAAGCTCAGTCGTGACTGCATGTGGCCTTTCTTGAGGAGTGGCTTTTTTCTTGCAACCCTCCCATGCAAGCCACATTTGTGGAGAATTTGTGATATTGTTTTCACATGCACACAATGACCACTCTTTGTCATGAATTCCTGCAACTGTTTTAGAGTTGTTGTAGGCCTCTTGGTAGCCTCTCTGACCAGTTTCCTCCTGGCTCTTTCATCCAGTTTGGAGCGACGCCCTGACCCAGGGAGGGTCTGTGTTGTACCAAATACCTTCCACTTCTTAATAATAGACTTTTCAATGTGCTTCTAGGCACTGATAAAGCCTTTGAACATTTTTTGTATCCATCTCCTGACTTGTGCCTGTCCACAACTTTATCCCGGAGATCTTTTGACAATGCCTTGCCACCCGTAGTTGATTGTTTTCTTCAGTTGCACTACCAAGGACTGAAATGCTTCAGGAAAAGCTTGTTTCATGCTGAGCTAATCAAAATGACCACAGCTGTTGACAGAGCCGCCTTAACCTAATGTAAGGCCCCGGGGCTGAGAGGTTTTGTAGGCCCCCCATCCCCTCGATTTATAGAGACTCATTTAAAAAAAAGTGTAATATCTAGGTAATCTACATCACAGAATGCATTAATTTCTTTCGAGACCTACAACAGGTTTTTTAATATTGTTTTCAATTTGAACATTGTTATTAACATATCACTGAGCACATAAACACAAGACACTTTATTTAACAACCACACACAGCAACTAAATTTCAACTTTATGCAAATGAGAAGCGATTTTCGCGAGCGACAACCAATAGGAAAGAAGCCTTTCAGTGGAGCTCAGCTCCCGTCACCGTCTGGAGTGCAGTGCAGGCAAGACAGAAGAGTTCGAAGGCGATATCACTGTTTTATATGATTTACTGGAACTAACCACAAACATGGATATAATAAAATGATGCATGGAAAAGATACTGTCGACAGTCTCAGTGAGTTTATGCTGGATTTAGTGCGTAAATCATTTTGTTTACAAATTAGACGCTTTGCAGTTGTTACATGTTAAAGATTTTATTTTGGATGTGTTTAATTGTGATTATATTGGCTGGGTTTATAAAAGTTTATAAAATTGAAAGGATCATTGCTTGGTACATTTGGAAACAAAGCTTGTCTATTTCTAAATGTAATCGCGTGCATCGCTGACGATACTGTCCGTGTGTTTAAAAAAACGTAATTAAACACACTTGCAACAGACACACCCCAAAGCGGAGACGTTACAGCGTTGCCAGCGGCACTGAGCGGACTTTTGCCGCTGTAGTTACACGCACCGTAAACGTGCAAACGCCTCATTCGCGCCGCGGGACCTCGCCGCGGGACCTCTTTGCATTGACTTAACATTAAAATCACTCGCGCCTGACGCGCTATTCGCGTTTGGTGTGAACGCACCATAACAATAACATTAGAGCAACAGCACTACCAACGTCCACAAGCGACTAGCGACATACAGCGACAAAATCTGACAAGTTAAAACAATATGACCATTTCAGCTCATCATGAAACTGAACATGGGAGGCCCCTGAACTTGGGAGGCCCCTGGGCTTCAGCCCAGGTAAGCCCGTGCATTAATGCGGCCTTGGCTGTTGATCACAGTTGAAAGTCAATTGGCTTTGTGTGCTATTGAGGAGGTGATTAAGTACACCTGGTTGGGTTTACAAGTCATTTTTAGGAGGGTGGTGATTATTTTTCCAACTCAGTGATTCTGTTTTTTAATTTGTATTTTTTTGTCTTTCTTTTTTTTCTGACAAGTTGGTATTATATCTTTCACTTGAATGTTATAAGTTGTAAATACAGCTGAATAAAACAAAAATTGTTTTTGTCCGTTTTCATTTCAGGCTGCAAAGCAACAAAATGTGATTATTTTAAAGGGGGGTGATTATTTTCTATACCCACTTACTTGACATATTGATTATCCATATCCATCACTTTTGATCCAGCTTTTTTAAAGATATATAATTAAACATTTTCGTTAAATATATAAACCTTAAACAACAATTCAAAATGTTAAACAATAAATCTTGATTTATAATTATAATTATAATTATTTATAATTATAATTACTTTTAATTATCATTTTCCTTTTACAGAGGAATTTTGTGCGCAACCAATCATCCACAACCAATCATCCAAGGATTCTATATAAAATAGCTGATTAGAGAATGTGGAAGTGGTTAAAAATCACTAAAACAACTTTAACCATGAATGTGAATGCAAATCTGAACAAATTATCAAGAATAGAAAATGCTTACCTGCTCTGGGAGAGAGTGAGTCAGAGAAAAATATGAAGTATCATAACAACAACAGTTAAAATATTTATATAGACATGTCAAGTAGTAGAACATTTGCATAATTTAGTATGCTAGTTGATATTACTCTTGTCTACTGTAGCTCTGATCTCTGAGTGACGTGCAGAGACAGCAACATTTTTTGATTTGTGCTCATTTTATAGAGTTTACACTCATCCGTGTATCATATTGTACAAGGTTTAAAACATTTAAATAGACATATCAAATAGTAGAAAATGAGTAATTTAAATTTATATTACTCCAGAGAAATGCAATGCGATTTGCAATTACTGTGCTCATTTCATTCATATTGTGCTCATTCACTTCACACACTCATTAAAGTGTACTGATTTTAGAGGTTTATTTAGCTATAATATCATGCTATCTCTTGGCTCACCTGTTATCCAGCAAACGCAAGAAGTGTCTGCACAATATTTTACCTATATCATTTGTTATAATTTTTTAATTCATTTTGAAGCCATTATCCATGGCTAAACGAATAAGGTATTCGGCTTCTGGAACATCTCATAACAAACAGTATTTATTTGATTATCATATAATAGCTGAATAAATGTATTAATCATTTGAACACATCAAATGATATATAATGAATCAAGAAAATGTGCTTTCTTGTTTAAATCTTGCTTTTTGTTTTCTATAGAAATCATGCTAGCAGAGCAAATATGTAATTAATTAAAATAGATGTTTAGCAATTGAACAGATTTCAACAGAGTTGTGATAATGTTGCGTGATTTTATTTGCTGGATAAAGCCATAACCAAAATCACTATGTTTGAGTGAGTGAGTGAGTGAGTGAGTGAGTGTGTGTGTGGTTAGGGGCAATGCAGACAATTAATGTGTTTAAAATGACCTAATTTGTATGCTATGTTAATTTTATGTTAGATAATGATTTATCTAGCATATCTAGTAGTTCTCACTCAAAAGAATATGGGACTTGAACCACTATTTCTTTATTCATAGAAAGGGCTATTTATATTGTTTATTCATACAACTACAAATACCTGCTTTAGGTGTAAAACTTAGGGAAAAAAAATAAAAAATTACTCTGTGTACCTTTAACACCAAACAACTATTGTCATGCACTTCTTCTGAACATGGGCAGAATTTCCAGAGTGGATTTTCAATTTGCTGTAGCTTCCTTTAACATTGGACTGTTCTAACACAACCAAGTTCAAACTTGTGTGACCTTTCCAATGTAATGGAATTATACTGAACCTCTCAACAACATGAATGAGAGAGTGAAACTGTTGTAAAACAAGAATCAACATGGCCTAGGGTGAGACCTCTCCTCTAATACCAAACATAAAAACTGAAGGAGAGGACATATCGGCTGGATAAGAGGCATTCTAACGGGATTCAAAACAGCTGGAGCACATCACAATGGAACACAATCCCATCGTTTAAGGAAGCAGTTTTAATACTTACTTTTTCTAACTTGATACCCTATCATAAATGCTGCACATTGTGTGAGAGACAACAATGAGGTGAGTCATGAGGATATACACAATATACACTGACCAAATATAATATCGAGCGCATGTGTGGGTCAACAATTTAAAAATGTTGCTTTAAGAGGTGCCACACTTATAAGGCTCAAGATTTGGCTGGTTAGCATGGTGGCTTTTGAAACATGTGAAATACATTTTCTTTGCCTTTGAAGTCAAAACTTATTTTACTCACTAGTGGTTTTGGGCTGTGCACCTTTTGTGGTGCCACCAGCCCAAAAAAAAATCACAGTCATTGTCATGTTGGTTTGGCTTTTGATTTATGTTTTCATGTCTTATATTTTGTAATTTTGCCTCAGTTACGTCTCATGCTCCCTGTTTGACGTGCTTTTCTTGCTCCTCGTATTATCCTGCCATGTGCTCCCCTTGTGAATGTGTCATGATTTGATTGGTTGTTTCAGGTCATGTGTTTTTCAGTTCTGTTTTGTCATTGGTTCGTTGTCTTGATCATGCCCAGGTGTTTCTTGTTACTCATTAGTCTTTGTGTATAAATAGGCCTCATGTAACCGCTGTTTGGTAAGTCTATGTTTCTCAAGCCAAGTCTTTATTTGTTTAATGTTTGATCATGTTTGGGAAATAAAGCTGCACTTGGGTTCTATCAACTTGACTGCAGTGAACTCATTACAGTCATGAAGTAATTTTCCTGTAAAGTGATTCTATGGCATGTGTGACTCAGGTTATTGCCTGAAAACATTCTGTGGTCCATGAGTAAATATGGAAGATTTCAAATTGCTTCTGGGGGGCCCTGCACCAGACAAGCAGCTGCCATTGAGATTAATGAGAATGTTAATGGGTATCTCCAAGTACTATTGACCTATTAGTTTCACCATAAATCATAAACTGGATGTGAAAAGGGAATACTAAATATAATTCCTCAAGAAGATTAGGTATGGTTAGCTGTAAGTGAATTCTGTTTTCAGTGATGCATTATAAAAGGTACAGTTACAAATTAGAGATATACATAACACATGTTAAGTACAATTGCATTTTGTTTATAAATGCTCCTATAGAAGCCTGTTTCTGCCACTGAATAAAAAAACAAAGGTAATTGTGACTTATCTCACAATTTTTCTTCAACTCTTTTTTTTTTCAGAATTGCGAGATATAGACTCTGAATTCGTAGAAAAAAAAAAGAGTCAGAATTGCGAGTTTATATCTCACAATTATGACTTTTTTTTCTTGCAATTGTGAGTTTATACCCTGCAATTCTGACATAGTTACGCTGTTGCGAATTTATATCTTGCAGTTGTGAGAAAAAAGTCAGAATTACAAGATAAATAGTAGCAATTATCTTTTAAATTTGTATTATTCCGTGCTTCCATTTGTTCCATTACATTTTGAAAGGAACATTTATATTTCTCCCCTGATACATTTCCCTAGACATTTGTGTTTATAATACAGCTATATTGGTGAAAATGATAATCTTATCAGAAACAAAAAAGTGTGTTGTAGCAATTTTGGGTTGAGCTTTGTCGATATCCTACACTGCAAAATATTTCTTGAAATTAAGACATAAAAATATATATTTAGCAATATTTATCTTAAAACAACAGAAAATGTGCCAAAAGGGCATTAGTATCTTATGCAATTTTCTTCCCAAGGATACTTATCTTGTTTTAAAGATGTTTAGATATTCTACAAAAACAAAAAGGCTAATATTTTTGAAAAATATTTTACTTGACTGTTATTCAAGTATGACTTGTGTATATTTTTGTAACACTGCGCATAATGTAGAGATAAATGACATTTAATAATAAAATAAGTCCAACTCCTCTACACATTAAATAGGGCCGGGAAGTGCAATTGCCGCTGCTTAATTAAAAAGGAAGTGCACTGAATTTTAATGAGTTTTTTTTTTTTTTTTTTTGAAGGTCACATGTTTCCGACTTCCAGCAGTTTAAAGTCCTAAATATAGTTTTTCTAAGCTTGCTGCTTCATTAAGCAATAGCAGCTTATGACAATTTGGTCACACTTTAGTTTAGAGTCCAATTCTCACTTTTTGCTTTTAATTAACATGCATATTACTAGGATATTGGTTGTTTATTAGTACTTATAAAGCACAAATGGCTTATTCTGCATGAACATATTCTACATCTCTTAATCCTACCCAGTTCCTACCCTAAAATTAACAACTAACTTACTAATAAGCAATTATTAGGAGTTTATTGAGGCAAAAGTTGTATTGGACTGAAATTCCCTCATACACACTAACCTCCATCAGGAAGGGATCAGTCTTAGCAGATCGCCCGGTTGCCACACACTGAAATGTGGCGTTCTGCCCCGCATTCACCTCCACATCACCAAGTCTGGAGAAATGAGGCACTTTATCTGTGGAAAAAGAGAAGTAACAGTTATTACTATATTATCCAATTAAAACTCAAAAAGAACAGCAAAGTAAACACACACCTTATGAGATGCAAATTAATAATATAATATAATATAATATAATATAAAACTGCACACTCTATTAAAGGAATAGTTCACTTAAAAAAGAAAATCCTGTAGAAGAAAGACATTCATACAGGTTTGAAACAACTTGAGGGTGAGTAAATGATGACAGGATTTTCATTTTTAAGTGAACTATTCCTTTAAGCACATTTATTTCTAAAAATTTCGGCACAACAAGCCCCCTCATACCTTGACAAAGGCTACTTGTTGTGCCGAAACATTGGTAATAAATGTGCTTAAAAGAGTGTGCCATTGTTTTGTTTAATTATGTTTTGAGATCTTCAAGATTATTAATAAACTGCTCTTGGGTTCTTTATCATTTTCGTTCCACCTGAAATAAGTTTGGATATACTTATAGTAGTAGTTGTATCATTTATTTTCAATCATTCATTCATTTATTTATTTATTTTTTATTAATTATGTGTCGATATTTAGAATTATGAAACCTGAGGTTTTGTTCAATTTGGTGTAGAGACAAGTACTATCATCAATGTATTACTGTGGTACTTATTTATGGGAATAACAGGCAGTGCATAAATTATTACTATGTTAATAACATTATACTAAATACAAAAAAAAACAATGTTTCTGTACATAATAATTTAATGATCTTTGTGTGTGTGTGTGTGTGTGTGTGTGTGTGTGTGTTTCAATATTCTGATCTTAACCAACAGCGCATGTTCCCTGTAGTATTTGTTCCTTCTTAAATCTTTTTGGCCCTCGCAATCTTTCAATAAGGTGCAAAATAAAATGATTTATACCGTTTCCCCGGTTGTTATACAGTCCATTCATATCACTTATCTCTAAGCGTCATGTTTTGTCTTCATGCCCACGGAATGCCTCATTTGTTCTTATCTGCCTATGCTTGTCAGCTCAGCATCAAATCATTACTCGCTATGTTATCAAGAGCACCGGTGCCATAACATGACTGCACTTCACCTATTCCAGACACTTTGCAGAAAATACAAGCGTTGCCAGCTTAATTTTCCATCAGAGTGAATCTGAGCGAATGCGACCAATGCAAAACAAAAGAGACGGCCAGACGGGAGGCAGACGTTCAATTCCTATAAGCCTTCCATTTTTTCAGAGTATAATAATGAAAAGTCTCCAAGCGTTGAATGCTTAAACCACCATCTAAAGAAAAATCGGTTAAACTTATTTTAAAGTGTCTGTGTTACACTGTAAAATAAAGTGTTACCAAAAATTCTATAGCTTTTACCTAAAGACGGGTTCTTGAAAAGCCCTTTGTTTGCATTCACACAATGTGTCTCTTCAGTGGCCATCCAGCTCATCTATAATTGCATCAGTCTACTAACATGCCACTAATATCTGAAGTTCACGCAGTTTAATTATGGCTTTCTTATGGCAACGACTTAAAAAAGCCAGATGTGAATGGATACAATGAAATCTCAGTTTGTTCTGCCTGAGCGAGCTGCGAGGCCAGAGCTGTGGTGTTTTACTGTCTGTTTAATAGGTAACTTATAATTTGAAGCAAGATGTAGGTGGCTTAACTGCCATTTTTGTTGCTGTGATACCGTTTGAGTGTATTGGTTGCACTGATGCATTCCCTGTTATTGAATATAAGAGTAAAATAACATTGATTTTAAGAATGACTATTAAGTCTAGTGCCAAACAAACAAGATGGCAGCAATTTTCAGCGGAGAGTAAATCTTTGTTCCTCTACTTGCGAGTGTTTTCGCACTGCCGACACAGAACTTCAAGCTCCAATATAACAAGCCAGTAAACAATGTGCCGGATAGAGATAGGTTGGATGGTCCAATTTGAATTGAAATCACAAAAATATTGCAAACCATAACAATGTACCCCACATGTCTTGTTATTGTAGATAATATTTTGGAAAAATTGAGAGGACACTTACAATGTGTTCAAAATGTTACAATAACATTCAATAACAAAAAAATAACATTATATTATTGTAATCACATGGTGTTGTGTTAAACTTTTTTTTTTTTTTTTTTTTTTTTTTTTTTGCATGGGCTTGTTCAGTTGGATTAAATTTAAATTAGTATTTAGATTTTAGAAATACATTTAACTAGAAGATAATGACTTTTTAAAATTATTTTAAATTTCATTTTTGAAATCGAAACCCATTTGTTTGAAAAATGAACATTGCAAAAATTGTAATTTAAGGGACATTCGGACCATTTCATCAGAGCCATATAGTGCAACTGCGCCTCCAGTGACCCGAGTTCAATATCGATCCCACTCCTCTCTCTGTTTGGTCTCTACACTATACTATAAAGGTATAAAAAAGGCCAAAAATATAAATAACTTAAAAATAAAAAAAAGACAATCAAACTGGAACAGGATGCACAGAATATTTGTGAGGATACATTTTTGCTTTTCCATTATGGATAATATGATTTTTCTGAAGAAAATTGTAGAGAAAGTAACTGTCGGACTGTTAGCATGAAACACTCCCTGAGAAGTTGCACTAAATGCATTCTCTTTAACAAAGACACTACAGCCATCAATTCAGCGTTTTCATCTACATATTTTTTAATGACAATGTTGACCATCTTACTGTTGTTTCCATCATCTCTTGACGTGATCAAGGTAAAACTTTTTAAAACATCTCAAATTACTTTACATTCCAACTGACCTCTGTACTTCTGTTTTTGAATGGAAGAACACCTCATTTGTGAAAGGTCTTCGAGAAACCACTGGTGTCTTGTTGACATGAACCTGAACTTTTATTTGAGGCTGAATAGTTGTTCAGACATTCAGACTAGCCACTGTCTAGCCTATTTAGAAAATATCCGTAAAGCAAACAAGGGAAATGTAGGACAGACAAGCCTGGTTGTGATTCCAGCGGCATAATTTCGCTCTAGTTCTGGAACTGTGTGGTATCTGAGCAAAAACCTCACAGTGCTGCCTTTGGCAAGAGCACAGGATTCTGGGTAAACACAATGGCCTGTTTCTTTGTCACAATGTCTCTATAGTTCATTGACATCCTAAATCTGGCCACTGATCAGTGAATCTGAAACTGCTTAATAGAATCCTCCCATAATCCATATTCCTTCTCTTTTTATTTCTGTTTACCAAATTCTTAGAAGTGTATTTATGTTGGTTTCTTATGCTTAAAAACATGTTTTATATAATTTCAACAAAATTGTTGGACCAAAATCATCAATGGAAAAATGTATCACCATCCTTTCCCAGTTGATTAATCACAGTGCATTAACACATTTTTTTTTTTTTTTTTTTGGAACTGAAACATTGTTTACATTATGCAAAATAATGCACTCTACCATAACCTAATCTAATAAAATATTCACTAATTTGCACACATTTCCAGAACATAAACACTGGATTAAGCCAGGTTCAAAAATCTTTCTTTTTTCTTCATCATTTAGTTGACATATTTTGAGATAACGTTTTTTTTTATAGGGAGAATTTTGGATAACTCTTGGATAACGTTTGGATAACGTTTATAAATCCATAAATCAGAAAATAATGTTAACATTCAGAAAAAAAACCCACCATATACCTGAATTTAGAAAAAAATAAAAATTGTATACATCAGGCACAATGTTAAACGAACAAACCCTTCTGTAAAATATAGATAAAACTGCAAAGTTTGAAAAAACGGCCTTTAAAGTTATATTGTAATTGAAATCTAGAGATGTAAATAGAAAGAAAATGTATATTTTCTTTCAACTAAAAGAAGACATGTTTTGGAAGCAAGTTAGCACAGAATATAAAAACTGAACAGGGAGGGGAAAAAAAGGTTTGCCTGTAGCGTCTTGCCTTAATGCAATAAAATATTGTCTTTACAAATTGAATATATGTGACTACATATCTTAATCTTTATTTAAGACAAAATATATTGTTTACAAATGTCATGCATTTTTCAGTCATGGAGATTGTTTCTTGTAGGTATTCCATATAACATTTGAAAATGGTACTACTCTTGCAAATGTATTATATTTGCATAAAACTTACTGACCTTTGAACAAAGTCATGGGGGTCTACAGGGATCTTCTATATTATGCATTTTTTTCTTTTTTATTATTTGTCCTTACTTTGTTCTTACGTGTAAACAAATTTTGATTTGGTGGCAAAAGTATTTTTAATGTTAATAATAAAACTGTTTTACTACTTTTCAAACAACAAACAAAAAAACATTTAGAATGTATTTAGAATTAAAGAGAAGGCTTACGCAAAACAAGAAAAAGCTAGTCCATTCTAAAGTTAGCGATTCGAGGCTTGTTGCACCTGACTTTTTGGCCTTGTTTACACTGTCAGTGAAATCTGACCCAATTCCGATTTTTTGCTCATATGTGACACAGATCGGATGTGTTCTATGACAGTGTAAACAGGAAAAAAACGGATGCGTTCGGATATTTCGAAATCGGTTTCAGGCCTCGTTCATATGTGGAAATAAATCAGATATAAATCGGACATGAAGCGCATCTGCAAAGGTACAGAATGGCCTGACAAAACGTTGTGTTGTCGTAGGAGAGGAATGTGGACACACGTTGACACAACATATCAAAGGTTGGCTTGCTCATCCAAAAATTTCGGACCCACTGCTCCTCGTTAAAGCCCGCCACGATCTCATGAAAGTGCGTATCTATAGCACAAATTTTATTTCTCGTGCCATTTACGCCAAAAATAGTTTTTGCGTGCATATGATACGCAGTTTTCACGTGGATACGATATGCACTTTATGGCGTGTAATACGCACACACTCCACACCCCTAATCCTACCCAAGGGGTTTACAGTGCATATCATACACACACAAATTATTTTTGGCGTATAAATGGAACGAGAAATAAAATTAGTGGTAGCCTATAGATACGCACTTTCATGAGATTGTGTTGTACATGTATGTTCCCACCAGTCTGAGATCTCTCTCGCACACAATAACCGAAGCATGCGCAGGCTGCAATGATGGCCCTTTTCGTCCTCCTCCGCCTCAAAATCATGGTGATGTTTGGCGAACTTCGCATATATCGCAAAGCTAGCATCAAGCATATTTTGCGTTCGTCCATCTGTGAAGAACCCCCTTTAAGCATGCGCAACGTTTCAGATAGTATGTCAAGTGTAAACACATGGATCGGATATGGGTCACAGTTGAAAGGACGTGTAAACGGACGATAAAAAAAAACGGATATACAGGCAACAAATCAGAATTGGGCATCAAGACCTGCAGTGTAAACGAGGCCCTTTGTCCCAAAAAATCATCAATTGTGTGGTTTCATTACGATTGTTTTACTGCTCCCGATGGATTTGGAGCCTCCCTGACTCTTGATCGGGATACAGCTAATGAGAGCGAACAAGCTTCACCGACTGGATGTTACGTGCTTTTGTTCTGCGTGGTTAAGATTTGAAAATTGTCTAGTGTGTCCCAGGCTTAGTCAAGCAAAATTCAAGGATTTGACAGATTTTGTTGGGTGAAAACACATGTGGAGTAAACAACCAGAAACAAACACAAAAATGTGAAGAGTGTGAACGCCTAAGGTTGGGCTGTCTGATATTGTATAAGACTGCCACGCAGCCTTTGTGAATGTGTGTGTGTGTGTGTGTGTGTGTGTGTGTGTGTGTGATATCTGTTGGGCGGCTCCATCTGCAGAGGACCACAGTGATCTGGTTTTTGTGAAACCTGTCTCCATGGAGACAGTCTTTCACCCTGACCCTGGGACAGGTTCTTCACTCCATTGTCATTCAAGTCGACAAATGCTTGTTGCTTGAGGTCAGGTTTTTTATTTTATTTTATTTTATTTATTTATTTTTTGCAGTAAGGGACTCTGGGTGAGTTTTTCAGAGAGAAACAGTGCTTCTGAGGTGAGCCGGACTGTCTTGAACAAGCTTTTCTTGAACAAGTCTTGAGCTAGATTTTCTCAGAAACACCCTCATCTATTCATGAGGATTATACTTTAGGTAATGCACTGCCAGTTGAAAGTGCAGATGTAATTACATACGCTACTACTGTCTGAACTATCAAGGTGTTTCAAAACCTAGTTGCTCTGTCTACACAAGCAATATCTTCAAATCACCGAACTTCTTAAGTGATTGATTTGAAATGTGTGCCACACAAATGTGATGTTTGCATATATTAATATACATTTTTAGGTATAATAATTCAGTTTAGGTTACACTTTATTTTAGGGTGATGTTGTGACAGTAATTATACAAGTACTGAGTAATATCAGTTAACTACATAGGGTTAGGCTGAGGGTTTTGTTTAGGGTTAGTTGCTTGTAATTATGCAAAATTTGCTTTTATTGCTATAGTAATTAGTTGGATTTTAAATGATTGTTTGATTACACTTTTATTAAGGTGTCCTTGTTACAGTGTAATTATATATTTACGTATAGCTGAGTAATATAAATTAACAACATGTACTTACTATAAGGTAGGGTTAGGAATAGGGTTTGGTTTAGGGTTAGTTCCTTGTATTTATGCATAATTACTACGGAAAGTACATATACAGTATGTAACAAGGACACTGTAAAAATAAAGTGTTACAGATTGTTTTATAGTATTATTTTATTAATAACTGCATAATAATAACTGCAGATTAATAAAGTACAACTACAGTAGTTGATTTAGTAGTTGTAAACATGCATACTACTTGCAAGCAAGCAAGAAAAATAATGTCATGTCAGGGAACATAGTGATCAGTTAGCAATTTATTTTAGGTTTGCAGAGACTGTCAGCAGTTCTTGCCATGTTTCCAATTGGTCTCCATCAGCAGTGTGTAAATTTGGCAAACTGAGCATCATCTTCCTGTCTCTAAAGTTCACTGTTACTGTACTAATACACCCCAACAGTACGGAATCCGGAAAATTGCAAAAGTAGATATATCTCTTAAAATGCTGAAAGCATGGCCATCTGTTATCAGTAAATTTATTTTTCCCATCCATAATGTGTTACTACATTATGGATGGGATGATTGAAAATCATATTTCATATGTTACAAAAACAGCCTTTTTCCACCTTAGAAACATTGCTAAGCTACGTAATATGCTATCAGTTTCTGATGCAGAAAAGTTAGTTCATGCATTCATGACCTCGAGACTGGATTACTGTAATGCCTTATTAGCTGGTTGTCCTGCATCCTCAATAAACAAGCTACAGTTAGTCCAAAATGCCGCCGCTAGAGTTCTTACGAGATCAAGAAAATATGATCATATAACACCGATTTTATCATCACTGCATTGGTTACCTATAAAGTTCCGTATTAATTACAAGGTATTGCTACTGACTTATAAAGCCCAAAACTCTGGAATAGTCTTCCTGATACTGTTCGTTGCTCAGACTCGCTCTCCCAGTTTAAAACTAGATTAACCCTTTCACACGTAAGTTTAAAATATTCTGACTGACCCCCCAGCGTGAGTTTTTCAAGGCGACCGTTATTTAGAATGTGTCACTTTATGGTTTCCGTGGTGACGCGTCATTGATTGTCACGTGACACACCGCAGCAACAACAGAGCTGAATGAATGATGATCTGCTTTTATGTCATTTTTCCTTTTTTTTTCAAAATATTCACAAATTTGTTAGATATGGCATGAAATATCTGATATTCCGGTTGTCAAATATATGCAAGTGGAAGTGTTTTGTTGTTTAAACACATTTATAACGATCGCGTTAGTTCAGCTGTATTCGCGATGGGCGCCGCCATGTTAGTTTGTGCCGCAGACGCGCAGTTCAGAGAATCGGATCTGTTGGATTTACAACACGTTAATTCATCCACTTCTCCCGAAATACATACAAGTAAGTGGCAGATCAACTGGGAGAAGAATAGAGTAAACTTTAAAGTTACTTACACAATGTGTATCTGATATGAATAAAACGAATTATAATGGAAAGGATTATTATTGCCTCTTCCTTTGACATCAGTGTGTATTTTACGAACTGTAATGTATTGTTTTTTTAGTACTTATATGTCTGGAACCTAAAATAAACATTATGTGGTTGAAAACACTGAAAAGTTGTGATATATGACAGCTCTGAGCGCGCCTGTCTCTGGCTCAGCGCCAGCCAACGCGCGAAAGCACATTTGAATTTAGCAGTTGATCACGTGATGCACTGACCGTTCTAATCACACCGGTGTGATCGTACGCTCCAGGGACCAGCTTAGACTGATCACACCGGTGTGATCGTACGTGCGAAAGGGTTAAAGTCGCATCTCTTCAGCCAGGCATTCATATAATCCCACAGTTCAAACTACAATCCGGCCTCTAGCTCATAAATGCCAGAGGAGAACTGGCCCCCGACTGAGCCTGGGTTCTCCCAAGGTTTTTTTTCTCCATTAGGTCACCTGATGGAGTTTTAGGACACCATTAGGTCACTTGATGGAGTTTTTCGGTTCCTTGCCACTGTTGCCTTTGGTTTGCTCAGCTGGGGATATTTTGGGGATATTTAATTTAATTTTATCAATCAATAAATTCCTCTTGAAACAAACTTTGTTGTATTATTTAAATGTAATACTGTGAAGCTGCTTTGATACAATCTGTATTGTGAAAAGCGCTATACAAATAAACTTGACTTGACTTGACTACTAGCTAAATCTCAGAGTTCATTTGGTCTGATTTCATCCTGGTATGCTTTGGCAATCATTTTAATGTTTGTGGATTATTGTTTTCTTTTCAGGATATTTGATGAATAGAAAATTACAAATAACTGAATTTATTTGATATAAAATAATATATATAAAAAGTAAAAGTCTTTATTGTCATGCATTGTTTCTGAATAAAAATTGTAATTTTTTTTTTCATTTTTTTTTTTCAGATTCCTAAGGAATTGTGATTATCCAGTGCCAGTGTCTTTAAGTGGAGCTGTCCGTGGTGCTGATCACTTAGAGCCCTGTCTACATTATTTAAATCTGGGCAGACGGCAATGATTTTAGTGCTATCACAGAAAGTTTTTTTCTAATGTGTAAGGAAGAAATTGCAGGAAAATCAATTGTAAGGTTATTGCACATTCCAGAGCTTCGGGTGTTTGTTTTTTTCAAATGCAGTAATAAAGCTTTTATCAGCCTAAAACAGCATTTTGAACAGAGAGCTTTTAAACTGTCTAGGGCTGTATTTGCCCAAAATGATCATGAAAACCATTGCCACCAATGTTGTCCACGGTCAACTTACTCACGTTACTTATGGGAGATGCAGCCCAGGTGTCAAACAGAACTTGATCTACTGACAAAACTAGAAAATGTAATTAACTTTCATCTCAAAAGATTTGTGGGATGGTTATGCGCCCAAGTGTTGTAGACCTAGAGTGCTTGTTCAAATCATTAACCCTAAATATAAGTAATAGTAATAGCAGGGTTTTTCCACTAATGAGCAAAGTTTTGTTAAATTATCACCACAATGTCTCTTTCTCTTCTTGTAAGAGCGTCTCTGCACTCATGCAGAACAAATGACCTCTCTAAATATACAAAAAAGCTCAACACTGGGCTTACAAACTTGGGTAAAAAGACTTTGTGCGTCTGTTTCTGGAGCATTTGCAATTACGTTCTTGCTGTGGGGTGTAAAATTGAAATGCAGGAGGCCTACAGTCGACTCCATCAAATTAAAGCAGCCCACAAACTGAGTCTCACAATTCAACAGCACGATCCCCATCCGCATACAATCTCCTTTCTCCAGCATTCCTGTCAGCATGACTGCACTGCATTTCCCAGAAGTCAGCAGGTAGTGAGACCCACAGTGGGTTGTGGCTCCGAGTGCCCCAGTCCAAACTACTGGAGCAGAATTATGCGGTGCCCACTAACACAAACTTCCAGCAGAGCTAATGGAGTGTCAGCAGGTGAGTGAGGACATGGGACGAGTGAGAAGAGAAAAAAATAACAGAGCAGAGATGGACACAGGAGATTCACTCTTATTCACACCTGAGTGAAGCAACAGATTAAGTAGCAGCACACAGGGCACAAAAGCCAAAGAGAGAAGCCCTTTTTTCTTTCTTCTCCCCCCAGAAAATAAATAAATCTGAGACGGTGACCGCTGGGACAGAGAGATAGAGTGATGTATGGACAAAAAGGTCAGCCGCAGGAAGTGGATGTGAGCAAGAACAAGAGAAATGGAAGGAAAAGTGTCAGTGGATAATTGTCTTTCATGATGGCTATTCAGATCAAAAGTAAGTACCCCGAGACTCTGATGAGAGGAAATGGCCACCTTTGTTCCTCAATCTGGGTGGGCCAACCTGGTCATACGCCCCCCTCTAGGCTGGAAAAGGTCAGTGAGAATGTGTTTTTTTTTATGTCTGTAGAGGAACAGAACTTACAGCAGGGGTAGTTTAACAGCACTATATCATCCAGGGCGATGTATCCCTTCTGCTCGGATGAGACTGTGGCTTCAAATACGATCTGCAAGGGAAGATATGAAAAAGTGAGTTGAAAAGAAACAAACAAGGTAAGGCAAAGGGCACAAAACGTTTTAACAGTTTTGTGTTACAGTAACGTTTTAAATAACCTTTATAGAATTTTTACCTAAAACAATTATAATGTGAACAAGACATAATGGCTCAGCCTGCTAAGAGCAGGGCTTGAACGGATGACAGTCTCTCAAACAAGGACATCTCTTAAAGCCAGGGAGCTCGGATCTGGGTCACGGCACCAACGTAACTGGTCCTACTTATGCCACCGCAAGCAAGATTTGAACCAGCATCATGTGCGATCACATTTATTGTTGCTCGGCAAAATATCACTGCCAAAATCAAGTAATTTCAATAGGAATCCATGTGAGGTGGAAACATTTCCCAATGCAGTTTTCACTTATGTTCAACTTGGTCAAATTGGCCACCGCTGATTGAACAAAAAGCTGCTTGGTTTGCTTCAAACATCACTACACTATTGACAATGGATCTTTTTGCCTGCAAATGTCAGCCTACATTTTGCCAACCTCACCTTTACACATTTGAATTACAAAAAAAAGAAAAAGACAAGAAAAAACACATTGTCACTTTTTCTCAAAGGAGCTGTACGGTAACATTTAGTCACACAAAAGTTTATTTTTTTTAATTAATTTTTTTGTAGATACATACAAAACATTTGTTTTGGTAATATTGTAAACAGTTACAGAAAAAGAAACTTGGGTAACACTTTATTTCACATTGTCATTGTTACATACGTTACTATAGTATAAATACTATACTATAAATACTATAAATACAATAAATCATGCATAATTACATGCAACTCACCCTAAACCAAACCAAACCAAACCAAAACCTAATCCTAACCCTATAGTAAGTAAATGTAGTTATTTCATTTTACACAGTACTGTGTAACAAAGACACCTTAAAATAAAGTGTAACCAAAACTTGTTTATAAAAAAGTTTATATTGGACATTTACATTATAAGTTATTTAATAATAAATAAAAAAAGTCAATTTGTGTAATTTATTTATTTATTTGTTTGTTTGTCCATTCATTCGTCAGTTCATTCATTCATTAATTATTTATTTATGTAGATTGCTGGGGCTAAAAAACTGACCAATAACATATTATAAGCTTTTGGGTAATGGGACTGGTATTCTAGATAAACACATCGGTTGATATTGATATTGTTTAAAATATATGTATACTGTACTTGCAAATAATCTTATGATAACAGCTGTACTAAAATCAATAGAATAGAACATCCCTGTGATTGTTATTACACCAGATGCTCCCATTTCACACTATCTCTAAAATCACTGCAGTTGGGTTGTCTCTAGCATTGAAGCATGTGAATGAGCAAAGTGCTTTTTCCTTTCAATTTGTTTTGCTTTTTCATTTTATTCTTGGTGTAAACAGACCTGCATGTGTTCTTGTGTGATTGATTGCACTGTGTCTGTTCCCAAGCACATTTCTAATGCTGCCTCTTATGTTTCAAACAGATTAATTATTCTATGCTCTCTCAATAAACAATACAATCTTGGCTAACTCAAATACATATTTGATCACTTGCATGCAGTTCTGTCTACCCACAAGGTAGCATTTGCTCATCTAAAACGTTATGCCAGAGTTTGCTGAGCTAAAGGCATCATGATTCAGCACTGCAATCTCCCTGTTTTGACCTACCGATGAATTTGACTCAAGACTTGTGCTCTGCTGAGAATACAGATCTTGCTCTCTGGTGGCCAATTACACGGCAAGTACCCCACATCAATCATCCGTTTACACAACCTTTAGCCATTCTGCTAACAAAGGGAAGACTGCCTCCCCGGCTGTTTCATTGTTGGACAGGCACAGATAGCTGATAGATGTCCTACCGCTCTGAATCAAACAACAAATGAGCGGGCGCCGCTAACAGCCAGCCAATCAAAGCAGAGCTGAAGCTAGCATTGAGTCCTGACAGTGCACTAGGGTTTCTGTGCACACTGTCCTTATCTCCAGAAACATATTTAGTGATGTTTGCTAAAGCAAGCAGAACTATCACTATTGCTCATGTGTAGAGTCTTGAACAGACCCCTAACCACTTAAAGTATTAAACTTCAGGTCATAAGAATCGCTCACAGCACACGCACACCACGTAGCAGCCTGGAAACCACTCAAACTGTGGCAGTGAGGTACATGCAAGCTCCAGTCACATTTCTTTAGAGAAAATAGAAATATATATATATATATATATATATATATATATATATATATAAAATGGGGGGCCAAACAGGAAATAATTCTATGTAAATCCGAATATATAGTTAAAACTCTGAATATATAGTTGTAAATCCTGAATATATAAATGTAACCCTGAATATATAGTTATAACTCTGAATATATAAATGTAAATCCTGAATATATAGTTATAACTCTGAATATATAAATGTAAATCTGAATATATAAATGTAAATCCCGAATATATAGTTAAAATTCTGAATATATAGTTGTAAATCCTGAATATATAAATGTAACCCTGAATATATAGTTATAACTCTGCATATATAAATGTAAATCCTGAATATAGGTATAACTCTGAATATATAAATGTAAATCCTGAATATATAGTTATAACTCTGAATACATAAATGTAAATCTGAATATATAAATGTAAATCCCGAATATATAGTTAAAACTCTGAATATATAAATGTAATCCTGAATATATAATTATAACTCTGAATATATAAATGTAAATCTGAATATATAAATGTAAATCCCGAATATATAGTTAAAACTCTGAATATATACATTTAATCCTGAATATATAGTTATAACTCCGAATATATAAATGTAAATCCGGAATATATAGTTATAACTCTGAATATATAAATGTAAATCCCGAATATATGGTTAAAACTCTGAATATATAAATGTAATCCTGAATATATAGTTATAACTCTGAATATATAAATGTAAATCCTGAATATATAGTTATAACTCTGAATATATAAATGCAAATCTGAATATATAAATGTAAATCCCGAATATATAGTTAAAACTCTGAATATATTAAATGTAAATCCTGAATATATAGTTATAACTCAGCATGTGAGCTCCGCTCAATATTCCGCTCTATGCCAATGCGCTCCACTCAATCGCTCACGGCCCAAGCGCTCAAATCCCGCTCCGACATGAAATCTCAGTGTAACGTAGGCTACTGTACTATAGCCTTTGTTGATTATTTTTAAGGCATTGTTGGGGGCATTTACCATTTTGCATAGGTGGCCTCAGCACATTGTTTGTGTGATAATAGGCCATTCTTTAAACTTTATTAGTTTCAGAAAGATTCTCGCGGATACAAGGTAAGGACAGTTGAAACAAAGGCAGATCTTTATTTTACAAAAGCACAAGGTTTTGGTGTTATTGTGAATGTACACAAATAAAAGTAGACCATTTGTAGTTGTCTTACACACTAATCTGTATGGCCAAAAATTGACGGAGTTTCTTCCACTGTCATTAAAGAAAAATCCATCAGAACGCGCTGGCGCATTCGTTGTACAGGGTTAAAGACCCAACTAGAGGCTCATTTAACTACGTTAACTGTGTTAAAATCAAAATGGAACTTACAATAGAAGTGTATGGGACACACAGCATTGAACCATGGCATTTCTAAATGTATGGCAAAGAGACTTAAACATGAATATATATGAATATATGAAACATGAAACACGTTAACATGAGACTTGTGCGATCAAATCACCTATTAGTTAATCATGTTTGTGCGAAACCTATCCAATCTATCAAACTCCTGCATGTCTTGACCATCAATTACTTTATTTTTAATTTTTTATATCTCTCTTAGAAATCAAATAAATATAGATACACATACTTACATAAGATGTTTTTTTATGCTAAGGTCACCTAAACCGAGACCAAGACCATAGTGTGTTGAGACCAAGACAAGACCAAGATTTTGAGTGGTTGAAACCAAGAGGCAGGGTGAGATGAGTTAAAGGACAAGTTCGATATTTTACACTTAAAGCCCTGTTTACAGATCGTTTCTGATGAAATAGAATGGTTAAGATAAAAATTTGGACACATGCTGCTGTCCTGAGAATTTTAGGTTTCTTTCGCTTTCCCCGCCACCCCCAGAATGGCTGCATGGCTGGGCACTGGAACAATCCTTCCTAAAAAACTCATTAAACTTTCGTTTACAAAGACGTGAAACTCACCGAGTAGTCAGGGGTGTTCACTGATATGCTCACACAAAAATCGCTGCAAAAGATGCTTTCCAACAGGTGTTTTACCGTCCGTTGTGAGCTTGAATAATAGACACTCCAGCCCAGTTGGTGGCGGAGTAATACCGTACCTCACAGCACATCCAATACAAGTCAATGGACATCCAATACAAGTCAATGGAGTTGGACAAAAACTAAGATAAAACCTGTTTTTTTTAGAAACCTAAAATTCTCGGGACAGCAGCATGTGTCCAAATTTTAATCTTAACCGTTCTATTTCATCAGAAACGATCTGTAAACAGGGCTTTAAGTGTAAAATACCGAACTTGTCCTTTAAGACCAAGACCACATCGGCACTCCTCAAATTCATCTGAAAGATCCACATTTACTGCCTGAGAAATGTCTTATCTAATCAATAAATACAATTAGAATACAAATAAACTTGTATAGATATATAGAATTGCAACCAATCAAATTAAATCACTAGCAACAAAATTAGTCTTTGCACTGCAGAAGCTGCATCTGAATAGGTACAAATTCAACTGCATGAAAACTGTTGAGATTTTTTTTTTTTTTTTATCACATTTTGAATATAGAAATAAAATAAAATTATACGTTTAAATTTGACACTAAAACCACCACTAGGTGGTGACAAATCACTTAATGAGTGAGTCACGGAATAGTTTATTCAACCGATTCGTCCAAAGCAACTGATTCATTCAGTAACAAAAAAATGATGTGTGCATGGAAACGCACAACAGGTATGCAGTGGGTTTGTTTGGAACTGTATTCGTTACCGAAATAGCAAAAACTTGTTTAAAATTATGTCTAAGATGTAATTCACTTAATATTAACTTCTTGTTTATTGAACATTTGTATGTATTCAATATCACATTTACAATCATGCTCATAATCGTAAAAACAGTGTGCTTTTTATATACAATTTGTTATATCGTTTGGTAGTTACATTTGGTTCTGTAGTTACGTTTGAGTACTGTATAAGCATTTGCAAAATGAGTACATGCAAATGAAATGACTTTCTCCAGAGGACACCTCAGCTTAGGAGGAGAAAGGTAGTGGTTTGGGCCATTGTGCATGATATGGACAGTATGTGTGTAAAATGCTTGCACAAAACATTACAAGAAACAGAAGGGCTGGTAGCATTGTTAATATTTGATAAAGGCTGCTTGTCATCTCCAACACCTACAGTACTGGCAGCAGCACAATACAGATCAGAAGGAGAAAGGTGGGTTTTTAAATCTGCAGCTCATAGTAACTGTCAACTATTTATCTCATTGCTCTTATTTCCTGTATTCAACCCACCAAATGTCTTGAGCATCAACATGATAGAGATCAAAATAATGCAGGCAGGAAACAATTGCTCGTTGGCATAAAAGCGGAAGGATCTCATTTACACCAGAGGGACGCTGTTGCACACCACGTACGGATCCATTTTATCAGGGCAAGCTCAGGAGCGCAAACACAAAAGAAAATATACCTTTTCATGTCTTATAAAAGCCTTGGAAAACCAAGGAATGTTGACAATGCGACTCACGTCTCGCACAAACCCCTGCTGAATCTCCAAAAACACTTATGCATCTCAATATGAATTGGACCCCATGCACTGTCAAAACCCTGTCAAAACCAAACCAAGAAAAGCTCTCAATAAAGATTTATTTCAGAATGGTTAATTTTTTTGGGACATTGGAAGTTTGTTGCCAAACAAACTAAAACATACAGTTGGTGTGTTGATGACTCAAATATGAAGAGTGGGGGTTCAATCTGTCTTAATTTGCAGCATCCATTAGCAAAGCATGTTAAAAAAATGTGTGAGGTTTATTGGCTCATTGAGCTGGATCATGAACGGGAAGTTACAGTACAGAAAGGGACACACTAACAAACACACTGTATGCAGTATGTGTGCAGGTAGAAAGACTGTGCCACACAGTGGGCTCCATTCAAGGCACTGTTGTTGAGCTTATATTAGGCGTTTATGGGCAACCATGATTTGACTGAACATTTTATTTGGTTTGTCCGCGCAGCTGTGCTCTGAAGACAGAAACATACACAACACAAATGAGGTATCAACTTAACAATTAAACTCTACTAATCAGCTAGCAAAACATGGTTGCAATTGGCACTTAAAATGATGGAATATAGAACCATGGAGACAAGTGTGAGCCAAGAGAAGACCAGTGGGAATGGGACAGGGACAGTCATGTAAAAGGAGTTAAAAGGACAGAAGATAAATTATCATCGACTAGGCAAGTGTTTGGACAAGAGTCAAAGTCGTTCCTAAGCTTATTACAACAGCTTGCAACAGCCAGATTGCAAAACCACTGAATATTCAGAACTGTTTCTTTATTTCTTTAATTCTATTCTCTGTTGTCATCTTCACTGTCTTTCTTTATGTTGTTCTTATTAATTTATATTTGTCCAAGCCAAAAACACCCCGTGTGCTGTTTGTTTAGTTTTATAACTGGAGTCAACAGAATTCTCCATATTACAATTTCATGCAAAAATGCATGGAATAAGAATGTTTAATGTTTAATTGATTTAATCAAAGATAGAGTAAACAGTAATATTTTGAAATATTATTACAATTTAACAGAACTGTTTCCTATGTAAGGTATAATCCACGGCTAGCTGTGCATTTTAATGAACAATGTCGAGACAATGAACCACCGACACAAAGCACATTCAGATTGTTTAATGCTCAGCTAGCCGTGGATTATCCCGCTTATACCATGGTTTTTTGCCAGTATTGACAAGTTAAAGTTGTTACTGATGTTTATATGCAAAATTTGACCGTTAAAATTACAGTTAGTTTCATCAGTTGCAGCTCGTTAGATCTAGTATTCTGGCCACTTTAAATCAGACACTGACATTAGTACGGTAAGATTACATTTCTTTGAAATAATTTCAGTTGGTGAAGTTGCTGCAGTAGGAGAATCCACTGTATATAATAATGTTCATATATAATAAATTACTTGCACCTCAGAGCGAGCAGACGAAATGCAATAAAGTTGTCTTGCTTTCGGATTCCTGCTGTTTGGGAATGCGGTCGTGTAAGACAGTTCTGGCAGGTAATTATACTTGAACCACTTTGACGACAGACTTTGTTCAGGTATTTCAGAATGACCAATACATTTCAGATGCTTTGCAATAAGATTGGTCACGCAAGTTATCGCGCAAACCCCATCCCACGCACAAATCGCGTCCCACACAAGTCACATGACTTTAAAAAAAAATGTATTAAAAGGAAATACTTTATTAAGGCGCTACAGCTATATGTCATGTCACATTTAAGAGTGGCAAAAAGCCATTTATTGTTTGAATTTCATGATTAAAAAAAAAAATTGGACAGAATTTGGAAGCTGAGACTTTGTTTCTTATCAGAAGTAATAAAGCACATCGGTTGTCCGATACTGATTATTGGCCGGTACATCAATGCATCCCTAATATGTGTGTGTGATTGTGTGTGTGTGTGTGTGGTTCCAGTATACCCTATGTCATGGGGACAAAATGTCTTTACAAAGATGGCAATATACAAAATCTTTGTCCTTTTTTGTGTGAAAATTTTACTGTGATGGGTAGTAGGTTTAGGGTTAGAGGATTATACAGTTTGTACAGTATAAAAATCATATGTCTTTGGAAAGTCCGCATATAAAACATAAAACCCCAATGTTTTGTGCGTGTGTGTGTGTCTTATAAAGTAAGATTCAACTTCCAAGGTTACGAACTGTTAATGTAACACTGAAAAAAATAACATGAAAATTTAACAAAAGATTTCCAGATGGCTCTTGAAGCAATATTTTCACGGACATATTCTTGTCATGGTCTTGGACAAGGGTGGAATCAGATTTTTCTCCTCACACCTAATGAAAATAGTGGAAACATTATTTCACTGGACCTGGCGCTGTGTGGTGATAAATCAACATTCAATTTTATTCTAACCTTTTGAAACACAATGAAAGTCCCACAAGAAAAAAGAAACTGGTCTGACCTTTCCTGAACAGTTCAGTTGTGTTGTCTGTCCAGACATGTCTTCTGTTTGCACCACGTGTTATCGCTGCATAATGACTACTCTCTCAGTTCACAAGAAATTCACCATCAATAACTCTGCTGTGGATATTGGAAATCCATTGTGTACAGGATGAAAAAAGGGGCCCAGAACTTGGTATTCAAAAGAAGAAGAAAAAAAAAACAATGCAAAAATAAAAATAATTACACTAATTGATGTCATTTTGATCACACTTTTAGTTTCTAAAAGTAACACTAAATTAACTATGATTCAAAAATGTGTTTAGTTCCCTTTCGAGGGACCTTCTGGGTCAGCTGCTAACACTATGGGAACTCCCTCGTGGAACCCTGTTGTCTGAGGCACTTGTACATTGCAAGGTGTGCCCCAGCATTAAGAAGGGTGCCTGAGAACACATCATCAACTTATTTGTCTTCAGGAAGCTGCTTGTTTGAGTGCTGTGTGAACATAAGTGTGTGCTAAGAAGTAAAAGGTAAGCCGCCTAATGGTGAGCAGATAATTCAAGCACTCTGTTTCTCATTGCCCGTGTTTCTTAACGCCTGGTGATGGTCAATAACAACAAACATGCCTCAACAACAATAGCAACAAATAAAAAAAAAACCAGGCAGAGAGAATGTCACAAATCTCAAATAAATGTGGGTATGGGGTTACGTATGCACGTACAAATCTGATGACTTGTTCTCAGGCTCCACCACACTGTGTCGGTTCCGCGAGGGCACGTCTTCATAGCATCAGCAGCTGACACCACATCTCGTTCCCTTTCTCAGGGAACCGGGCTTACATACGTAAACCCAGACCCAGTTTTCAAGTATGGTGACCTATTACCTAAAGTAATAACAGATTTATTTGTGATTTGTGATATTCTCTCTGCTTGCTTAGCTGTTTTTTTTTATTTGTTTGTTGTTGAGGCATGCTGTATTGTGAATGCAGACATGACTGAAAATGTTGTTAGGCAAAGCGAAGTATTCACAATATGCCTACAGCACGCCTCAAGAACCTTACTTCTTTTACAAAATTGTTACCACATGATACAAATAATACAGTTGGAAATGTATGTATTAGTATATTACTTTTTTAAATTAAAATCAGTAGATTTCATCCTTCAGCCAGAAAAATAGACATATTGTATACTGTACATGTGCTTATATCTCAGCAAAAACCAACAGTTTGTTTTCCATCTTTTAGTTTAAAGCACACCTGTTCGCAACACAGCTCGTTGAACATACAGTACAATACAGCACTTCTGAAACTGTAGTTTTGACAGAATATTGTTTGTTTGTGTTGTGGTTAAGTCTGGTTGCTAATGATGAAACACAGATACGTTCAGTCATAGCCTGCCTTATTATAAATAAAACAAGAGTATTGGCCAATCAGCATCAAGGACCGAAACTATCAGCTTTTTAAACCAGATAATGAAAAAAAAACATGTTTATGTAATTATTTATTTGCACAAGATTTAATTATCAGATTAATAACTGGTAAATATTGAAAGTATAGTACTGCTAAGCTTTTGGTGAACTATAGTCTCAGTCGCCCCCCTCCTCACACATCTATCAGAAGTCATATCGTTCTGGGGGGAGCATGACTTATTAAAGTTTGAGAACCTCTATATTAAAGTAAAGCATCAACACTGTCCGTAGAGCCCTTAGTTTGCAGGTAACTGCTCAAATTGGTTTCACAAATGTGTCATATCAGCCTGGGAGGGAGAACGCTACAGCAGTCTTACGGGTAACAGTGAGTGCTGAAGCCGAATGATCCAGATCCTTTGTGTTTTCCCATATTAGAAGGAGGGGGAAATGATATCCTTAATACAAGCTGCCGCCCCATGGGCCTGACTGCTGATCTCATCTCTACAGACACACACGGGGAGTAACGCAGCACTCATGTGCTTTCTCGTTCCTTCATTCTATCTTTCATTCATTTATTTTCCTCTCTCTTTCCTCTGCTGTCACCCAAAGGGAGTATACGTGAGTTGATTTAATCTATACACAAATCCGGTGAAACACGGAAGTAAAGCAGCGCCGCCATTACTGCGTGCCTTGCTGCTAAGAAAGTAGCGTCGGTCCCGTAGGCGGCTGTAGCAGATGTAGCTATACGAATGTACAGATTTACGAATAAATGTTATTTTTATCAATTCATCTTTAATTTTGTACAGTAGCCCTGCTGTATGGCTACAACACTTCCCTCGGTCGACCATGCAGTCACAAACTGAATTCGAGAACTTTGCAGTTTTCTCTGTGTATTGTTACTGACACATTATGGTATGAGTTCACTGCCTGTGAAAACCTCACGACACCTTTTAAAGGACAAGTTCGGTATTTTACACTTAAAGCCCTGTTTACAGATCGTTTCTGATGAAATAGAACGGTTAAGATTAAAATTCGGACACATGCTGGTGTCCCGAGAATTTCAGGTTTCTTTCGCTTCTCCCCCCCACCTACAGAATGGCTGCATATAGGCACTGGAACAATCCTTCCTAAAAACTTAAACATTAAACTTTCGTTTACAAAGACGTGAAACTCACATAGGGAAACTCACCGTGTGGTCAGGGGTGTTCACTGATATGCTCACACAAAAATCGCTGCAAAAGATGCTTTCGAACAGGTTTTATCGTAGTTTTTGTCCCAAGTTTTTTTTTTTTTTTTTTACAAAAACTACTATAAAACCTGTTCGAAAGCATCTTTTGCAGCGATTTTTGTGTGAGCATATCAGTGAACACCCCTGACCACACGGTGAGTTTCACGTCTTTGTAAACGAAAGTTTAATGTTTAAGTTTTTAGGAAGGATTGTTCCAGTGCCCATATGCAGCCATTCTGTAGGTGGGGGGGAGAAGCGAAAGAAACCTGAAATTCTCGGGACACCATCAGCATGTGTCCGAATTTTAATCTTAACCGTTCTATTTCATCAGAAACGATCTGTAAACAGGGCTTTAAGTGTAAAATACCGAACTTGTCCTTTAATGTGATGAGCTCATCTGCGAAGGTATGCAGTATCTGGCCAATCCATCCGGAGCTCATATAATTCTGACCTTCAATCAGTGCCCTGTAGTTTAGGTTCTGAAGCTCGAATGCCAGATGATTAATAAAATAATCTTGAATACCTGTAAGCTGCCAACTCTCACGCCTTCACCGTGAGACACACGCAACTTTTCAGCTTTTCACACGCTCTCACGCCACACATCCATTTTCTCACGCACAGAAAAATTGCGAGGCAGAAAGGACACGGAAAAAAGCTCAGCTCTCAGATTCTGTCAATTTTATTACGAAATTCAAACAATAAATACCGTTTTGGTGTTTGTAAATGTGAGTGACGGATCCCTAGCGGCACGTGAACCGATCATCTCAACTTAATAGTAAATAAACATGAATGAACAATGTTCCAAGAAACAGTACAACTTACCGAAATGTATATTCATCATAGCCTACATAATATCGATCAATCAGTGTTTTTTTTATTTTTATTAACGCCCATCTTGTGTACCTAATATTTATCCAAATTAGTCAATATTAAATCAAATCACAAGAATTGAACTGAATTGAAATCCTGAAATTTGTTTCAAGCAATAATAAAAAAACGTAGCTTACCAGAAATTGTACCATATATTATAAACATTGCAACCTGTTGTCACTTAACCTAATACAATTCAGTTTAGTTACTAAAATGTTTTGACAATCACAATATTTAAGCCCCAGGATCCGCTTTCATTGAAATGTCATTAGAGGGCACCGGCAAGTGTCACACCGCCGTCACTTCGCAGGCACGCAGTAATGGCGGCAGGCAAGATGGCGGCGCCCATAGAGATCGCGGCGGATTTGTGTATATGTGAGCCGGGTGAAGATGCCCGAAAGGTTTCCAGTGACCCATGAGCCATAACTGAGAGAGATAGAGAGTGGGAGAGGAATGAGGAACAAACAAGTCAGACGGATACAGATTGCAGAATGAAAGGATGGATGAAAGAGAGGGCAACACCTGAATGTACACCACCAATAAAGATCGGAATACTTCAGTTTTTTTAATTGTTTTTAAAAGAAGACTCTTCGTGCTCACCAAGTCTGCATTTATTTGATGAAAAATATGAAATATTATTAAAATGTATTAATCTTTAAAATGTTTACAATCTTATTTATTTATTTGTATTTATTTATAAAGGGACCATGTACATGTACTATTGTACTATTGTACCATGTACTGTTTAAATAGGACCATGTAATATTTAAAATAATATCTGTAAATAAGTTGTTTACATTAATTTTAAAATGTTTGGGCTTTGAGACATGGGGTAAGTTGAAAGTGTTGCATTCCTCCCTCCATCAAGGCATCTCTCGTCATGCTTTGCAGACTTTGCTTTGGCGTTGCGCGTTCGTGTGTTTTAAAGGAGGTGTGGCAGTAACTGAAAGATGTGCACGTTGTGTCCCTTTTTTGTGTGTGTGTCCTTCAGCCTGATGAGCATTTGTACAAATTGTTTGGTCCGAAAGGTCCATTTTGTCATCGGTTCATTTAGCTTTTTGTGGCCGTTTTGTGTGAAAGGGCCTTTAGAAGGCAGCTGCCTACATTTTAGGACAGCTTTCATATTGGTGCACTTATAAAGCTTTAAACCCCTCTCTATGTAGGCAGCTCACTAGGGTTTGGAACAGAGTTTATATAGCCTCCTCTGCTCTGAAATGCTCTGCTCCGCTGCCTCATAACCTTCTCTTGACAACACAAATACAGCAATTTAGCTGCATCTTTATGTGCATTTGCATCTGTCTGTGTTTCTTTACACAATTACACACAACATTCATTACACATTTACAAACATTTACAAATATGAATACAGTGCCATAAATTACTGCAGGCAATTTTAACAAGCTAACTACAGTTGACTTACATGCCTTGCTACATCTCCAAAACACCTCAAATTTACCATATTCTCTGTTTATTCAACCACGACACGTCTGAAACAACTAGACACCACACTCAAAAAATAAAAAAATATGAGACGGAGAGCGAAAGATAGAACCAGAGGGCAAAGATAATTTCTTCACATTGTCTGTGTAGGAACCCTGTGGCGCACTGTGTGTGTGTGTGTGTGTGTGTGTGTGTGTGTGTGTGTGTGTGTGTGTGTGTGTGTGTGTGTGTGTGTGTGTGTGTGTGTGTGTGTGTGTGTGAGTGTGTGTTTGTGCTTGTGCATTGATCGTGGCAGGGCTGTAATCTCATTAAGGCTGCTCTGATTTATGGAGAGAGGAGCGATACGGGTCAGGGTTGTGGAAACCACACTGGACCTCCTCTTTCAAACGGGTCCCACACAAAAGCGGGGGTTAATTGACTGTGCACTTACATACGCGCGCACACACACACAAACATACCCAACTTACTGGTCATTATGGCCTTTTTGGGGAGCAAATGAGGGGCAAGTTATTAATCATAGCCTTTAACAAGGTGACAGTGTTCTGTGCACTAACCATCAGAGGAACAAGTGAGTCAATAACACACACTGCTGACAGAGCCAAGAGCTGAGGATAATAGACAAATATTTAGTGGTAGGAAACAGTATGTATATAGTATGTAGAGTATAAAAGTATGTAGGAAAAAATCATATATGTGCATATATATATATATATATATATATATATATATATATGAATATGAATGTATGTGTGTGTGTGTGTGTGTGTGTGTGTGTGTGTGTGTGTGTGTACACATACTGTACTATACACACACTGATATATATCAGTGGGTCTAAATCATGGAAAACAGTTTATTTCAAAGGATCAACGAAAGGCTAACAGTTTTTTTTTTACAGTGTTTGTGTTACATTTCGTGCTTTTCCACCACTGTGCAAAACGATTACTATTGCCAAATCAAAATATTCTTTACTGATCCAATGACACAAAAATATATATATTTTTTTTTTAAATCCATTTGTAGTGCTGCAAATTCATGACTAGAATGTAACCAATCATGCTCAGAACTTTTCAGCCCAATAGTAGAAAAGTGCTTATACACTACTGATTAAAATTTTGGGGGTCAGTAAGAGATTTTCTTTAAAATTTCTATTTAAAAAGAGATTTCTTTAAAAAAAAAAAAATCTTACTGACTCCACACTTTTGACTGGAATTGTACATGTAATAACAATTGTTACAGTAATAATGTATTAGAACCACTGTAACAACTACAGTAAGTATGAATTACAATAAGTTAATGTATTTTTTTCCTAATGTCTATATAATACGAACCTACAGTTGACACTGTAATAAAATGTGCATGAAAACAAAATTGCAATAAAAAAA
The DNA here is from genome assembly GCF_965113295.1 of Leuciscus leuciscus. Lineage (NCBI taxonomy): Eukaryota > Metazoa > Chordata > Actinopteri > Cypriniformes > Leuciscidae > Leuciscus > Leuciscus leuciscus. The sequence goes on along the minus strand of NC_138736.1, from coordinate 19,611,441 downwards.
AAAAACACTTCTGTAAAAAACATTTTGACTAAAAGATTGTGACATGTACATAAAGTCGATGTGCATGATGTTTTAGAGTGCATGGTATTTGTCTCACCTGGTATTCGCTGGGCCAAAAGGTGCTGACAGCCAGCTCCACCTGATGCCACTGCCGCCCCTGAGAGCCGGACACATTCCATACGGCATTTCCCCGTGAGCCACCGTTTACTCGCACATACACACTCAGGCCCCCGGGACTGTGTCCGTCACGGCTGTACAGAAAATAACTGAACTGCACACAGTGTGTGTCGTTCTCACTCAGCGGACGTAACATGAGCTGAGCCCGCTGTCCAGCACCATACTGAGAAGAGTTCACCATCATGTAGGAGCCTAGAGAGAGACAGTGAGAGAGAGATTATTTTCTTGGTCTACTTGGCTCTGTTTATTTGGACTATTTATTTTGTTAAACTACATGAATTGCTGTTCAAAACCCATACTCTGTGTTCTCAGACAAAAAAGCAACAACAAAGACAAAACATTAATCAACCACTGCATGTCTACCGAGCAGTACACAGAAGTGGAGTGCCATTCCTGAATTATTCAGTGTTTCTGAATGAAACGGTTGAGTGAATGATACAATGACTCGCTCATTAATTCACTTTTTGCCACCTACTGACATGCAACGGCCAAAAGAGTCACTGAAAAATCCCCACCACTAATGCACACATACAAATTACACTTTGACTTTTGTGTTGGGCAACTGGGATGGAGCTCTTGCTAAGCAGAAATTTAGAAACAGTGAGTATAACATTTCACTGTGGGTAATGTAGTTTAAAGCAGGTGTAATCAGTGCAGTGATGATGGCAGCTCTGCTCCGGTACTCCACCATTATTAATCACGCTGACATAGTTATTAAACCTCTAATGTCTGCCATCAGGGTACCACACAAAATACATCACATACAGCGAGACACAGTTTTAAAACTAACAGCAACAAGAAACCCCAACAAATATTACAAAGACATTAACAAACACAAACTATTAAGTGTTGAGTCTCAGTGACATGTAAAGTAATTTTGATTGCTCAAAGTTTTGAAGAAATTATCTGCTGTCTTTCTTTTATTCTCGGTAATTTTTGCCCCAGATTTTTACATTTTATGGAAGGAAATGTGAGTAGTGTTGGTGCAAAACTATTCTAGTCCCTAGATATGACTCAGGTCCCTCCTTCAATGTAAATCTATGGGATTTATTTCACTAGATGTATCATTCTCCATGTGAAAGTCTGATTGTTTAAAATAGTAACAGCTTACTTCTCAACAGGTCGCATTGTTTAAGGTTTCATTTATGTCTGTAGATTAAATGGTGTATGATGACAGATTGAAGAATAATACTTCATTTAGTATGAACAATAACAGATGTAATGATTTTCCTTAGATGTGACGCTTTTCTGAAGCTTGATATGTTGTTTTCTGGGCTGGAGTTCCGCTAAATTACAGTTTTCAATCATCAAAACAGGTGGCAGCCATTAAGGGTAAATTTGAGTCTCTTGCTTTCTGCATTGTTTTCACAATTCATAAAAAAAATTAACCCAAAGCTGTTTTAACATCTGTCAGGCTCCTGCTATAAACTGAAGAACATTCATCCATTTAGAACTGCACAGAACCCACAGAGATTCAATGAGCCACAGTAGAAGAAAAGACAAGTGGATGTCTGAAAATGAAAATAAGGATCCCAGTCATTTCTGATGTTAGAGGCTGCTGTGGTCAGTGTCCTTTTTAGCACACCCACCTCCCAAACTGGTTGGTGCTGGTTCAAATCTTGCTGAGATTGTTGTGAGTATGACATTGGTGTTGTGACCCGGATGGAGGTGAGTGTAACGGAGGCCAGAGCTGTATACTTCACTCCCCTTGCTTCAAAAACTACGCTAGAAATCTTTAGCATACTTTTTAGTACCCACCTCCCATGCCATTTAAAGCTGGTTCAAATCCCGCTGGAGTATGGAGTGGTGCGAGTAGGACATTGGTGACATGACCCGGATGGGGGTAAGCTTAACAGAGGTCATCTAGTTAAGAGCTGTATAGGCAAAACGTCACTCCTCTGGCCACAAAAGGCAGACTACCGTACATGTTAATATGCCGTCTCCCATGTCGGTTGACACTGGTTCGAAGTTGACACTAGAAGTCTTTAGCATACTTGTCAGTGCCCACCTCTTTAATTCACTTTGTTCTGAAGATGAATTATTATTATTCTTTTTTTACTTCAGTAGCAGGTGTAGGTGGGGGTTTCTCTCATATAAAAAATTATAGACAAATAACTGCACCTGTTTCTGAATAATGATTTATCTAAATAGTGTAGACTACTTAGATAAAGCAATATTCAGAAAAAAAGGTGCAACAAATGAAGCGAATAAAAAAACACAAGAGCTAAACTTGTAAATACAATCATTTTAAATAGGCCTATACAATTTAATAATATAGTTGCATTTATATAAATGGGGCGTTTGTCAACTGAAGGCAGGCCGTCGTTATTAAACATGATGCTTAATCATTTTTTATTTAGATAAGAAATAGTACAATAAAAACTAATTGTATACATAGTTTATTAACATGTACTGTAATTTTATTTCAAACGAATGAGGGAAATAAAGTGGATTTAATCCAAGGAGCTCTAAAATAATTTTAGAATAGTAATCATTATCTCTGTAACTGAAAGCACGGCTCCCACAATCCTGTGTTTACGCCTCTTTAGACCATTTCAAAATGTAAAATTCACAAATAATATGTTTAGGTTACAACTGCATCTTTCTCAAAAAATAAAAAATTATATATATATATTTATATATATATATATATATATTTTTTTTTAAGATTGTTACAATACTCTCATTATAAAATGAAAATTCTGTTTTTGTGTGAGCCAAGTGGCGCTGATGCTGACATATGGTTCAATAATTGTACTTTTTTATTGCATCCATTGTGAATAACTTAAGTCGAAGGTCAACAGCTGCCCTCCATCTGCATTTGAAATTTAAAGCGTGTTGTTTCTTCCGCTTGACTGTTTCAAACAACAACCTGCTGAAGAACAAGTTTGCAGCTCCATCGTCCGGAAGAGAACATGAGCGTTTGTTTTCAGACTAACTGTCAGGTTTGTATGCATGAGCGCTCTCATGGAACGGACTTTCGAACCACAGCTTAAAGAGAACAGAGGATAAAAGAAGCTTCTTAAATCAAAAGTCCATCTGACAGTCTTTATGCAGATCAGGGCCTGAATGTGCATCAGTGCCTGCGGTGAATTGCTATGACAGTCACAAATGAAAAAAAGTGCTGTATCCTGGGAGAACTCAGCATCAGAAAGAAACGTTTAAATATACTGGCAATCTTAGCACTTTTGAAAGCAGCATTCTGAGAGGAAATGAGATGCAAAACTTAAATAGTTTCCACTAACTTGGCGGGGGTGATGTGAGTCGCTCAAATAAACTAAACTTACCAATCTAATATGGTTTTCATATTTAAAGTCATTAAACCAATAAATTTATTTATTTTCTTAATAAACAAACAAACAATCAAACAAACAAATAAGTGTTATTTTATTATTATTTATATCCTACTATAGTTTATACACACACACACACACACACATATATATATATATTAGTTAATGTATTAACTAACATGAACTAACAATGAGACATTTGTTACAGAATGTATTAATCTTCATTAAATTTAGTTAACCAAATTTTTCTGATGGTTTCATGCATATAGTCGTGTTAATAGTGTCCTATGTGAACATGTTCTGCATTTATTTTCCTCAGTTTTTTTTTCCCTTCTTTTTTATCTTGAAAATCTTATTTGAATGTGCGGCAACTATAGTTGCCGATGGGCAAATATGTTGTATGCACCCCCTCAATGTCAAACATGAATAGAAGGATAACATTTGGCATCTATCTCAAAATAACTGCTTTCAACAGATCAATCTTTATTCATAAACACATATATTATGTATAAAAGTCGAAGAACACTTGATGCAAACCCAAAAAAGCTGCATCTATCTTATAATTTCTTGAATATGAAAGCACAACAAACAATAAATCCATTTGTCTTGACCCTTGTGCGCTGTTCGGGATCTTTTTGACCCACATTTCTAACTTTCATTCATGGGGATAACATGGGTAATTTGACATGGTTTAGTGTAAGATTCTTGCCCATCTTTTGGAAAATGCAGTTTTAAAAGTAACAAATTATCACTTTAACCAGTAGATGGCTGCAGAGCTCCACTATTTACTATTTGACTAACTGAAAGTCAGCTTTTCACAAGTTTTTTCAGTTGTATTCATATCAGTGGTGGACAGTAACGAAGTAAATGTAATTCGTTACTGTACTTAAGTAGCTTTTTTGCGTATCTGTACTTTACTGAAGTATTTAAATTTGGGAAGACTTTTACTTTAACTCCACTACATTTCAAAGTCAAATATCTTACTTTTTACTCTACTACATTTTCAAAAATCAGTCGTTCCTTTTTATTTATGAGTGGATAAAAACTTAACTGGTCAAACGAGCCACCTATCACAGTAGCCTACAACGTGCGCACTTTGTTTTGAACTTGCCTTGGTGGTATCTACTAAGCGCGAACCAGAGCCGTTAAATATGAGAGTTGCGACCATAGACAGTATAAGAGGTTGCGACACACACGGCTTGTTCGACTTGAACCGGCGCTGCACAGACCGATCAGTTTATGACATCAAAGTATAGAGCGAAATCGCGAGAGCGATTGAAAAGCATACAGAGCCGTCTACTCTCTAATCGCTCTTGCGGTATTTTAATGTCATTCACCGATTGGTCTGTGCAGTGTGCCGTTTCAAGTCGAACAAGCCAACTGTGATCTCGCCGCCGCGCGGTCACGTGATTCGTGTAGCTCTCAATAGTTCCAAACAATTTGTGTTGCCAATAATTTTAAGCGGGGCAGAGAGCAGCAGCTATTATTGCAGCAATTATCGGTAAATACTGACGCATAATGAACATTGCTTATTACCTTGACACTAAAATTACTTGCATATAATAGCATTTTTTTTTCTGAGGAGTAGCAGAAACACTGCATTAATACGTTTTGGTGTTTAATTTTGTAGGGAAATTGGCTGCTCCCATAATGTAGTGTGTATATATATATTCAACGGCATTGTGCAGGTTTATGTGAATGTATCATAACATTAGGATGTTTATAATTATGACCATAGACGCTTGTGAAAAATATGTACAGTAAATACTGTAAATGTATTATACCTTATGGGATCAGTCCCCTTCCGTCCAAAATTAAACACACAAAAAATGTATTCAATTCAAATATATATATATATATATATATATATATATAGACTAATTAATGTCATTTTATTAATAGATTGATGTGCCAAGAGTGACAGAGTCTTCACGTAGACTGAATTAAGCAAGAGTCTTGACAAAAATTATAATAGGACATTATAGCAATAAAAAAATCATAGTACTTGGATACTTAAGTACATTTGAAGGCAAATACTTTTGTACTTTTACTCAAGTGAATGTTTAAAGGCAGCACTTCTACTTTTACTTGAGTAATATTTTACCTTGAGTATCTTTACTTTAACTCAAGTACATGGTATGTGTACTTCGTCCACCACTGATTCATATCTACATATTATTAAATCACAATTATATAAAAGTTAATTTTTGTCAAAGTTTAGGCATTTTTTGTACTGAAAAAAAAATCTGTTTTTCAATAATGTTATATTGTGATTAGAATGAAATGAATTTTGTCAATGGACAAAATTCATCCTCAAAATCAGAAACAACACAGAACACACAGATAGAAATGAAGTGGCACACTTTAAATTTGTAGAATTAAATGAAAAACAGATGTTTGAAATAAATGATAAACTCTAAAGACTCCAACTTTTCTCTTTGTAACATCCTGATCAGGTGTAACATTATTGAGAAACAGATTGTTTTCAGTACAAAAAGTGCAAAACTTTGACAAAAAGTAACTTTTAATGTTATGATTGTGATTTCATATTATGTAGATATTAGGGCTGTAATCTCCCAGTCGATTAGTCGATTATTGGTCGATACGTTCTGGCTCGACCAAAATTCTGATTGGTCGATTTTTTGCCGCGTTCATTTCATCAGGTGGAAACTAAGCACTAATTGCTAATGGCGATGTTTTCAGAGCACCCCTGTTTCACAGGTAACAGTCTGTCTTCAGGACACCCCCCAATTGTTTTCACTTCTTTTTGGATTAGAGACAGATTGAAGAAAGTAGGCTACGAGAAGTTTTGCTGAATATTATTTATTTAATTGTGAGAGCGTTTAATTCATAGTCAGTCCTCTTCTACCATGTCAACAAAGACATCGGCAGTGTGGCAGCATTTAAAAAAAATAGAAAACGGGAAAAAAGTTGAATGCAAATTTGCATTCTAAGTGGAAAAACTTGTGAAAAAGATATATTTTAGTTTGAAACTTTTAGTACTTTTAGAGCTCGGCAGCCATCTACTGGTTAAAGTGATATTTTTTACTTGTAAAACTGAATTTTCCAAAAGATCTTAAGAAAAATCTTAAGCTAAACCATGTAAAATTATTATAATTATTTATTTTAAAAAATTATTATTATTATTATTATTATATTTTTTTAAAACCTATTTAAAAAAAAATAAAAAAATAAAAATAATAATATATATATATATATATATATATATATATATATATATATATATATATATATATATATATATATATATATATATATGTATTTATTTATATACATTTTGTGGAGTAAAAATGTCCAAATGTGGAGTAAAAACATTAATAAAAAAAAGAAATAAATAAAAAAAAAAAGAATATATATAACAAAATTACATCTTGTTGCCTGGGGAGACCCCTGGGGAGACCCCAAACAGCCCGACTGTAAACCGCAAACGAACAGCACACAAGGGTTAAAGTGGTGGAACATAGTGCAGAACAAAGTGCAGCCATAACAGGCATTGTGTACCAAAAAGTTAAATGAAAATAAATAAATACAAATAAATAGAATGAAGAAAAAATTATATCTACAAAAAAAGAGGCAAATAACAAAAATAACAGTGCATACAGACAATTTATGAACAGTAGAGATGTAATTTAAAGGGTTAAGTTATGTTTATGCACTAAACAAGACCAATAACCTTGATATATTAACCAATTAACACAGTATACCCCATTTTCCCATGATATATATACATGATATACAACTATAGTTGCCAGTGGGCTTAATCCAGCTGTTCATGTTAGTTTAAAAATTCACAAATACAACATTTGATTGTAATAATATATAGGTATTTTAATTACTAAGATAAAAAAAAATGCTGTAGAAGTATTGTTCATTTAGTCTTCTCTACTTATTTGAGCTGAAAGTATTTTATATGTTTTCTAGTATAACAACTTAAAGTTTCTGTCAAAAGATGTCACCATTTGAAATACATTCTGACTCACTCTGAAATATGTCCTATTATGGAAGTAAAATGGGTTGTAATTGCTGTTTTTTTATTTACTTTGAATTCATCAGCAATTTGCTTTTCATGAGCTGGCACTTTCTAAGGATACACTGGAATCATAACATCCTGAACTGTCTGTTTTAACACTGAAATTGTTTCAGACATCTTAAATTAAGATGTTAAGAAGCTGAGCTCTTTAGTGGCCGGTATGGCTTGGGATACTTCAAAGCATGAAATAGTAATAATGTCTGAACCTTACAAACACTTCCAACGTACAATCCCAGTTCCACTCGCACCCGCCGCCCATGCTGCTATAATCACGACTAAGCTTCCTGGAGGCTCTGGGTCCATTTCTCAGAAGTTATTCATTTCCATCTCCCCCTCCTTCCTCTCCCGGCACATGTAGAAGCCTGCCTTCACTCAGCTGAAGGGTGTGAGCGCCAGGGACCATGACCCAAATGAAATTTTTCACACGCTCATTTTTCTGGAGCCCATTTTCAGGCCCTGACAGGTGGCGGAGGAGAGACAGGAGGTCAGACAAATGGATCGTGACAGAGCGCTGCTGGAAATCTGACGTCAGAAATTATACTGTTCCTTATTTACTGATAGAACCGAAACGGTGTACCACAAGAACCTAAAGATGATGATAATTCATAAAAAGAACACTCTGAGTTCATCTATATTAAAGGGATAGTTTACCCAATTTTTTTTTTATTCTGGTATCATCTCATCCTCACCTTGTTCCTAAGCTGTAAGCATTCATTTCTTCTGCTGCACACAAAAGAAGACTTTTTATATGAAGAATGTTGACATTCAAACAGTTTTGGTTCATATTGACTTTTTTTATTTGTTTTTATCCGTACAATGTTAGTCAATGGGAAGCAAAACTGTTTGGTTTTCAACATTAAAATATATTCTTTTGTGTTACACGGGATAAAGAAAGTAGTACAGGTTTGGCAAGAGGGTGAGTAAATGATGACTGCATTTTTATTTTTGAGTGAACTAGGCCTATTAGATAAAGACAGCATCTGTTACATTAACAGAAAATAAGTTTGACTTGTCTATTAGTTTGTTAAAAATAATAATAATAATGAAGTGTTTATAATGAAGTAAGTCCATGGAAGTCCATAAATAATGAAGTGTTTGTAATGAAGTAAGTCCATGGGGAATATATATATATATATATATATATATATATATATATATATATATATATATATATATGCCAGCCTATATTATTTATTGGTAGAATCACAAACATTATTTTAGACTGTCTTGCTAGCAATCGATGGATGGATGGATGGATGGATGGATGGATGGATGGATGGATGGATGGATGGATGGATGATTTGCAACATGACCTCTTTTGTACGGTGCAGCCATCTAATTTTTTTTGAGAATGTTAAAACACTTTCAGTATGGACATAGTTTTGGTTCAGCTCATAGAAAGAAGCAGTGGACAGAATAAATTTTTCTTCAGAATCTGTTTTCAAATGTTTTTAAAAGGATGTCCCTCACGCCCCCTGTGTCGGCTGTGCTATTAAGTAACACACAAGGTCGTCCACCTTGAACAGAAGTCCCACCTCTAAAAGAACAGTTTTACAATGTAAAAACACACATTTTGTAAAGCTGATGCTTTAACAAAAATACAAGCTGCACATTTCTGCTTTTAACACTTTTTACTTGTCCCATATAGGCATATTTTCAGTCCCATCCTGTAAACATGGTGCTTGTGTTTTAGAAAATGAGGGCCAAAAGGATTTTCTCCATTTTGAACCCAGAACGTTATTTTAAGAGAATTGCGAAAATACTTCTATGGCATGAAGATTATTAGCACACCGTACTACAGGCATACTAGCATGTTGACATTTTGACAGGTAGATAAGAGCAGTTTCTGCTTGTTGCTGCTTTAATTAACCCTGATACTAATAGAAAAAAAAGAAAAAAAAATACTCCAATGTCATTATTTGAAGTTCAGTAATTAGCACATTATCTTCCCATGCTCATTAACTACCATGTTTTCTTCTCATCTTTTGCTCAGACTTAGCTCATATTGACAATGAAATCACGTATTGTAAAAGTGTGTGGGCTCTCAAGAGTGTGTATAAATAGACCTAATATCAACGGCATTAGCTTGTCAACGTATATGGCCTAAAAAGAAGCATTAGTTCTAGAAACAGCCCTCCAATACAGAGAAAATCCTGCCAACCACTTTGCCAGATTCCCATCCTCCGCTGAAACTCGTATGAAGTTGGTACGCTAGAGGAAAGTGCGAGAGTAAGTGAGCGAGTGGGTGGGTGAGAGAACGATGGAGGAAGATCGAGAGAAGGCTGAACATTTTCAGTGCAGAAATATTTTCCATAAATTCATAAACGCTGATAAGGCCCCATCTTTCTCCCATGTGCCCCAGCCAAGGACGAAGGAACATACATTAGGAGATTAGAAGCAGCGCATTTCCATCACCTCGCTGAGAGCGAGACCCACGGGCCCAGCACACGATTTTATCAAACACACACAGAGGCGAAGGAAAGGAAGCGCTGGTTTCAACTTCATTTTCCCTCCTTCGCTTCTTTAAAAACCCTTCTCAACCTCCACCATCAATAATCTGCCCCTGCTGTCCTCTGTTTCATCAGAGTGATGCCATTCATTTTCTTAACTAGTTATGCTTGTTTGAAGTTATGTATTTAAACACACACACAATATATATATATACACATTATCAAATACACATTAAAAATCATAATCAATTAGTTCGATCTGTGCTCTTATTATCTGTTGTGCACTAACACTTATTTATTAGACCGTTATTTTTCCACATTGTTTGATGGAAAACATTGGCTAAGATGCCTTTCAATAAAACGATGGGAATAATGGTAACGCTTAACAATAAGGTTGTGTTATAAGTAAACTAGTTAACATGAACTAAGAATGAACAATAGCCTACTTCTACAGCATTTACTAATCTTATTTTTTATTAAGTTAATGTTAATTTCAACATTTACTAATACATTATTCAAATCAAATGTTGTAATTGTTAACATTAGTTAATGCACTGTTAAGTAATATGAACTAACAATGAACAACTCTAATAGGATGAATTACAGATGAATAAATAAATAAATAAATACTAGGGATGCACCGATACAAAATGAATGCTCCGATAGCATCAACCAATACCACGCCTTTTTGACAGACATCAGTGGAATGTTTTGTTCAGTCGGATGTCAAAGGCAAAGAAAGTAAAACGAGGCATGTATTGTAACGTTAACTGACGAAGTAGAGAGAGAGAGAGAGAGAGAGAGAGAGAGAGAGAGAGAGAGAGAGAGAGAGAGAGAGAGAGAGAGAGAGAGAGAGAGAGCACTTCTGTTGCATGCTCTTGATTGTTCACTCAGCAGCACACGTGTCATTTGAATTAAAACTAAATTGTATAGGCCTATGTAAGTAAAACATGAACTGTTACCTGTATAGTGAGTGGTTCCCTACATTATTACAGGACGTTTGCAGGTCAAAAAGTTTCATGAACGCAAACATCCGAAGTGCGGCCTCGAAAACCGTGTCTCAGTGTTAACTGTCTCAGACAGAGAGCGCAAATACTGAGTTGAATTCTCTTTCATGTCTTGCGCTTGTACAGACGAATTTGCACAAAATTATGTAAAAACGGCCGGGTATGCTCGGTCTTAAAGGGGCACCAGTCTAATAAACCTGCTGCTGTGTTTTAATGTTAACCAAAAAAAGGACAAATAAATCACTCACTGCTCTTGACTAAATACCTTTTGTAACTTTAGAAAGATCCATCTATATTAAAGGGGTCATATAATGGTACATGCACTTTTACAAGTTGATTGCACTGAAATGTCTGTTGGCAGTGCCTGTACACAACCATCCTATCATGATTAAAATCCATCCAGTGGTTTTGTTTTAATCTCCTTATATGTTTGACCATCTATGAAATCAAGCCGTTCGATATTGTGACGTCATAAGATCGTACGCCCCTCCCGCGATTGTGATTGACAGCCGTGCTTCAACACAAGACCCGCCCTGAGCAAGCTGTGACAGCCGTCGTCATAGTAGTCCGCCATTGTTGATATGCTGGAGTAGAATGGCGTCTACACGATTGTGGTGTTCTGTTCTTAGATGTAATAAGGAACACAGCAGTCATTTGGATGTTCCTAAATCTGAGCCGTTATAGATGCAGTGGCTGAGTTTTGTTTTTGAAGATATGCCCAAAGGATTGACGCGGGGATTCCCTCACGGGGATTCCCCACGATTGTCCATGCTTTCATGTTTACGCAAATCATTTCACACCAGACAGCTTTACAAACGAGAAAAAACGGATCGGTACCAACGTGTTACTGCTGAACCTCCAGAAGATGTGAGTGTAATGTTTTATTAACCTTTATATTAGTATTTATATTAATCTTTGCGAAATTTGCAAACCTTGCTGCAGGCTTCACGATGAATGCATCTAAGGTTTACACTCAGGGTACATTACAGCATGTTTTCTATGTACGACGTTCTCAATATAATTCATAATCCCACGTTTATAATGAACAACGCGTGGTTATTGTGTTACAAACGGTGTACGCACAGAACAGAGGGGCGGGGTGAGCAAAGCTCATTATCATTTAAAGACACATGCACTGAAACGGCGTGCTGAAAACAGAGCTGTTTTTGACCAGGTAAAATTAGTGTTTTCTTACAATACTAATGAGAATTTTTAATTAAAGTATATTACAAACTTTTAATTTAGACCCTAAAGAATCATATTAGCTTGTACAAAAATGGCATTATATGACCCCTTTAAATTTATACAGTGATGAATATGCAGTGTTATTTCACATCCAATTACTTTATTCAAATTTCTGTAGGCTACCTGAAAACTACCTAGAACTACCTTTTCTCTTTTCGCAATTTCATTTGTAGCCTTTCTTTGTTCTATTGTATTTATTTGTGCTATTTGTAATTTGATGCTGTGTTCTTATTTTACTACTGACTGTTTACTTGTCTTTAATAATGTTTTAAATTAACATTAATTAGGCTTGTAGTTTTGCTGTTTCAACATTGGAATAGAGAATTGTGATATTTCACTGGTATCTAAACATTTAAACCACTGACCCAATCCTTATCACTTAGCCCTGCGGGAGTTGCTCTAAATGTGCGCTGTGTAATTAAATGAAAGATCAAATATGATAGAGCAATAGAATGAACAGTGAAAGTAACTGAAGCTCAATACATTTTAACAGGCTTAATTAAGTGTTTATACAGTAAATATTGTACAGTAGTATATAGATATAAAATGCTAACTTTGAAGCACTAAAGAATGTGTTTATCTGTGCAAATAGAACCTGCCAATAAAACAAACACTGAAGCATACATCATACATTTATTTTCTATTTTTAAAGAACATAAGATGTTGATGTTTGAAAATCTTCAGAGATGAAAAAAAATATGTATGAATCATATGTGCTGCTCACAAAAGACTGGTCAGAACTGCAATCACTGGAATTTTTGTGCAAGCACTGAGTGGCAGAGTCCAATACAATCTCATTCCAGGATTCCTGTTCATCAGTAAATAATGAAACATTATGAGAAAGCCCTTTTTAATGACAAATAAATAGTTTCCCCTGTTCATACGTTGACATTTATGCTAAAGAAAATACTGTCAATGTGATTATCGCATTTAATCAATTTGGAATTAAACATGTAATTATCCTCACATATTGTAAATGACATCAAATCACTGTGATTTCCATGGATGTAGCATTCTGTGAACTTCAACAAAAGGCTGTTAAACATTTGTATGCATAATGTATAAACACTAAAGTGTTGATGTTGCAGAAGCTGTTGATATGTTCATATTATTCATTTGAGTGTTTATCCAAATGTACAAAACATTTTTTTTAAGTGCATTAGAACTACGCTTTATGTATGAATACTAATGAGATCCCACTGTTTTCTTGGGCATGCCAAACCATCATTCAGAGACAAGCAGTGAATGGAAAAAGTACCAAATGTGCATTTTAATCACTGTTTTACATCAATGGTTTTGATTCTTTTGGAAGTGGCAGGGTAGCTTGCACTATCTTTGAGAAGAGCTGTGACAGTCGTGTGTCAAATCGGCCTTGATCTAAATAAGCTCATTAGTTTCTCTCACCCGTCCTTCTTTCATTACGCTGTTTAAAACTGAACAATTGCTTTGTTGCAGCAATTCTGCTTTTTGTATCAATGCGACTTTATTCCGAACTACAGTCACCTTGGATGTTATTTGAAGGACATCAGCAGGTTGCAGCAAAAACATTGTCTTTTTTTCCGCAAAACAAAAAGCAAATATTCAGTTCAGTCTGTCTCATCCCGGCTTTCATCCTCTTCCCCTTCCTGTTTCACTCTCATGGGTTTAAACCCTGCAGGCTCACTGCCTGTGTTCTTTGGAGCTCGGAGTCGATGCAGATTTTGGCATTTACAGAGCTGCAGGCTGTTCAGGCAGCGCTTCAATAGGGAGTTGCATGAGAATGGGTGAAGATGGCAATGCCAACTGGTCAGAGATGCCCCTCTAGACCCCAGCAAACAATCACAGATCTCTTTCTAAAGCAGTGTTCACCAAATTGTGTTGTTTTTGAACCGGATTTCCTTCAAAGCTCAGAGCACAATGGACAAAACTGTCACATCTGGGCACAGATATGTCTCGGAGGAAAATATTGATCTAGGATCAGCCCTCGAATGTTCTACTCTGTGGGATGTGAAATTCATTTTGTTCGCTTCAAAAATGTTTGGATAACTCGATAAGCAAACAAAACCAATGTTTTAGTATGGCCATTCATATATCACCTATACATTGCACTAAATACATTTATATAGGAATAGGTTACATGGACATAAACATATTTTCCTTTTCATCAAGATTTTAGGCTACAATGTATATGCTACAATGTAGTAGCATATATGCATTGCAGTATACAATATGTATTGCAGCATATCCCATTGCTGTAGCTCAAACTTAAGAATGGCACTAGCAAGGTCATTTGAACTAATGAAAAGTACACCTTGAATGCATTGAAAAAATCATGTGTCAAATGCATAAATGTAAATGTATATAAGTAAAAGTTTTTTTTTTGTTTTTTTTTTTAATAACATATATGTGACAAATACCCTGTTAAGTCATGAAGCTGCTCCTGCAGCGCATTAGGGCCATGACACACCAAGACGACGGTCGGCCGTAGTCTGACTAGTTTTTGAAGTGTGTTCCACACATCGGCCCTAGTCAGGCCCAGTCGGCGTCAGTATGTTGAATTGGCATCATTTTTTTTTTTTTTTTTACTATGGAAGTCAATGGGGTACATCAACTGTCTGGTTACCGACATTCTTCAAAATATATTCCTTTGTGTTGAGCAGAAGAAAGAACTGTATACAGTTTTGAAACAACTTGAGGGTGAGTAAACGAAGACAGAATTTTCATTTTGATGTGAACTATTCCTTTAATAGCTCTAATAACTATTCCATCCAAGATATGGATGGGGCCCGCGCCAAATAACTTTATCATTAAATTTTTCTGTTTTCATTTTCTGGTCTATTAATTAATAAATGTCATCGTGATATCATCTCTTGATTGGCTACAATGATCAACAATGACATCTTCACCGAGCGCTTACAGATACACACGGGAGCGTTTAAAAGCAGGTGATAGATGCTGCTTTCAAATGCTCCCGTGTGTGTCTCTGTAAGCGCTCGGTGAAGAGTGTTCCATTCAACAGCGCTCAAAATGCAAGAGGGAAATGCTGGTAACGTCACCTTTTTTAAATTTCAGTGCCGACTTGGTACCGAAGTCGGTACTTTTGACAACTCTACCTGCATGTAATTACAGCTGTAATTAATTTCTGTAATTACATTTATAACTACAATGTTGACCCTTCACTTACTCCTAAACCTACCCTTAAACCTGCCCATACCATCAAACCTGTCCCTAACCTGTATCTGAACTCAATTGTAACAAAAGTGATATGCAATACAACATGAGCACAATAACCACTTTTTATGTTTTTTTTATATATATATATATAAGTACATAGTAGTTAAAGTCACCTGATATAAAGTGTGACCAAATTAATATTTAAAAGTTCACAAAATCCTTACTCTTTCAATTAATAGGAGCTCATAAATCCTGCAAGTATAATAATTATAAATGAACTAGAAAACACTGTTTCTGACAGTTACTGTACATGCTGCATCTACAAACACAAATGAGTTATTAATGCTGCTTATTAATACTGTAATTTCCCTTTATTATGTGGAACTATCAAATTGCAGAATAGACTGGAGGTTGTTTCGCATAAACATTTTAAACTTAATTAACCTGTTAACTGTCAGTGTCCTGGTAGCTTTATTTATTAAACATGAAAAAACAGAAAAAGGAATCCGCACACAAAACAAATGCAAAGTTCAAGGTCCATTGAGATATAGTTGACTGAAGATTCACATGAAAGGTGATAACAAAATACCAGTGCACTAAAAAAAAATTGACTGTACGATCAGCTGGATAGTGATCCATTGATAATACAATGTTTTTTTCTTTAAAAAAAGAAACCAACTGTAACGGTGTGGTGGTAGTTGAAGGCACGAGACGAAGATCAGGGTATAAACAAACTTTACTTGATGAGTTCAAGCAGGACAGACACAACCACTACTAACATTAACGAGAACTGACAAGGGACTGAACAGAACAGGGAGTATAAATACACAGGAGGAAATGAGGAAACTAACTAGACACAGGTGGAGAAAGGTAAACTAATCAGGGACTAACGAGAACAGGTGCACACTAGACAGAACATAATTGGAGAAGGGTCTGGCTGCAGACTGTGGGCGAGTGGAGCTCCACTCAATAGCGGAAATACGTCACCTCCACTGCGCCGGAGCGCATATATACGTCACCTACACTGCGCCCGAGCGGATATATAAACGATTATAAATGTATAAATGACCTAATCTTCACGCAAAATATCGAAGCGGTATACAAAGCTTTTACGTTTTATGACATATATATATATATATATAGTACCAGTCAAAAGTTTGGAAACGTTACTATTTTTAATGTTTTTGAAAGAGCTCTTTCTGATTTAAAGCTCTTTCTGAAGTCTCTTATGCTCATCAAGCCTGCAGTTAAATAAAAATAAAAAAATAAAAAAAACTGTAATATTATGAAATATTATTACAATTTAAAATAATGGTTCTCTTTTTTAATATACTTTAAAATGTAATTTATTTGTGTGATGCAAAGCTGAATTTTCATCAGCAAGTACTCCAGTCTTTGGTGTCTTATGATCCTTCAGAAATCATTCTAATATGATGATTTATGATCAATGTTGGAAACAGTTGTGCTGCTTAATATTTTTTTTATAACCTGAGATACTTTTTTCAGGATTATTTGATGAATAAAAAGTTAAAAAGAACTGTATTTATTTAGAATAGAAATCTTTTGTAACAATAAACACTACCGTTCAAAAGTTTGGGAACAATAACTTTTTTTTTTTAAAGAAATTAGTACTTTAATTCAACAAGGATGCGTTAAATTGATAAAAGGTGATGGTAACGATTTATATTGTTAGAAATGTTTTTATTTTGAATAAATGCTGTTTTAATGAATAAATGCTGTTAACGTTTTACTCATCAATGAATCCTGAAAAAAGTATTCCAAAAAAATATATTAAACAGCACAACTGTTTCCATCATTGATAATAACTGAGTATCAAATCATCATATTAGAATGATTTCTGAAGGATCATAAGACACCAAAGACTGGAGTACTTGCTGATGAAAATTCAGCTTTGCATCACAAAAATAAATTACATTTTAAAATATATTAAAAAAGAGAACCATTATTTTAAATTGTAATAATATTTCATAATATTACTGTTTTTTGTTTTGTTTTTTTAACTGCAGGCTTGATGAGCATAAGAGACTTCTTTCAAAAACATTAAAAATAGTAACGTTTCCAAACTTTTGACTGGTACTATATATATATATATATGTCATAAAACGTAAAAGCTTTGTATACCGCTTCGATATTTTGCGTGAAGATTAGGTCATTTATACATTTATAATCGTTTATATATCCGCTCGGGCGCAGTGTAGGTGACGTATATATGCGCTCCGGCGCAGTGGAGGTGACGTATTTCCGCTATTGAGTGGAGCTCCACTCGCCCCGTAAGTCTGCAGCCAGACCCTATTGCATAATTGTGACACCAACCTTGTATTCCATAGCATTTATGAATTACAGGAAGTATTTATTTCATGTTGGGTACTGGTTTTCAAGGACCCAAAAAGATAAGGTTAGATGTCTTTAACAAAATTGTAAATATTTATCTTTTTAAAGACATATGTAAATCCTTAAAGGGTTAGTTCACCCAAAAATGCAAATTCTGTCATTAATTGCTTACTCTCAAGCCGTTCCAAACCCATAAGACCTTCTTTCATCTTCTGAACACAAATTAAGACATTTTGGATGAAGTCCGAGAGGTCTCTGACCCCCGATAGACTGCAACGTTATTACCACTTTCAAGGCCTAGAAAGGTAGTAAAGACATCGTTGAAATAGGCCAATACTGAGCCGGTGTTCTGATGTAGAACCCGGAAGCGCTACACTTTGTTTACTCAGGAACAGTATCGGAGACTGACATAAGAAGATTATTAAATAAGAAATTGTTGAATATTTTTATTTTTGTTTTGTTTTAGCGCACATGAAGTATTCTTGTCGCTTCATAACATTAAGGTTGAACCACTGTAGTCACATGGATTATTTTAATTATCTCTTTACTACCTTTCTTGGCGAGTAATTTCAGAGATAATTAAAATTTTTGGGTGAACTTACCCTTTAAGTGGTCATTTGTGTAAATAAAACCCAATTAGATAATGACAAGATATTTTAATTTTATTTAATTGTATTCATATTGTTGGTTTTGATATCATTTAAATGGTTTTATGTTTACAGTAAGTGTAAATCTGGGTCATTTCAGTCTAGTCAAATTATTGGAAAACTTTTTTATATCTCACTTCATTTGAATGTATTTGTTTATAGACTGTAATTACACATTTAGACTATATCAGTAGTTTAAAGTTGGGCTGTACTTTGATCTTCACGTGAATTATTAATGAAGCAAAACACTTTACAGGATCCCTAAATTCCTTAAAGGATTTTGTTTAAACTTTAACTGGAATAAATATATTTGAACATGATTAGCCTGTGGTTTCATGCATACTTTATTAACATGTTCTTTTGAAAGTGAATAAAAGTGAATACATGTTATTTTTGCAATTTTTGATAGAAAATAAACATATTTATTAAAATTTGTATTTATTAAAAGTCTTTTTTAACTTTCTAACACTATTGGAAAAGTTATGAAAGTCCTGAAAACCTGAAGTCATGTAGCGTAACTGACCCAAGTGGCACATTATTTGATATAAAGAACCTCACTGCAGTATAAGAGCAAGGACATCAGTGTGTGTGTGTGTGTGTGTGTGTGTGTGTGTGTGTGTGTGTGTGTGTGTGTGTGTGTGTGTGTGTGTGTGTGTGTGTGTGTGTGTGTGTGTGTGTGTGTGCGTGTGTGCGTGTGTGCGTGTGCGCGTGTGCGTGTGTGTGTGTGATGATATATTTTGAGAGACATCAGTCTGAAGCTTTAAAATGCTGGATGCCCTCTTCCATTGAGCAAATCAATAGAGTATTAGCAACTCAGAGCCAACTGTGTGTCTGTGTCTCCCTGAGGGGAATCCAGCTCTGCTTTAACTGGTGACTGCTGGAGACTCACTTTCTAACACTTTCCCTTTCCCTGGACACCTGCGATACTCTTCAGAGAGGTGAGAAAGTGTGCAAGAGAAGAGGTAAAGGACAATGACAGGTATTAAGGGTTGGAACAAGATGAGAACACTGAAATCCTACCGTAATACGCACCACATTGATATGATCAAATCTCAGTTGTGAGGAAGCTATAATAGTCAAGCCAATTTTGCAGACTATAGTCAAGCTACCCTTTTGAATAAGCAAACTGAAGCCTGGCGGTGTGATTTATTATTTTACGGTTGTTGCTTGTCAGGTTGTGCAGTATGATATGACCCCATTACCTGCCTTGGGTAAAAGCATACTGTGCAACATCACATATAATTTATGTCAGACTATACAATATACATCTCAGTTACGAAATCATGACTGACTATTTGAGTCTGGAGTGTGTTAGGGCTGTGTAAAACAAGACTATGTACTCTAAAAAATTATGTCAAATATGGACCAACTCAACTGTTGGCTTACATTTCTTAATTCAATTTTAAACCCAATGGTTTAAACGTTTTGAAAACTATGTTAAGATGAGAATGAGGGGATAGAGAAGGGGATTGAGAGGCAAACACATAGCAAACACACTTGTGCCTCAATTGGTTAAAAAAAATTTTTTTTTTTTTAAAAGTCAGCGAATAGGAGTGTTGAGGAAAGAAACATGGCAGAGGAGGCTAGCCTCCCTTGGTATGTCAAACAATCATTGAAGAGACGTAAATTACATGGTATTAGTTTGAACTGCTAACGCTCATATACCAACTACGTGTGGAGAGTAGAGATATTGAATATTCGATCAAATTTTTTTTTTTTTACCAAACTACCATTCGAACAACAAGAATTAAAAATGAAGGAAGACTACACGCCTACAGCAATCAGCTTCACTGAACGGCCAAGTGTACACTTTTAGCATAGACTTTTGAAAGGACAGAAGGATGGATTTTTGCTTCTTGCTGTATTCGCCCGCTACAATTTTGTGTGCCTCCTCTATTTTAAAACCCACCAGCCGCCACAAATCAGAACAGATTTGATGCAATTTCATTTAACAACAATTGTAGCATACAGGGAGTGAAAGATTATGAGATATCTATGTCATAAATCATGCAGTCAAGCTGCAACTGAAGGACTCTCCTTTCTCGATCTCTTAGTGAGGGAGATTTTTTTTTTTTTTAAGAAAGTGATACTTTTATTCAGCAAGAACACATTAAAATGATCACAAGACAATAAAGACATGTATAGTGTTACAAAAGATTTCTATTTCAAATACATGCTGTTCTTTTCAACTTTCTATTCATCAAAGAATCTTGAAAAGTTTCCCCAAAAATATGAAACAGCACAACTGCTTTCAACATTGATAACAATCAGAACTGTTTCTTAAGCATCAAATTAACATATCAGAATGATTTCTGAAGGATCATTTGACACTGAAGACTGGAGTAATGGCTGCTGAAAATTGTAATTTGCCATTACAGAAATAAATTACATTTTAAAATACATTAAAAAACTGTAAGAATATTTTACAATATTACTGTTTATCCTATATCTTTGATTAAAAACAAGCAGAACTTGTGAGTACGAGACATTTCTTTCAAAAACAATCTCACTGACCCTAAAACGTTTGAACACTAGTTTATGTTCTAGATTAGTAGGCAATAGGCAATTTACAATATATCAGTTAGCATGTACCAATAACTGATCTGAGAATACTATTCACGATTCAAGTAATTTGCCCGAAAATATTATATTATATTATTACAATGTTTGTTCAGTCAGTAATGAAAGTAATGATAATGTTATACAGCATACTTTTGTTTTTGAACTCTCGGTTCAGTTATTGGACACATTTTTCTTTCATAAAAAAAAAACAAACAAAAAACCGAACCGTGCCAAGTAATTTTGCTTGCTGTATAAGTCACTAAAGAGAAAACTAGAATTTTAAGCTCGCTGGAGGGAGAAAAAAGGTGAAAGTGTAGAAAGGTAGAGTTGCAGAGATTGTCTTTGACGGTAGCCATCTGAGGCAGATGAGGGAACCGTACCGCAGTTTCATTCTCACATCTCTGAATAAACACCACCAATAAACAAACAACTGAAGAGCACAAAGCTGAGGGATCCATTCAGCATCGCACAACCTCTATAATCCACAAACCCACTGAGACATCTCCACAACAAAGCCCTGCGGCACAGATATAATCAAACATGAATTATTAAGAAATCGAATTAATGAGCCAAATTAAAAGAACCTTTCACACAAAGTGATTGCTATCGTACAGTCTAAATGCCAGCAACATGTTGGTCACTAGGGTAATGACAAACACTGTGACACACGTGCACTTTTTTTTCTTTTTTAGACTAAAATGAATGCTATATATACACAGTGCGTGGAGAATTATTATGCAAATTGATATTCTGATCATTTATAAGTGATAGTTAATTGTTAAAGAAGGCTGGAAGTGTGAAACGCCTTATATTCAGGAGTGCATAATTAAGCAGGTTCTCTTTTACAGTTAAAATTGGCCAAACAAGAGATTTAACTCACACTGAAAAGTCAAAAATTATGAAATGCTCATGAGAAAGATGCAATACTAATGCAATACTAGAAATGACCAATGGACAGAAAAATGTACATGGTTCAGCAGGGTCATAAAAGAACAGTCCAGAACAGCAACCAAACTGGAATTATCCAGAAGTACAAGGTGTAAGGATCTCAGAGACTTTACTAAGGTAAAGAATCCTGAAATATGACCACATGGGCGCACAAATGGGCGCAAATGCATTTGCTATTTAAACAACGTGGCAGGACATGAAAATGATAACTGCGGACTGAAACTAGCAAAAAACATTTGCGTCGCGCTTGGCGCTGCATTGTGCCGGGTGTAAGATAGGGCCCTAAATCTCTTTTTTGACCCATTTTAACTGTAAAAGAAAACTTTTTTATGCACACCTGAAAATAAGGCGTTTTTGACTTCCAGCCTTCTTTAACAATTATAAATCACTTATAAAGATTGATTTCATTTGGAAGTGGTAAAATGTGCTTGTAAAAAATATGATCAGAATATCAACTTGCATAATAATTATGCACACATTTTAAATAAAATTCACAATTTAGATTAGGATCTAATTCTCTTTATTAATTAACAATTAACCATGATTTTTTCCTCAATAAACTCCTAATTACTGCTTACTAAGGTAGTTGTTGAGTAACACTTTACACAATTCACAGCTATTTACTATAGTAACAACTATAAATTAGGCATAATTACATGCAACTACCCCTAAACCAAACCCTAATCTTACCACAATCGTGTAGTAAGTACATAGTTAATTAATATTATTCAGTACTTAAATACACTGTAACAGGAACACATTAAAATAAAGTGTAACCGGTTGTTGTTAAGTTTAGGTATTGGGTAGGATTAGAGATGTAGAATATGGTCATGCAGAATAAGGAATTAATATGGGCTTTATAAGTACTAATAAACAGCCAATATAGTAATATGCATGCTAAAAAGCAACTAGTTAATAGTGAGAATTGGACCCTAAAATGTCAAATTCTGAAAGCCGTACATAATTATATTCGATATCACTTATTTAGTTGCTATTTTATTTATTTATTTATTTGTTTGTTTGTTTGTTTGTAAGTTTTTTCCCTCTAAGCAAACACATTAAGGTTGAACTATGCATTATCCAATACTGAAACCAATTTGAAAATACTCCAAATGTAAAAGATTGAACTTCCATTCATGCATACATTTTAATGTTAACTGCTGAGATTGTGAACTCTTGTGTCACAAATGGCTGTCATCAAGGTCCAGCTTATGTCTCTGAATAAAAAAAAAAAGAGTGGATGTGATACAGTTTTTATGCTTTGAAGAATAAATGTATGTGTGAAGTTTTTATTTTTTTATTTTTATTTTTTTATGCCACACAGTCATCCAAGTTAGTTTGCTTGTTTCTCCTGGACATTCAGTAAGTGGAAAGTCCCTTTCACAGCAAACATGAAATAAAAGAGTGAAAGGGAATCAAAGACAAAATAGTCACACCAATAGCGAAATTAATATCTGTCGGGTTGAAGAAAATCACATTCAAGTCGGTACAATAGAGAGGGCAATGATCTTCGCACCATTCAGCTGCTCTGCCATACAGTATGTTTAATTAAAGGGGTCATATAATGGTACATGCACTTTTACAAGCTGATTGTACTGAAATGTGTGTTGGCAGTGCCTGTATACAACCATCATAAAATGATCAAAATCCATCCAGTGTTTTTTTTTATTTGTTTCCTCCCATCTCAAATCAAGCTGTTCGATTTTGTGACGTCACAATATCGACGCCCCTCCCACGATGGTTGATTGACAGGAGCGTTTCAACACAGACCCGCCGTCGCGCCCTCGTGAGCGAGCTGTCAATCATAGCCCGCACCGACTGCCGTGTTCAGTGTTGTTGATAGCTGGAGCACTGAGTAGAATGGTGTCTAAGTTATTGTGGTGTTCTGTTCTTCGGTGCAATAACGAACACAGCAGTCATGTTGATGTTCCTAAATCCGTACAGCTGAAGACGCAGTGGCTGAGTTTGTTTTCGAAGGGAATATTACTCACGATCAACGTCAATGCTTTCATGTTTGCGCGAATCATTTCACACACCAGACTGCTTTACAAACGAGGGTCAGTAAAGCTGGTTATTTGCTAAGAAGCTGCTCCTGAAAAAAAGGATCAGTACCAACTATTCGTGTTCCTGCTGCACCTCCAGAAGAACTGAAGTGAGTGTAACGTTTTATTGACCTTTATATTAATCTTTATATTAATCTTTGCAAATCGCTTGCACGCTTCACGATGAATGCGGCTATTTTTACACTCATGGTACATTACAGTATGTTTTCTATGTATGACGTTTTCTTACAATACTAATGAGAATTTTTAATTAAAGTATATTACAAACTTTTAATTTAGACCCTAAAGAATCATATTAGCTTGTACAAAAATGACATTATATGACCCCTTTAAATGTATTTATTATAATAACAATACGCAATAATTGATGGCATAGTAAAACTCCAATTGTTCTTTATAAATGAGAATACTACACATCCCCCCAAAAAATAAAATAAAATAAAATAATAATAACAATGCTTGAATATTCAGAGAACAGCATGTGTAAAAAGAATATACAAAGACACTGAAGAAAAGCTCAAACAAAGCCACTCAAGACTGACTGAAATGCTGTTGTTGTTGAAGACATGCTGTTGTATCTCTTCCAGGACACAAACCAAAATGAAACTCCACCCATTAATAGAACAGCTCCCATCAGTATCTGTTCATTTGGCTGATTTGATGTCTGCGTTTGACCTCTACTAAACGCATTTTGGATAGACTGCAGTAGAGGAAGAAGCGTTTGGATTAATGGCTGCTGGAATGGAGATGCTATCAGAGGAGGGATTTGGGCTGAAGTGAATGAAACGGTTGATGACCTCCTCCAGGCTAGACTGGACTAAAGCACCGGCCATTTGAGTTTCAAACCGGCCCGCTGATAAGACGCTATCTGTCACAAGAAAGAAAGAACACACAAGAGAGACACTTGGACAGAAAAAACATCCACTGCCACAACACACACACAAAGCACCAAACAATGATGTCCACATGCTTCATCCAAGAACATTCACTGAACATACTAACACAAACGCAACAGGCTAATAGAGTTTCTCACACTTTAAAATGTAGTTGAGCCGACACTATGAAATCTGACACATTTCAGTCTCTCTGTTTCACTGCTGACAATTAACCCTTCTCAAAAAGCTATTTTAAGTAGTTATTATAAGTAGTTATAAGTAGTTATTCAAGTACTGCAATTAACAACTATTATAATAATCAACTAATATGTTGATTTGTTTGATTAGTCATGTAACTAATTAATTAATATAAACAACAATACAAACCTTATAAATAAATATCACTTAATAAATAATATGTTATATTATATATTTAATATATATATATATATATATATATATATATATATATATATATATATATATATTATATTATATATATATATATATATATATATATATATATATATATTAATGTTCAGATTTAGGCAGTAGGGGGCAGAGTAGCTCTTGCCCCGAATGATTTAACATCTGTGAAGCCATAGTGTGTCAGCTGGCGTGACGGTTGGCCGGCTGAATGAATGGTAATTTAAAATGTAAAAGCGTTGGTGAATAAAAGAGGGCGCCGGATTAACTGCCGGATCCTTTAAACCCCAGAGGACTGGCAGCAGCCCAACGGGCCACCAACCACCTGTGTACTTTTAAAATGGACACTTCTCCATTCCTATCTGCCGTCCGAGCAACACAGCGACCAATCAGTAATCAAAAAGCATTTAAAACGAAGTGAAAGCTTTTTTGCCTAGTTTTGAACCGTTATTTAGTTGAAACTTGTCTGCCATAAAAAATTTACATGAATAATTCACAGGAATGTAATATTCTCCCATGTATAATGGTGTTGCTGGAGGCAAATAAGTCCTCAAAATCAATCAAATTAAGCATGAATCAGTGTGTTGAGCATATGGAAGAGGCAGAAATATGACCTGCTCTTGACCTCCTCTTGTAAGGCAAAGAAAAATCTATTAAAAATCTAAAATCTATTGGGGTATAATACAAATCTGTCTGTAATACTAAGATGAAGGGAAAATGCATCGATGTAGGAGGAAATGGCCCTACTATTTCAAGTAAAAGATTTCACAAAAATGTTTTAAATGATAATTCAATAGATCAATAGAATCGCATTGTGGTTGTCAAATGCTATTGGATCATATTCATAGTTAATGTGAAATACTACACATGTGCACTGAGAATTCTATTGTATATGGTAGCAAATTCATTGGTCAAAAAGTATATTTAATGTCACTAAATCAACCTAAACAAATTGTTACACCAAAAAAAAAAAAAAAAAAAAGTAAAAGAAATAGAAATAGCTCCTCAGTGAAGCAATTACAGGTTACCACTTTTTACACCTGTGGTTTCTCTGTGAGTAGACTTAGCTTCATAGATCCACTTAAAATCACCTGGACACCAGCTGATTAAAAATAATTGCAACAAATGGCTCAGGAAAGTGAAATTAGTTCTGAGAAAAGCTCTAGCAGCATTCGAGCACAGATGACATTTGCTGATATTTTGTTTTTAATTCATTTACATTCAGACATTTTTAAATCTGACGTAAATGGGTAAATACTTTTTAGGGCCACTGTTTTTTTTGTTTGTTTTTTTGTTTTTTGTTTTTTGCAGTCTACCGAAAATATAAAACACTAACTTTATTAATATATCCCTGCATCATAAATGTGGTTGCAAGCCTCTTGGAATCAAAGTGCTGCAGATCTAGAGCTCTTGAAATCAAAGCGCTTCTTCAGTGTGTTGTTACAACAAATGAGAGTGTGTGTGGAGCCTGTGCTGTTGTTGTGTGTGTGTGTTGAAGACTGCTGGCCTAACGGTCGCTTCTCACTGACTACAATAGCCTTCTCAACATGCCTCTGACAGCCTGTGTGTGTGTGCAGCAGTTGGTAGCTGTTCTGGGGGAGGGGTGTGTATGGAGTACGAAAAGACCAGGACTGGTTTGAAAAACACACACAGACAATTTTAACACATTTTAAAAAATGACTTTTTTAATAAATCGTTTTGACTTTTGTTCGGCGGTAGAACACAACTGAAGATATTCTGATGTTTCAGTGCTTTTTTTATTTTTATTTTTTATTTTTTTATTCAATGAAAGTAGACGGGGTCTAGTGTTGTTTTGACCCCAATGTTCTTCAAAACAGAAAGTCGTATGGGTTTGGAACAACATGAGGGTGAATGAACGATGACAGTATTTAGTTTTGTGGGTGAACAATCTCCCAATGACCTTTAGATGTGATATATAATATAATACAACAGGCCTCTTGTCCCTTTATTGCCTAAAAAGAAAAGGGAAATCATGCACATAAGGTTGAGATCATTTTCATCAAACAATAAAAATCACACAAACACGTTTTCTGTGCCTGGTTTTGAAGTGCCGCCCAACCGAAAGGATCATTTGACTCTGTCCATGGAAAACAACAATCGTCTATTTCACCATCGACTCTGCTTTCTCTTCTTGTTTTTCCTGTCGCTGTGAGATTTATTTTCACACACTCGTTCATATCTCCCTCTGTCTCATTCCAGTTCAGCTCAATGGGGCGTAACGCTCTGCCTCTCTGTGACATCCTGGCTTCTACAGGACTATAATACTAATGACACTTATAAAATAGATATAAAGAAAACAGCAGTAACCACATAAAGACAACAAGGATTTAGATGACACTGAATCATTTGGTGAATCACACAAAGAACTGTTCGGGTCACAAACAAAATAAATTATATGTTACATAAGAAAATGAATGCTATTATTTTGCCAAGATATAATTTCACATATCTTTTGTAATTAGAGTAACATTATAAATTGATCCCATTCTTTTAATTATTGTTTATAGGGCTCATGCAAACACGATTTGAAATGATTCGAATGATTTCAAGTTAACATATTTTTTCTGTATTATACATCATTACAGTTCTATTAACAACTTATAAGAGTATATATATATATATATATATATATATATATATATATATATATATATATATTATTATTATTATTATATTATATATTTATCCATTTCATTATTATTATTATATGCTTAATTTCTGAATGAATCTGTATTCATGTACAAATCGGTTGAATGAACGATTTAATGACACACTAATAAAGTCACTTGTCACCGGCATAACAAAATCATCTGTAGGAAAGGTCATAATAATTTATGCATTTCTGTCATGACAACTCTCAGATAGTTTTATATTACATATTGTTTGGGGGACAGCATTGGGTAGGATGTGGAATAATATTGTTTAAAATAATGAATTAAAATTAATTCAACATTTTAATTAAAAAAAATCATTTTAATGTTTTTTTTATCTGATTAATCAATTAATCGGAAAAAAAATATTTAGATATCAACATTAGATATCACGTTGCAAGCTGATAGAGATAAGAAAACCCAACAACCATCTGAAAAAGTATCATAATTTAAGTAATTTAATAATATCATTGACATAACCCTTACACTTGTATTTGAATAAGTGAAAACCCCATTGGGAGTTATAATGAATGACAGGCTTTGTATGAATACACATTTAACTGAACATTTACTCAAGTTGCTGTATTAAACACAATATGTAATCGCCGCTGCTTATATGCGTGTAATTTATTACTACATTGAATGCAAGACTATAAAACATGAAGCTTAGTTTAAACTGTTTTATACAATTCCATTCATTTATCGCTATAAACACATTCTGCTGATTAGTTTAAGGCATTAGCAGATTTTAATGTGCCATTGGAGCAATGGATGAATGAATAGGAGGGCATGACTGACTGGCGTGCAGCAAAGTCCCATTAAGGCAAGACATTTCGCTCGGCAGACACTTTGAACGACTCTCATCAGTTTCTATAGCAACCAGCTTCTAACTGCAGCTGCAGTGACACAATGACATAACCAATCAGCGATTGGCTCTTTTATTTAGAAGGCGGGGCTATCCCGCCATATTGCATGTTGCACTTTCTCCCATTCAAGTGAGTCCACCGTCTTCGTATATCTAAAGTCTTTACACACAGCTGACACTACCTGCACGCGCTTGTTTCAACTTTAAATGGTTTAAAACGGTTTCTTCTTGACAATTAGACAGATTATCCTCTCGTTTTGCCAGAGAACCTTTTCTTTCTTAGCAATGAGTAGGGGCCTGCAACACAGGTTTCAGCAAGCTAAAGGAACATCGTCCTTTTTAAAACAAAGTTAGTGTTTGATGTTTTGCAGATTAAAAGAAAGAGGTATGTTTAGACGTGAATGCCCTGCCTGTTTCCAGAAGTAGAATTCTAGAATTTCCCAGAATTAGTGAGGGTCTTCTAATGCAGATGCTACTGTGTAAGCAACGGCTCACTATAAGAATAGCAATGTACGTGAAACATTTAAGACTTACAAGTTATTAGTTTAAAGCTGCAGTCCGTAGCTTTTTTGGGTTAAAAATTATCCAAAATATTTTTTTGAGCAAGTACATAACCAGTCAGTGTTCAACACTATCTGCTTGCCTTAGCTCGATTCAAAATGGTAAGCTTGTAATAATGTTTTTAATTCCAGTGGTACTGGTGGATTTCCACGGAAAATTCGAGCATGTCTTTGCGTCATTACGTCACACCTGTACACTTAAAGAAGGTGTCTCGGCTAGTCGGCTATATTGCGTGCGAGGATGTTGTAGGTGGAGATTTATAGCCTTTTCTCACAGCACTTGATATAATTAAACTAATCAATTCGATGGCGAATCCAGAAAGGTTCAAACGACAATCACTAGGAGATTCACCCGCTGTAAAACGCGAAAGACTTCGGACTTCGGAGAAAAAAACAGACTGCAACCGGGCCCATGCGAAAACAAGGATAAATATCGGAAGTGCATTAAATGTAGTCACGCAATGCTGATGTTGTTAACATTAACAATTTGAGAACAAAGTATAATTTGCATGGTTTGACGTGATATGATAAGCGATCGTTAGATTTAATCGGCGCGATTTACTGTAATGCTTTTTTCCCCTTGGTTGGGCAGAACAAAAGTGGATGATACTTGCTTGTTCAGA
This sequence comes from Leuciscus leuciscus, assembly GCF_965113295.1. NCBI lineage: Eukaryota > Metazoa > Chordata > Actinopteri > Cypriniformes > Leuciscidae > Leuciscus > Leuciscus leuciscus. Next base: position 19,581,472 of record NC_138736.1, on the reverse strand, counting down.
TGACATTTTCCGGTGAAAATTCTTATGTTGGTCATACTTCCAAAAAGTAGAATCTGTGATTCTGAATGACAGTACCCACACCGGCGCGGTGACTAACAGCCACATTCTCCTCAAAACATTGGATACATCCGCGCTGTGCCATGCCGAGGCACAACGCACGTATAAAGTTGATATTTCCACGAATAACTGCAATTGCAGATTTCGAACAGAGATGGCGACAGAGGGGAAAAACTGCGGACTGCAGCTTTAACAATGTTTGGAATATGAAACATCGGAAAGCGCTAAAACGAATGGGGAACTTCCTGCGCATGCATAAAACCTCAACAGCTCACTGAGATGATACAGACGGAACAGGCATAAAAAAGTTCTCATGCTATTCTTCTGACAGGATCATTTTATTTATCAAAATATCTCACCATTCATGTATGTGTCCAGGTCGCACTCAGTCACTATTATATGCTAGGTCTAAAACGCAACTCCTCTCATGTTATGCCATTGAACAGCAGTTGCGAGTACATTTTCTGTCATCTTTTCAGGACTGTGATTTGAAGAGTGTACAAAGTAACATATCTTTAGCAACAGTGGCAAAGTAAATAGCACAAAACAGGCACAATAGCAGTACACACATACAAATCTATCCGTTCAATATGCATCACATGACTAAACATGCGTCATCGTTTTCAAATATCTCAGTTTTCACAGTGCACACTGCAACACGTAAACTGGGAAAGCATTTTCAAAAAGCTCAGTTTACGCAGGACAAAAATGCCATCTCAGTTTGGACGGAAAGCCAAAACGGAGGGTTTAACAAGTTTTCAAACAAAAAATGTATTAGTGTGGACACACTTTCGCCCCAATTTGCGATTTGGATGACTCAGCAATAGTGGCCGAATGTCTGTGCCAATCTGCAGATTTTGTTCGTTCGGAGTTGACAGAATTCACAGAAAATTGCGTAATGTATGGTGGGCACAGACTCCATCCAGTGGGAGGACATCAAAACACGTTTGATATTTTGAGCCGATTTTATATCATAGTGTATGACACATCACTAATAAATACAGTACATGATACAGTCATAATACGCTGACCAGACAATGGAAATCAAGGGTGCGAAGTCAGAAAAGGTCGACAAAAAATGGAGACGACTTACGCCAACTACATTGTCTACTTGTTGCTGCTGCATAAACGCAATATTGCATATTCACTAGCTGCTAATATGCGTAGTAATCCACTATAAGCATTAAAACAAGGCTGTTAACATGAAACATGATTTTAAATGTCATGTATGGTTTCTTCATAAGGAATTGACAAAGCAGACCATGCAAAAATGCATAGTGATATAGCATAAAAAAGACTGTTCACTTATCTTAGATGTTGAATTTCAGAGGATTTCTGAAAGTGCGCTGCAGACTGCTAACAGAAAACAATGCCAATTATTTTAATGTTGAGCAGCATGCTCATTGGCAGCTGATGCCACAGCAACCAATCAGCTGCACTATAGATAATGATGTGATCGCTAACAATTTGAGTTAAGGACCTATCAGCCTGCGCCATCTACAGTTTAATGAAAGAACTTAGAATAAATACTAACATCGTTTAAAATTAAGAACTCATGCACCTATCTCCCTAATGTTCTTAACTTGAACTTCTCAGTGTTCACATGTTCACTGAGTCTCAGTCTCAGTCACGGCTGGTAACTTCAATTTCTAATGATTCTGTTCTTTTCTATTTCTGGCCTATTCAAATCTGTGATTTAAACAATGTCTCAGTGATCCCCATGCAACTCTAGGGTTTGTAAATGTGTTTAACTTTGATATGAATTTGATGAGCAGCGTGGTTATGAAACTGATGTTGGCTGGTTGTTAGTAGGTTATTAAATTTCAGGACAGCGGTCCAGAGCGGTACGCTTCCCAGACTGAGATAATGGCATTAAAGTGATTAAATCTACTATGGATTTCACACACTTGATTTAAGATGCAATTTTCAGTAAAGTAACCTCAAAAACTCAACACAGATTAGCCGTAGCACATCTGTCTTTCCTCTAGTGTTTTCACAGTCTGTCATTTACACTTCACCCCAAGCACACAATGAAAGTGTGTGTGTTTGTAAGATTAAAGCTAACAGCAGTGTGTGTCAGTGTGTAGTATGTGCAGACTGCAGAATAGGGCTGGCGTTGTGTCGCTCTCAGATGAATCACACACTTCCGTGTGATTCAGTCCTCTCCGAGGATTACAGCCGTCTAATAGAAGACCCACACACACACACACCTCAGTACTAAACCCACTGCCACTCACAGTCATCCTTCTGAAACCTCATTCTTATATCAACACACAAAACACAAACTGATTTTACATTTTATGAAGATCACATTGTTGATGGTTGATAGTGTTGCTTGGTGGTTGCTAAATGGTCCAACTCAAATGTATCTATGATATTGATATGCTATTGATATTCCCTGTAATATTGTAATCCCTAAATATGTCTCATTCAAAGACAGTCCAAATGATTTGTTGGTCATCACACAAAGTTATAATCCTAGAAGCAAAAGTCTTCAAGAGTTATAAGTGTTAAAAAATAATAATAATTTAAAAAGTGAAAACCAGACAAAAAAAACAAGGTACAAGGCTGTAGGCCTACTAAATGCCATAAATATGAAGCATTGCAAATTACAATTGAATTACAAAATGATAGCAAAATATAAAACTATTGATTTAAAGTTGCTTATCATATATATGGAAACATTATATTTTAAGATAATTGCAATATATATGTCCTACATATGCATGCAACTATCTATACAACTATATTTAATTTTATGTCAGTTGCAGAAATGGAAAAGGTGGTTAAGAATTATATTGGCGCAAATCTGATTGGTGGATGTTTCTTTGCGAAATCATGGGCAGTGCTGTTTTTCATCAGGAATACGGCTGTTAAAAAAGATTTTAATGAATAATTATGTTGAAATGTGGCCTGATGGCTTCAACAATAGCATATCCCATCAATGAACAACCTCCTAGCTCACAGTAGGTCTGTCTTTAAAGTTTTTAAAGTTACAATTGAGAATGAATTCCCCAATGAAGAAAATTAATTTGATTTTTACTTCCAGACCCCAATTGTTACACTCTATGACATGGTACAATAGCAACATTACATCAAAACACATTACTAAACTCTGAAACTAACATAGAATAATATGGCTTTTAAAGAAACCAGTGCCATTTTTCAGAAAACAGCCAACTGTGAAAAAAAATAATAACCGTGAAAAGTAATTTGACGAAAGGTGCAAAAACACAGTGGAGCACTATAAAAGAGTTTGCCTTACAGTAAGTGCAGCTGAAGCCATCTGTAACCTCTGGCCTCAAAACACACTGGTGTCAACGTTTGATTGACAGTGATTTAAAACTAGTACTGGTCTCTGTGCTCTTATAGCACTTAAAGGGCTTGTGTCATGAAAAAAAAGAAAGATTTTTCTTTGATATTTTGAAATAAAAGAGTTCATGTGCTATAAAACATTCTGTAACTTTCATACTCAAACTCAAAACTCTTCCAGCAGGTCAAAAACAGCATTTATTGAAAAACCCCTCTACAGCTGAAGAAGCAGAAAAGGTCTGAATCCAGAAGACAGAAAAACTGACAAAGAAAAAATGAGCACAAACATTGTTATGGGGTACACAACATGGAATGATTTGATGACAGACAACCTTGCATAGTGATGCACACGTTGCTTCTTTTAATTATTGTGTAGACTGGTCTCTAAAATTCACTAGCATCAGTGCTAATGCTAACTAGAACTGTTAACTACTAATGCCTCTTTAAAGATGGAATGTGTCTAAAGTGAAAGAAGGAAACTCTTAGTTTGTATTGACAGTGAGTGGAGGTTCCTAGGGATTTTAATCACAGATTCCTGCAGAGAAACTGTCCTGATAATTATTAATTGCTTAATACTTCAGATAAAGTACTTCTGCTTAATGACACTTACAAAAATATCTAAAGCAAGACAGATGGACGACAATGAAGAGAAAAACAAAGCAACAGTCTGCCAAACAGAAGACAAAAGATAAAGCACATGGAAGACAATGAAAAAAATAAATGAAAAAAGAAGCCACCACAAATTACTATAAGAAAAGAGAAATTCGGAATGTCAGGCAGTCGAAGGAGCTTTTAAGGTACAGATGGTGAAAACTGAGAAAAAGAAAAAGCGCAGAATGAAAGAGTACGAGAGGACTCTCGGCTCGGTGAGGTCTTTACTCCTACAAACACCTCTGCAGTATTTGTCAGTGGGCTGAACAGAGTTTTACCACTGGCTGAGAAAAGGAAGCAACAAACTGAAAAAGGCGATCAATCAACACCTTCCGTGCAACTCTCTTGCCTCCGCTGAGCTTAACCTCTTTCCACGCCCCTCACGACAGTGATAAATTAGTGGCGCACTAAAGTGCTTTACAGCTCCGCAACGCACATCTCATCAACCTCAAACCGACGCGCCTGAGCAACTGCTCGTCCCAATTCACCTCTCTCTGATACATTTATTTCAGGCCTGGTACCAGGGTACAAATTTAACACCCGCTAGGGGCCAAATGCAGGTAATAATTGGCTTTGACAACGAAATAAAAGGTTAGAGTAAGCCGGTAATTAATGTAAAACAGTTCCAAAAAAGATGATGCAAGGCTCCCAAAACCCTGTTGGGATTTATTATTTGTACATTTTCCAGCTATTACACAGCTTCACAAAATAAAGAAATACATGAAAAAAAATAAAAAAAATATTTCTTCTAATTATATTATTACCTTACTTTAAGACAGGGGAATTTCTACTGGCCCGATCAGGCCAGTAGAAAAAAATCCTTAGTGTTGAGCCCTGTGTCAATATTTTTGTTTTAGTTAACAGTAATACTTGTTAAAAATAATGATATGATGATGATTTTCTGTTAGTAAAACAATAGCCTACATGTGTACCCATTTGAACCGTACTGTGCAAAGACTGGTCACATAAAATGTTTTTACTGACTAGAAGGCTACTGTTGACTTACTATATAGTAATATACTTACAAAGAGTATATATACTCCTACAAGAGTCTCTTGCTTTCATAGTCCCTTCTGAAGGCTGAGGAGGATAAAATCATATAGAAACTAAAATGTGTTAATAAAGACCACATTGTTCTTTTCCCCCCTTTTTTCATAGCTCAAAAAATTCAGGTAGCTGCATATTTCTCTCGCTACATAATGAAATAACTCACAAGTAATATGCAAGTGACAGATTGATCTGCAGTGTCTATAAAAACAACTAAATACACTTCTGGTCAAACGTTTGGAACAATTAAAATTTACACTTTAGAACACTATTCCATCATTAATGAATAACTACACAAGAACAAATAAGCAACACAATATGAACATTCTAGTGACTACTATTAACTAACAAGTAACTGGTTAATGAATTATGGCGCTTTTCCACTGCATGGTACGGTACGGTCCGGCTCGGTTCGGTACGGCACGCTTTGACGCTTTACAACTGCATGGTACAGTACGGCTCGGTTCGGTACGGCTCACTTATGGTGCATTTCCACTGCATGGTACGGTACGGTACGGCTCGCTTTAAACGGTACCACCTCTGTTGAGGTTCCAAGCATACCGTACCGATACTAAAATGTGACGTGAAAACACTGCAGATCACTGATTGGTCAGACAGAATCATCACTACCAGCGTCATTGTATTTACGACACGAGACACTAAACCCGCTAGATTTAAATAGTCAGTAGACAACAGCCAACGCTGTAGCACCTGTTTTAAAAGTATTTGCTTCAAAAAAGAGAGTATAAACTTCAAAAAAAGAAATGGCTGAATCGTGGTCAGTGGACGAGTTGCAGACGTTCCTCTCGTTGGTTGCCGAGGAGTGGATGGGGAAACACGGAATGAAAAATTCGCATTTAATATGATGATGTAATGGCAGTAGAGACGGCAACTATAACGATCAGTCCCACCCACTTTAAAGCGGTACTAACTGCAGTGGAAAAGCAACCGAGCTAAAGCGAACCAAACCGTGCCGTACCGAGCCGAGTCGTACCACGCAGTGGAAAAGCGAAGCGAGCCGAACCGTTCCGCGCCGAGTCGAACCGTACCGAGCCGAACCGAGCCGTACCATGCGGTGGAAAAGCGCCATTAGTAAGTAATAGTGCTCAGTTGAATGAGGTAGTTCACTATTATGAACTAATCAATAAAAAAAATGTCATACCTCCCAGAGGACTAAGAACTACTATATATAGGTTCATAATTAATGTGAATAATGCATAATGCATAAATTAATTCCAAAATGAAGATCATGGTAACCCACTAGCAATGACTCACATGAAAAACTAGTTATTTGAAAAAGTATTGTATAAAGTGAAAAGAATGATAACTCTCTAGTATTGACTGAAGTCATTGTAAGCTTTTTAAGTGTTTGTGGGTTTTGGAAAGTAATTCCTTTAAAAGGATGCTGTAACACCTGAGTCATTACTAGTGGGTTAACATGATCTTCACTTTAGAATACTGACCCAAATGTCCAGTAATTCCATTAGAAGGATGTAGTAACACTTGAGTCATCCCTATTCAAAACCTTACAAAAACCTCAAAGCGTACAATGACTCCAGTAGAGAGTCATCATGTTTTTCACTTTAGAACACTGATCTAAATAATTAGTAATTCCTTTTGAAGGATTTGGTAATACTTCAGTCATTACTAGCGGGTTACCATGATCTTCACTTTAGAACTAATTAAACAATATACATTATTCACCTAAATTTTGAACATGTATAGTTTTTTATATTATTCTGGGAGGTATGTTATAGTAGTTATTAGCTAATAGTGAAATACCTCATTCAACTGAGCGCTATTACTTACTCATTAATCAGAGTAAATTGTTAGTTAAATGGATGGTTCAGAGTAAAATCAACCTAGGGTCCTTTGCACCATGAAATCGAGCCAAACACCCCCCCAGAAGTCTTTTTTCCCTTGGTTGAACATTTTTAAAGTTAGAGCTTATTTATAGGGGGGGTTGTCTCGATGTCATGGTGCAAAGGACCCTAGGTTGATTTTACTCCGAACCATCCCTTTAATAGTATTTACTAGAATGTTAATATTGCGTTACGCATTAATTCCTGTGTAGTTATTCATTAATGACAGAACAGTATTCTAAAGTGTTACCGAAAACATCTGTCACACAAATGCAGATGTGGTAAGCTTCTTTCAAAAGTATTTAAGAAATTGTTATTATTCCAAACTTCTGGCAGATAAAATATTTGTTGATGGGAAAATATGTAAATTTTTTAAGAAAATAATACAAACTACAATTTCACAGTGAAAAAAAATATTTAGGCTAAAGTTTTGCTCATACTGCACACCCAAGTTGGTATATCTGCTTACTTTTCCTATTGGAAGGTATGGAAAAGAGTTATTTTTGGACCATGCTTGTTACTCCTTCCGAATTGCTCTTTATCCATAACATTTAGTCCCCGTCACGTTTTAATTTTGCTTCTTTGGCCAGTCTCTGCATTGGCAACCATTTATCTTCCCTTTGTCATCGTTGAGACTACATGTGTGCATGAAGATGTCTGATTAACTTCTACATCATTTTTTTTTTTACAATGCAAGCCAAAAAATGCTACACATTATGCCTTTCATCACTGTTCCTCTTATACTCCATCACATCACTATCATTTGAAAAGAAAAAATGGAGGTGTCACCGATAAAGCCTTCTTGTGATATTATATAAATGCTCAAAATAAGACTTTATTTCTATTAGACCCCTTCAATCACTTTTATCGGAATAAAATGCTATTATTGGCTTAAAACACACTATGCTATACTGTACATACAATAAAATACATCCATTAACATAAAGTCCACGTGCACGCTACAAAGTTTTGATTGAACACATAATGAATCTACTAAATTATTGCTGTCTGCGCATACTGAATATGTTCACTCCTGAACTAGTGAAACCAGTGATAACCATAGCAGCGTTTTGGATTCACTAAATGAATTGATCTGTCAGTGGCTTCTGCACTCCCTAGAATGCAAAGAAATTCAACAGACTCAAGCTACAAAGTGGTTGCTATTTTCTTTGAAATATGGTTAAAGTGTTCTGCTGAATGTACTTATAAGAATTAATAGTAAACTAAAATAATACCATTTCTATTGAAAATTGGGTAACACTTTACAATAAGGTTCATTAGTTAACATTAGTTAATTACCTTAGTTAACATGAACTAAGAATGAACAATATTTCTTCAGCAATTGTTAATCTTAGTTAATATTAATTTCAACATTTACTAATACGTTATTAAAATCAAGGGTTGTATTTGTTAACATTAGTTAATGTGCTGTGAACTAACATGAACAAACAATGAACAGCTGTATTTTTATTAACTAACATTAACAAAGATTAATAAATACTGTAACAAATGTATTACTCATTGTTAGTTCATGTTAGTTAATACATTAACTAATGAACCTTATTGTAAAGTGTTACCGGAAATTGTATTTTGTGTATTTACATGTATTTGTAATTACACATTTGTGATGGTTTCAATTTAGTACATTTAAAATCTATTGACTTTATAAGTAATCGAAAAACACTAGTTCAAATTATTATCAATTACTTGTACTTTAGTATGTTAGTCAACACATTAAAATAAGTGAACTTATTTAAAGCAGGTCAAAGGATTATAACAATGTATTTAAAAAAAAAAAGAAAAAAAAAAAAGAAACTTTTTCACAGTGGCTCATTTATTTTTTTCTGTTAACAAACTGGTTGACTAAACATTTAATAAAAATACAGTTTAGAATACGAATAATAAGAGGAGGGACAACTGTATTTAGTTGCAGTGGACATGAAAATCTGTAAATAATGAAACCATTAAAAAAAGGCACGTTCAATCTGGGTTCCAGATTTTTATTCTCATTAAAATTGCATCTTTTTTATGAAAAATGTATTTATGCAGTTTATGCATTTATTTTCTTTGTTTCATACAAGTAAATATACACATGGTCACAGATACACGCGCACACACACAAATAACCTGTGGGCAGCAGCATAAGCATCAGTGTCACAGGTCTACACGGAGTCCTGAGGAATAACGAAGACCGGCAGAGAATTTACTCAGCACTTCACTCTATATTATTGTCAATGGCTCTTCATGCGTGAGGAGAATCTTACAGCTCTGCTCTAAATCCTAGTGATCTGCCGCACTGTAAACTGTCTACAGAGACATCCTAACCTGAAAAGGAACTACATAAGTGACTGATTTGGAACACTGTAAATTGTCAACATGAGCACAAGCCACACAAATAACACTCACATTTTGATTCCAACAGAGTTTGACATTAGCATGTTGCTAAGCTAACATTTTGATACTCTAATAAGAAGTTTCTATTAAGAGAGAAATGGAAAATTGTTGTTATTAGTAGAGGATACCCTTGTGAAAAAGAAGTGTGCTTAATTGTATTGAATGTGCACTTGTAGTGTAGTTTATTTACTGTATTTAAATCATTAAAAAACTATAGGCCTACTATAATATTAATTGAATAAAAGGCCACTAAAGTGCACTTAAAGAGAGTACACTTTAATTACTTTCCTAACACACTTAAGTACACTCTTTGTAATCATTTTACATTTGTTTAAATTATTGTTTTAATAACCTGATGTCATGCTATAAAGAAGTACACTTATTTTCACTAATTTATCTGTTGACTAACATACTAAAGCACATGTAACATACTTGATTACAATTTTAACTGTAGTGTGTTGTTCAGTAGCCTATTATTTTAGATGTACTGCAACATCATTACACATGTGTAATTACAAATATATTTAAATACATGACATAGAATGGCATTCAAGTATATTTTAGTTTACCATAAATGCTTGTCGGTACATTCAGCAGTCAACTTGAAACACCATATTTTAAACACAATATAAATAATTTTAAATTACATTTAAATATGTGCGCAAGTCCTAATTAAGTGGGTCTAATTTTTTTCTAACCGCATTCAATATAATTGTATTATCTAATTTTTAGTTTGCACTTAAGTCGATTATTTTAATGTATATTATATCTGTAATTAGTACACTTTTTAAAAAATATGATAAAGTGTACTTTTTCACAAGGATACTTTAAGCAGGATATGCGATTTATACATGTATGCGAAATATGTGCAGAGTTTGTGCTGCATATCTAACAACATTACATATAACACTTCCTGTGTGGAAACATTGAGCTTTCCATCTTTTGCTAGCTCCCATGTTTCTCCAAGAGAGCTAAGAAAGCTAAGTGACAACTCCCGAGGGAGGCCTGAAAAACACATAGGACATATCTCAAAAGTTGGCACCGTTTAAAGGCCAACTGAGTCTGGGAGAGAAGTGTTTAATCCTCACCACGCAGCCTGAACGCTTTTAATTAATCTATTTCATGCCTTTACGATACACACACCGCCTTTCACAGCAAAAGTGAGGCGAGAGAATGAGATACGGCGTCTCGCCAATTGTCTGACAAGTGCGCACGGTTGTTCTTTGAAGTGTCCGAGCCCTTGAGCCTCTTGTGAGGATGATATGTGCAAGTGGTTTAGGCTGCTGAAGAACTGGATTACATTGCCTCTACTTTTCCAATTAATTATCCGGCTGTTTGGGAAATGAGCACGAGGGCACTGCAGGGTTTCTGACGCGCGCTCAAGAGCCCACGCGCCCCAAAATAGAGTAATGAAGCCAAAGGAGTGCGGAGTGATAGAAAAGATAGAACTTTGTCCAAGTGAACAGCAGAAATAGTCCCGTTTGTGGGTGTAGTGTTGGTTTTCCACACTCAACGATCTTAAATGCTTTGGAGAGTTACGTAAAAAATTATCACATTTAATGAACTCACATTTCCTTTTGATGAAGCATTTGTGGTGCATTTTGAGTCTGCTCACTTCATTTGAAGACCAACTTTTGTGATATAGACGTTATTACAGAAAAGCATTAGCTTGAGGTCAGCATAGTCCCTGGAGACTGTAAGTGATGTTAAAAAGGGAAGAAAACCATTAACCTGAGGGAGGGTATTTTTCCAAAGGTCAACAGATTACAGGGCTTTTGTGTATAGTGGCTATTTGCTGGCTAAACGATTCAGGTAATGTTATTAGTGCTGTTTGCTAAGGCAAGCATCACTTACTGAGGGTTAGTGATCTGAACAAACCTTTAACCCTGGACGGGCATCATTTGTACAGGAATGGACGATACTTTAAATCGTGTGGCTTGTTGAGGAGAGGTGTGCTCTTATTTTTCTGTTTGGTTCCAACTTATGAAAAATCCTTGGAATCTGAATCCATGAGGTCCCTGACCATATCAAGATATTAGAAATGCACCAAATGTACACAATACAGTTGAACTGACTATTCTTCCACACTCAATATTCCAATTTTTTTTTTTTTTTTTTATATGTACAGTCTAATGGCAGGCTAATGACAAGAAAAAATATGATGAAAAAGGAAAAAATATATTTTCTTTGTAAAAGGTTCAAAATGAAGTGCAATGTTTGATGAAGTATATTGCATTGATGTTATTGTATTTTGTGATTCAATAAAAAGTGAAAAGAAAAACTTAGGAACAAAACTTTTTTTTCTAATGTTTCAAAATTAAGCAAAATATAAATTTGACTCACATAGTTACTAGTGCTGGGCAGTCTAAATCTTTTTAACAGCACTTTAGAACTGTTCATTTCAATGAATCAGTATGTATATGTGTGTGTGTGTGTGTGTGTGTGTGTGTGTGTGTGTGTGTGTGTGTGTGTGTGTATATATGTGTATATATGTATATATATATATATATATATATATATTTATATGTACACTGTCAGGTACAGAGCCCTGCATATGATATGCGTGGTAGAAAGGCTGAATAAACAATATATCAAGAATTTGTTCCCAAGACTTGCGTTCCCTTATGTGCTGGGCTCCATAGCCAGCACTACCTGTGTGACATGTTTTACATTTCAGTAAAAAAGTTTCAGGGTCTTGTCACCTTGATTGGTCTTGTTCTTAGTTTGGTGACAGGATCCTGACACTCATGCGTTTGTCTCGTGTTTGTGTGAGAGCACGGCTTTGGGGTTGTTCTCTGGGCCGTGCGCTCTTATGTCTGTGTCTTGCATGTTCGGGGCATGGTGTCTGGATCCTGACACTTCTTGGTTCAGTTTCGGTGTCGAGGTTCTGAGATCCATGCTCTGTGCAATTCGGTTTGTCTTGTGTTTTGTTTTGTTTTTCTGTTTGGGCACATGGTGGATGAGCATGCTTGTCTGCCATGTGCTCTTCTGTCAGTTTTGTCAGTGTGTGTGTGTGTGTGAGATAGAGAGATAGAGAGAGAGCACATGGCTTCTGTCATTTTTGTTTTGCCACATGCACATGGCTGTTTGTTTGTTTCTGTGTGCCATGTGCTCCCCTGTCAGTCTCTAGTGTTTGACCCTCTCTCTTGTTGCCTGATTATTGGTTGATTTGTCCCAACTGCTCTCCCTTGTCAACCTTCTGTTTTCATTCCCTTTTTGTTCTCCTTTTGTTCTCTGTCCTGAGCCAGATCATAATTTATGTTCCACACCGTGTCTGTTTGTCATGCCTTGCTCCAGTACTGCTGCCCCGAACTGTTTTCCCTCATTATGGAGGTTTAAGTTGTGTTTTTTTAATTATTATTTTTTAAAAAGTCATCACAATTCTTGACCCACACCTGACAAAAAGGATATGTAGTTATGATGTAGGTATATCGTTACATAGTTCATTTACTAGTTCATAGTTCACTGTGAAGGGAGTGGATTCTGGATTCTATATCTAATGAGTGATTACAATATTTTTCCTTCTAAAAATCAAACAAGTTAAATGACTTCTCTAAGCTTATGAGATTTTACATAGTTATGGAAGTTACCAGTGCGATTACTGAAAATGTTCTTTTCATGTATTCTCTAATGTCTGTATTTGAAATCTGAGAGGTGACTGAGGGTCTGGCCCATGCTAGGAATACAGCAACAGTGCTTGCTCATTTAGCCCGGCTTCCAGAGATGAAACATAGACTCGTTTTGTTTGAGAAAGGTCTTCAACGTGTTAAAACATATCTGTTCTTCTAGCTCACTATGACAACTATATGTTACAAGGGTCATTGGAACCAATAGTTTAAGAGACCATTTGTGACCCTGGACTACAAAACCAGTCACATGGGTAAATTTTTTGAAATTGAGATGTATACATCACCTGAAAACTAAATAAATAAGCTTTCCATTGATGTATGGTTTGTTAGGATAGGACAATATTTGGCGAGATACAACTATTTGAAAATCTGGAATCTGAGGGTGCAAAAAAATCGAAACATTGAGAAAATCTCCTTTAAATTTCTACATTTATGTTCGTGATTGTGTTGCATTCACTCACAAAAATAAATGTTTTATATATTTACGGTAGGAAATGTATAAAATATCTTCATGGAACATGATCTTTACTTAATATCCTAATGATTTTCGGCATAAAAGAAAAATTTATAATTTTGACCCATACAATGTATTGTTGGCTATTGCCACAAATATACCCGTGCGACTTATGACTGGTTTTGTGATCCAGGGTCACATTTCTTAGATAAAGCATTCACTTTACTGTTCTATATTAAAGTGTACTCTCATTGAGAGAAAGAACATGTTATCTTGATGTTTTGGGAAGAGTAGCTAGAGCCCGACCAAATCCAACCTTGAAGTAGCTGTGTCTGTGTGTGTGTTAGTATTCTTGGTTACAGGTTAAAAACAAGTGGCATTATTGGAGATTGACTGACTTATTTTCATGTTAAATAGACACACAGTCTTGTGACCTCGGAGGGACACTCGTACCTAACTCAGGGTCCTGGTGGCAGCCGTACATACTATGGAGATGTGCTACTCCTTATCAGTCCATGTGTGGAAATTTACTATGTTTATCTATTTCTTAGCCAATCAGAACCATTCAGCCTGAAGTAAGGATGTAGCTTAGATCTTGGTGTATGGTACAATTGCTGTGATCTTTGTAACTGTAAGCAGGGCGGCCTACAAACTCCTTGTGAGTCTTGAAGCTGACTTCTGCCTGATGAAACTGCAAACTATCTTCAGTCATTTTTTTCTTTCATTTATTGTAATTCTGACTCTTGTCTTAAATTGACTGCACTTCTTACTCCTGGTCTTAATTAATCATATCTCCTCGGGTCTTTAACTGTAAATTCCCTAACAACTGTGTTAAATATAATCTGTATGATTTTTGAATTGTACTTGTGCTTACAGTATTTGATTAGTATTATAGTTATTATTAGTAGTATTACTAACCATTAGAACTCAACATTGTTTCACACAATCAACAAGTATCTTTTTGTAATTTTCCACATCTTTTCTCCAACCTTTTCAAACAGTGGATGAGTAGTTTTTTGTAGATCTTTCATAAAATACCATATCATATTGTTCACAGTGCATTGTACAGTGTTTTAAACCAAGTTCAGTAGACAATGTGCAGCATAAAGAGGCATAAGTCCTGCTACACAGCTCTGCACTGGATATGCAGGCATATCTAATGGCTCTAGCATTTCAAAGGCAAGCTGGTGTTCTCCAAACTATTGATATAACTGACACGCATATCTTCAGTGGAAAATGTCCTGTTCTTTCTGTGGATGTGTTTTAAATTATAGGTCTATATTTAGTTTAAAACGTCACATTGTATTATACTTAAAGTCCTTGATCAGATATTAAACCTCAAGGGCATTCGTAACTTTGATCAGAACAGTACCTTCTGTCTCCATGAGACAAAAATTCTTTGAAAATGTATGTAATGCAGTTTGAAATAGTGACATTTTAAGGATCCTATGAACTTCCAGGGATTGTCGAGACAGACAGTGTCATACAGACAGCACATATGTAAGTTAAGCCAGCAAATAAGCATGAGCGATGGAAAAAATAAAACAGCAAAAACAAAGAAATACCCTCCAGTGAGTGACTGCTGGACTCAAAGAGATGTGTTTTTTATTCTTTCAGGCTTGGAAAATGACTGAAATTTGTCGGTTCCCCTGTTATTTTGTCCGAGGGGCTTTCATTAAAATAACAAACATTGACTTTGGAAAAGCCATGAAAAGAGTAATGACTTTGAGACAGAGTGTGGAGTGTGTGCGTGCTTGGGCCGGGGGTGACGATCAGTCAACATGCAGTAAGATAGGACACACTCGCTCTGGATTTTAATTATCTCACCCTCCCTACAAAGTTTACTATTTGTAGAGCAAACTACATCCTGCTGCTTGAGCTGTACACACAGAAAAATAAGATCTTTTGTTTACTTTCAGGAAAAGACCAGTCTGACATCTCCCCTTCACATAGGCTACGCCTCACTGGAAGAGTCTCTTTCAACCTCCTGATATTTATATTCCTGCACTTACGCCATTTCCCAGTATCCTTATCTTCTGGTCCTGTCAGAGCTTCAACTAGTCAGGGGTGCATTGCTGTCTGGTGGAGACATTTCCCTTCATCCAACATTATTTCAGGAAAAGGAGACAGACAATGAGGAGAGAAACCTTTCCAAACTAGCTCCCTTATTAGACCCCATACATTGGGGCCTTGTCTCAATGAAAATAGATCCCATGTCCTGGAATGGTCACACATTATGTACTGATTTGTTAGGAGAGGTTTGGATTCAGCTTTGCCATTTTGCATGTGCTATTTCAGTGCAAAATATTGTGTCTTATGAACCACCCACAATCCATTATCAATTAACACTTTTACCATTAAATGAAGTTATTGTATTTATTTTCTTCTACTTAAATTACAATTGCATTGTCCACAAAAAGCACAAAGTGAAATTAAGGTATGATCAGATTAGTGACATTTCTGTAAAAAAAAAAAAAAATTTTAATAGTGTAGCAATGCATAAAGCACAGCTCAAACAGAGGTCACTTTCAAACCAAGAAGCTTTCTGATGGTCAATTTGCCAAATTTGCATGATAGAATTTAATATAATGATCAACCAATATGGATTTATTTTATGGCAGTAATAATACATTTAAGTAAGTACATCATATTGATAATATATAAAATAAAATAAATATAAGTAAATCATATATTTATTTTACACAATATTAACAAAATTACAAATACTTGAAAAATGAAAAAGAGATTTGAACTTCATAAAAATTATATATTATAAATAAATAATATACAACAATCTGTAAAATTAACAGATCTATACTTCAGAACACACTTGTAGTAATTTTTACTGTAATTAACTGTGCACTCAGTAATCTGCCAAGTCTGTGCGCACTGGGAATCATATTTTCTCAAATAAAAAATTACTATTGAATTAAATGAATATTAGAGATGGCTTGACACCACTTTTTCATGTCCAATACAATATCGAAAACGCAACCATGGGTATCTACCGACACCGATGTTAACCCGATACTAGTAAAAAAAATTCTTGATCAATTTATAATATCTATACCTTAGTAACTACACATTACTTATATTTAAATAAATAAAGAGAAAAATGTGCACACACACACACACACACACACACACACACACACACACACACACACTGCATATGTACGCAGTAATGGCCAAAAGTCATCTCCGACCTAGGCAAATTGGCTTCTTTGCACTTTTTTCAAACTTTAAATTATTAAATATTTTGAATGCATGTTGTGAAGCCTGGAGTATAAAATGAATGTACGTGTTCCACGTTTCAATCATATCATTTGTCATGATGCAATGGAACATACACAATTGTGTAGACGTCATTTTTGGCCACGTGGTCATACCAAGCTTGCACTCATTATTCCCATCTATAAATCACTATGTGGCAAGTATTAGCTATTACTAGATGTTATTTTGTGGGTTTCAGTTAAAATGGCAAGATGGAAGGAGCAGTCCTCTGCAGCCAATATCCTCTGCAGGATATTGTTGAAATGGCTAAATCTGGTCAATCGTTTTGGATATTGAATGGTCACAATGGTCACAATGTCCACAAAATTATTTCAAAGCATTGTGAAGCCACTACCACACAGAATGTAAAGTGATGTGGCTGGTCAATGAAGACTAGTGAGCATTTTGACAGGAGGATGAAAATCACCTGAATGTGGGAGCACCTCAAAACAGCTTCTAAATACCTGCATGAGACATCCAATACAATTCGCACAGTGAATGCAACAGAGTTGAGCGCAATGAAAGTATTCATGTTCAGTATTTGTAAGTCTTCAAGTGGCCTCCTTAGTCCCCTGACCTTAAAGCCACTGAAAACCTTTAGGGAATTATAAACTTGAATTGTGATAAGTCATGCAGTTCTTACAATGAAGCTCAGGTTTTGAAGAAATTAAGGAGGATTGGAAAGTTTAGTAAGTCAATGCCCAGGACAATGGCTGCTGTAATCAAAAACAAGAGAGAACCAACAACATATTAAAAACTGATTGCATTGTAGTCAACATATGCTTAATTTCCTCTGAGCTTTTGTTTTTCTATGCCATTTTTTGCACAATACAATACAACCCATGTTTAATTATATGCTGGTTTGCCCTTCTTGACAAATGATTTTGTCATTTTAATACCTTAAAAAAGTTCAGTGTATCCTTCTTCCCAATTTAACATACTCCTCATATTTTGATTGTTTAATAGACTCTAAAGTGTCATTAAAAGCAAACATTGAGCAAATTATTCTCTCCGGATATCACTTTTGGCCACAACTGAAGTCAATGCAAGTGTAGACCTCTTACAGCTACATCTGGTAAAATCTTGGTAAAAACAACAATTATAAATGACTATTATACAATGATATGTGACCCTGGACCACAAAATCAGTCTTATGTGTATTTTTTTTTAAATTGAGATTTATACATAATCTGAAAGCTGAATACATAATCTTTCCATTGATATTAGGTTTGTTAGGATATGACAATATTTGGCCAAGACACAACTATTTGAAAATCTGGAAACTGAGGGTGCAGAAAAATCGAAATATTGAGAAAATCGCCTTTAAAGTTGTCCATTTCTATAGGCGATTGTGCTGCATCCACTCACAAAAATATTTTTTTTATATATTTAAGGTGGGAAATTTACTAAATATCTTCATGGATCATGATCTTTACTTAATATCCTTATGATTTTTGCCATAAAAGAAAAATCGATAATTTTTACCCATACAATGTTTTGTTGGCTATTGCCACAAATATACCCGTGCTACTTAAGACTGGTTTTGTGATCCAGGGTCACATATGCTCTATAAAAAGCATTTATTTTGAAATGTATGGTGGAGATTTTTAATACACCAACAGACATGATAGATATGATAGAACAAATAAATAGGCTAAATATTAATTATATTATACATCTCCTCTGATTACCACACCATTCAGAATCACCAATAAACTCCAGCTAAACACAATTGTTTTAAACAAAAGCCTACATTTATGTTCAGATTATGCACAATAATGGGAACATCGGAACATTTTGAAAAGTGCTGACTGTCGTAACTGAACACGACGAGCTGTTTGAAGATGAAGCATGACTGGCATCCGCAGCGGAGGGAAGAGTTTCCGTGAACTTAAATTTAACAACGTAATATATTACTGTCTGTTCCTCAAATAAAGCAATTTAATGGCTTCAGAAGACTTGAAATATAATGCACTAAATCTAGTCCAGTAACCGCCATGGGTAACGCAATAGTATCGAATTTGGATCGGTCCCTTACTGCAAAAAAGAGTACGGGACTGGTTATCTGTAAATTAATCAGAACTTATTACTGTGGGATGGATCAACGATTTTCAACATATTTTCCACTTATGTAGAAAAGTGGAAAATTTTCTGCAGTTTCTGTACAAATTTGTCTAAGCCGTGTTTCTTTGTTCATTTTATCGCTTTGTTCTCATTGTTCATCTCATTACACAGGCTTTAGGAAGGAGTTGTTTTATACTTTTAAAAAATATCTGAAGAATTTGGTGAATGAAATCAAAAGATAAACAGTCAAATATGACAGTTTTGTAGAAATTATCCTCTTTTTTCAAAGCAATAAAATGACCTTGAAAATAATTGCAAAGTTTAAGCCTGACCTGCACATTAAAGTGAATGTACTTGTCATGAATGTTAAACCAACTGGCCTGTTTTTGTTGTAGCATCTATGGACAGTGCTAAGAAGCTATGAAAATAATTGTACTGTCTCTGTCTGTCCTCAAAGAGGATCTTATCGATCAGTGTATCGAGCTCTGAAAGTCCTATTTAGTTCACACAGACGCTCACCTAATGTCATCCCATTGATTGCCAGCTAAAGTCAGCATGTTCTACATCAAACGTTCAAATATGCTGGGATGTTTGAATATTGCAAAAAGTTTATTCTTCTCAGCGTGTTTACTTGCGCCAGGGGCATGAACATTTCCACCTACGCACAAATCAGAGGGAATCGCGTTGAAGTTGTTACCAGATAAACAGCAATCACGGCCGGACAAAAGAGATGATAATTGCAGCTGAGTCCATCAAAAACGCATATCAATGGCATTTGAATGAGTCTTATCTGCAGAAAGATTTCAATGTATCTGATAATTGCAGAAACAAAGAATCTTTTGTGTTTTAATTGGGCTGCCGTGTGGGTCTGGGAAGAGAGACTCAATCAGTAGGCCATCGAGGGACTCATCCTACGTGCTGTCAGTCAAACGCCCCTCTACACGATAAAACGGCCAGATTAAATTGCCTTCTCTGCTGCTAAGAATTAGGGTGGGCTGAAAATGCTTTTTTTTTTCTCATATGAAAGGCTCCAAAGAGAGAACTGATCTTCAGTGAAATAACTTGGCTGCGAGAGATGGAATTGCAGGAAACAGGATTTTTATGAAAAATGCCTCACGCCGTCATGGGTGTCAACAGACATTAGTTATAACGCTGGGGAATATGAAGTTGTTCTGATGTAGAGGAACACTGATGTCAGGTAGTCATAAACATAAACATTTAGTTTTATGATTTGCATTTGAAGTCTGCTAAATGAAATATTTAAATGAGAATTCTCACAAAACCAAACCTCTCAGTGCAATTATAAATAACTAGTTAGGTTGTCATTTATTATCATGCTGTGACCAAATGTTCAATGCAATTTTTTCTTATTTTTAAAGATAAATTGTGCCTCTAAACTTTGCCTATGATGCCTTAATAAATGTATACCCTTTCACAATTAAATATTTATATGATTTATGGATAATAATATGGTATTAACATATCTGACATTGACAGCACACAAAGACACAATTGTTATGTCACTTATTACCTTCTCATCTAACCAATCGTGTTCTAACACTCGTAGTATAAAAGATCGGTACTTACACATGTCTGAGTTCGCAGATGCTGACACCTACATTCACCTTCATCCTCCCCACAACCACCAGGATGGTGCCTGACTGTCCATACCTCCCAGGGGGGTCGGCTGCACCCCTGCCTTCGTCTTCAGGCAGGAAATGCAGATTCAGTTACCCTCAGACAGAGTCATAGAGAGAGAGAGTTGCGACACTCCCATAGACCTCCGTTGTAAATAATGGCGGCGCTTTTAACCGCCTACTTCCGGGATATGAAGATCGGAATAGTTCCAAACACTGTCATTTGGGCGTTGGACACCATTCACTTACATTGCTGCGCGTCGAGTTGTTCCAGAGTTAAGTTGCTGAAATATCGACCTCTTTTGAATTGTCAACTGTCTATATTGTATCAGAGGCCCTTTGCGATGCTTATACTGGTCTTCATTTGTACATGCACAGCGTAATTATTTATATTTTATGTTGGTTGTTTCAACCAATTTTCAAGCACTGCCTGCTAGCTAACGTTAGTTAGCTAGCGCGACTTCGTCAGCTAAGAGTTCGGTAATGAATCGCTACCACCTTTATAGCAACTTTTATTTAATTTAATTTTTTGGGATATACTAACTTTTCATTATGTTATTATTGTCTTGAGTGAAGCGGCTTGTGAGAACAATGCTGGACCTTTAGGATTGTTATGGCCATCACCAGTCCTGTCTGTTTCATGGATCACCTGCCCCTGGTTTTTGTTTTTCTTGTTCACACACACAAGCACACATTTTTGTTGTCTGTTATTGTTTAATAAAAAATATTTTATTTGAAAACCTTCATTTGTATCAGCCATGCTTAAATTCGTTTTTAATCTGTTATAGTTTTGATAATGTGTATGGCTTAATCTTAAAATAATATTCTTAGTCTTAACATGATTATGTTTCACGTTGTGGTCCTGGGGGTGGCCACTTTCATCAGAAGAAGTGAGCTAGCTTCTAAGCGAATTCTGAACGGACCGCCACGGCAGACCTCTTTGCGTGATCACAAAGGTAGGCTAATGGCTGAATCAAAATTTATAAGCAAAATCACGGGAATCAATAGCCTAATACAGCCCAGTTGTGCTAAAATAAATATCATGAGACGTCCATCATCAGATGAATGATATGGAAAAGTTAAGTTAGAGCCGCTAAAGCCAGTGCTACTACCCATGCGAACATGAACACTAAGCTTTTCCCTCCAAAAATATAGCTTAAAACTTATCTCCAAATGCAAAACTGACATTAACAAAATGCAATAATGCAATAACAGCTGAAAAAGTACTTGGGTGTGTGTTTTATTTTATATTTACCGTTCAATAATGCAATCGCTGCTGTCTGTCCCATAGAAGAACATGACAGCCAGCGTACGTTTTGGAACTATTGGGGCTTACATGAACCACGTGACAGCCATAGCGGCGACATCAAAGAGTGTCGCAACTCTCTCTCTCCATGGCTCTGCCCTCAGATTATGAGCTATGGACGCCTACGCCAAAGAACTTTCTAAACTTGCTAGCTGGGCTGTTAATAATAAATGTATGCTTTGTTACGTCATTTTACCTCCCGAGTCTTTCTGTTAGAACTTGTGTTATATGCTAGCACAGAAAGTTATGCAAATGTTTGGAGAGTTACCTGAGCTGTTTGACCCTACCAGATGCTGTAAATGCATTTTTTTATTTTTTTTTATGTCTCGTTTGCTTTTGTTAAGAATATTGGTTAGGTTTAGGCTAGGGGATAATGTAGGGGTTACAATATTAGTACTTTACATATGTGTAGTTGTGACGCTCAAGTTATCTCTTGATAGAGTGTTAGCCTACTCAATTACGCATGACACATCAACTATGTTAGACCTTAATTGAAAATAGCCTACAGATCAGGCATTGAAAAAAACACTATCAGTCAATGGAATTGCTCTGGGCTCAAAGCAGGGTAGAATTTGAAAGGGACATAAGATTTGGCACAACACCAGTTTATTTTATCACGTATTATGTATGAAAATCTAAAACATCTAACCTTACACCACTATCTCTAAACAATTACTAATAGAACACTTTCCTCTGAGTCATTTCATTTGTCATTTTAGAGGAATATCTGTTTACATTTCAATTTGGAGAACTATACTTCATAAGCATACTTCAAAGACAAACGCAGTGCACACACACACACACACACACACACACACACACACACACACACACACACACACACACACTTGCAGTTGCTGATGAAAACGGCAATGCATTCTGAAGCTTTAATTACCGGCTGTGACACTGCACAAAAAGACTAAATAAGACATGTCAGTTGGACTCACAACTGAGCTCCATAGCTTTTATGGTCTTGACACTTCATTGAGGAAATTACAATATTCACTGTAATTTCAGAAATTGCACAGCAATAAAAATATGCTTAAGGTCTTCTCAAGCTGTCACAATTTTAAGACGTTCACAAATCGTTGATTGTGCATTGCTGCTATTTGTTCCCTATGTGGCTTTTTCTCTGATGACAGACCATTTAATAACAGCCTCCTTCCTGTCAAAATTCAAATGTAATTTTTTGCAAGAGACAAACATATATTTGTAATACAATGCGCTTGTTTTTTTTTTTTTAGCTTACATTTTCCTATAAAAGCCTTATGTTAGCCCTTGACTAATCTTGCAATACCATATTTTTGATTATCAAAATAAAGTCTGGTCCACTTAGCAGGCCACTTATTCTTGTCAAGAATTGTCTCAATTCACTTGGATAGGAAGTGAAAGAGGTAAAGCCCCTTTCACACAGAGATTCCGGGAAATACACAGATAATGTGTCCCGGGATTTGTCCCGGGATTGTTTGATTTTGGTTCATTCACACTGCCAGTGATTTTCCGGAATCTGTGAGTGCGTTCACACACATCCCGTAAAGATTGTGACGTCAGGATGTGATAACTGTCAGATGTCAGTTCCCTTTCAGTCGCTCACGTTCGACGTAGTCTCCGAGTATTGTTAAAACGAGCCAATGTACATTGGCGTGAGTGAATTGCATCGCACCACTTGTCTTTCGCTTTGGAGCCGATCGGCATTGATGTCTCTGAAGACTGCTGTTGTTTACAATAAGCGAGTGTGTCGGTGTTCTTCTAGGAAGACTCTACCAGTACTGGTGGTTCTACAGTGTGAGTGCAGCGGTGATCGCGAGCCTTGAGCTCTCAACTGCTGTTTTAACAGCATCAAATTTCTGTGTTTATTGGCGGCTGGTTAGAGGGCGGAAAAGTGAGTGCTTCACTGTTTCAGTTCACTGTTCACACTGTAAAAAAAAAAACTGTGAAAAAACGGTATTATTCCGGCAGCTGGGGCGCCAGAAAATTACCGTAAAATAACGGCAAAAAACAATCTCGTTAAAATACAGTAATTTTCCATAATTAAATAACAGATTATATCTTTAATATTACATAAAATCTTATGTAATTATTGGGATTTTTAACGTTTAAAAAAAGTCATATACACCTTTAAAACAATTAAATACTGTAAATGTAAGGTTTTATACAAATAATTTTATATAATAATGCTGTCTATCTACAGTAATTTTCTTTTAATATAGTTTTTCTGTGTAAAATAACAATGAAATTATGTATAAAAAATGCACACAAGTACATAAATTCAAATACAAATGTTTGTAAATTTACAGTTTTTATTTTTATTTGTACCGATCCAATTTCACAACATCTCTAATTAAGTTCTTAATAATAGCAAATGTACAGTCAATTTCTTTTAAATTAACTAAATGTATGAGTACAGAATACCTGCATATTTACAGTATTAGTAATTGAACAAACACTAAACATCAAGATAAGTGATTGATAGGAAATAGATGCTTAGTATATAATTTAGAACATGTAAATATATCCACAATAAAAAGCATTTACCGTATACCTTTACAGTATAACTTATTTTAACATTTACAATTACATTTTATCTAAAGTGACTAACCAATTAAGATAATAATTAAAGATAATAAAAAGCAACAAGTGCAGTGACAAGTCCCAGTTAGTCGCACAGTACACATAGCAAGGTTTTTTTTTTTTTTTTTTACAAAGATATAGTATTATTGGGTGAAGTGTTTATGAAAAAGATGGATCTTTAGCAGTTTCTTGAAAATGTGTTGTTGCGCCGGTCATTCCACCACCAGGAAACAGTCCAGGTAAATGTCAGTGAAAGTGGTTTTGTGTCTCTTTGGGATGATGGCACCACAAGGCGCCGTTCACTTGCAGAACACATGCTTCTGGAGGACACATAGATCTGAAGCAGTGAGTTTAGGCATAGGGCTACCTTTAAAGACAACTCTTGCTGCAGCATCTGGATCAGTTGCAGAGGTTTGACTGATACTGGAAGAGCTGCCAGGAGAGCATTACAATAGCCCAGTCTGGATAGAACAAGAGAGTTGTGTAGCTCCGATAGGAAGGGCCTGATCCTCCTAATGATAAGGCAAATCAGCAGGATCACAGCAAGTATGTTTTGGCTGAAAGTTGAACCATAAGCAGTTCTGTCTTGGCAAGGCTGATTTGAAGGTGAAGGTCATTCATCCAGCAAGAATTTTCCATCAGGTAGGCTGAGATGCGAGCAGCAACCGTCAGATCATCTGGCTGGATTAAAAGGTAGAGATATGTGTCATTAAGATATTAGTGATAGGAAAAGTCATGTTTCTAAATGACAGAGCCTAGTTAAAAGAAAGAAAGATGGGTGGAATCTAACACAATCGTAATCTTGCTGTAGCAAATCCAAACCTTGTGCATACTTTTAGTGCAATCATATGGAATCAGAAGACTGTTATGAACATATGGAATCAGAACCATTATGATTTTTATGTTTTAATGAATTCTTCCCATACCTTGTTTGCCATGATCATCTGCTTTCCACGTGACCTGAAATCACACACACACAAAGTTATTTTAAAACTCAGTATTAGATTTACACATGTCAGAATATGTTCCATTGGGACAATGCAAAAACTCAACTGACTATGATCTTGAAGCTGAGCTGGAAAGGCCAGCAGTAATATTTTGAGCTGCCATGTGATTTAGCTAAGTTACATTTATAGAAAGTAACATTAAATGAATATGATTTACTGTGACCTAGACCTAGATACACCTAGGGGTTCATCATGTTGTATTCATATTCTAGTCTTCCTGTTCTAGGCTTTCCTGTATCATCAACAAGTACGTTAAGTTACAGACAGTATTTCGATTTCTTAACGGTCTTAATAAAGTTAGTCATGTTAACTATTACGAAATAAACAAAAGAAACACAGTAACGTTAGGCCTATTTTTAGTAAAACTGTGGCTATTACAATGGTAAAAAAATCAGCTAAAAACGTGTTTACTACAATTTTACTATAATAAAATAAAGTTAAAAAAAAAGTTTACAAAAAAAAATAAAAAATTTGAAAAATAAAGTTTTCAGCTTCCACACATGGTTTCAAAATGTCCCGCCATTTAAGAGATTGGTTTAATGTTACTGACTATCATAACGAAGATTTTATACACAATTATGGACTTTAATATGAATAACAAGTCTACTAAAGATTGTTTTAGGTCTATAAGGCTACGTTCACACTGCAGGCTGAAACGACCCAATTCCGATTTTTTTGCCCCTATGCGACCTGTATCTGATCTTTTCATGACAGTCTGAACGACACAGATCCGATCTTTTCAAATGCGACCCAGGCCACTTGGGTATGTGGTCCCAAATCCGATACATATCCGATCTTTTCAAATGCGACTTCAGTCTGAACGGCCAGGTCGCATGTATCCGACCCGCACGTCACTGATACGCGAAAAACGTCATAATCCTGCGTTGAAGTAGTCGTCGTTTTGAAAACGGACTGCATATTCGTCGAGCTGAGGTAAATCTGCCGAACGGGTCGACCTCGACGAGCCCGTTAATAAAAAAAAATAATAAAAAAAAGCCCACGGCCATTATATATACGTTATGTTAACTTATTTGTGCTGAATCTGATATTAGATAGGTCAGCGGCTGCTGTCTGGCTCTTGTGTAACGGTCGCTGCGCGCGATCGTGTGTGTGTGTGTGTGTGTGTGTGTGTGTGTGTGT
The DNA here is from genome assembly GCF_965113295.1 of Leuciscus leuciscus. Lineage (NCBI taxonomy): Eukaryota > Metazoa > Chordata > Actinopteri > Cypriniformes > Leuciscidae > Leuciscus > Leuciscus leuciscus. The sequence continues at coordinate 19,555,068 of NC_138736.1, read as the reverse complement.
GTGTGTGAAGCCCCTTTCACACAGAGATTCCGGAAAATACACGGATAAAGTGACCCGGGATTTGACCCGGGTTCGTTTGATTTTGGTTCATTCACACTGCCAGTGATTTTCCGGAATCAGAGAGTGCGTTCACACACAACCCGTAAAAATGCCGTAAAGACACGTGACATCGATGTGACTTGTAATCTCAGCAGCGTCTTAAGTTTGCTTATGAGCTGCGATCTCTCTCTCGAGAAACCACGCCTGTGCATTTGTTTCTCTGATTCGATCATAAACTTGCGCATTACGTGCCGGGTTCAAAGCGCTGTGTGAAAGGGGCTTGAGAGAATCACAGTTAAAGTTTAGCTACTTCCGCAAACAACAAGTGACGTCGTTGACCGTTGAGTACTCTTCTGCGCATGCGGGTCACTTCTGGGTCATTTCACGTTCACACAGGAGATCACAAAAGGTCGCATTTAATTGGAAATGTGAACGGCCTTGCAAAAAAATCGAATTTTTTCAAAAAATCGGAATTGAGCATTAAGCCCTGCAGTGTGAACGTAGCCTAAGTTAACAAGTAAGTTAGAGTGGGTTCAACTGATCTTTCTTAACACAGATCGATAATTGAAAAGACCCATGCTGCATTTGTGTTTTGCCCTCGACGCCAGTTATGACTGAACATAATTTAAGAATGCTAACGTTAGCATGGAAACAGTCTAACCACTTAACACAAATGTAATATAAAATATCATTTACATGTAGTATTAGACTCTTACCTCAGCCGTTGATCGGTCGGGATGAGGTCTGCTGTGACGAACCAGGCTCACTGAAAAAGGGCGCGTTATTTCCGGACTGACTGACTGACACCAGACTACAACTAATATGTGTTCAGCAGCGCTCCTGCTCACGGCTGCTTCTGTCGAATACGATTATAGCTCTGAATTCAAATCTCCCGCTTGCCCTTGACACAGATCGACGACAGAGACAGATTTGTAGCTAACCGTTGTGGGCTGGGCGGGACTAAGCAACGAAACGTAATGGCGGATCATTTGAATCTGCGCGCGGCCGCGCGCGCGGGCACACACACACACATTCAAACGCACACAAAGCCACGCAATGTGCAGCAACGCAGATTTGGAAAAACGATTCATAAAAGACATAAAATATAGGCCTAAATGAAATTTACGGGCAAATACAAATGATGATCAAAATGAACATCTATTTGCAAGACAAAATTAAAAGATTATAAATAATTAAATAGGCCTGCCTAATGTGTGGACAAATCTTAAAACTCACTTTAACCCCCACATGCTTAATAATCTTTAAGGAAAACATGTTAAGTGACTGCTGATTTCTGCAGTTATACCTTATTTTCTTTGTTTTCTAATTCCACAGAAATAATCTGTAAAATATTACTTAATTTTTTTATGTAAAATTACACATAACCCTATAAAATTACAGATAATTTCCTTTAAAAAACGTTAAATTAATGTAAAACCACAATAAAAGCAATTACCTGTAAATTTAATAGTGGATCTTTAAATTACAACAAATATCTGTAAAATAACAGGTATTCACTGTATAATGACAAAACGGCAAAATTCTGTAAAAAATACAGACAGTTTCCTGTAAATTTACAGTTTTTTTTTACAGTGCAGGATTGTAGCATTTTTAGTGGAACTTTTGACTGAAGTAAATGTTTTTTGGTTTTTTTTAATGCCTGTGGTTAACATAAGCTCAAGATATGTTCACGTTTTATTCTATGACAATGAATACAGTACATCATTTAGGCAGTTGCTAACAAGAGGCTAAAAGGGACTACAGAGGTTGTTGTCCTTTTTTTTATTCTTTGTTTACACTCTTCAATTTTTGAGTTAACAGTTTGTTTTCTCACGGTGGTTTGTTGTTTTTGCATTATGTTGAAACTTTGAGTCTTTAAGTTTTTTTTTTTTCATATTGTCTTACAGCCGACCAGGGAATAGTGACCATTAAAGCATGTCACGTGACTTCCATTTCGCAACTTCTAGGGAAGCGCGTTGTTAAGAAACTAAGTAAGGAGCGGGTGCCACTATTGTATGTTTTGAGTTTTCTTAAGTAGTATAGATTAGGTAGGGTGTGTTGAACACCGAAGACTTTTTTTTGTTTGTTGTGTCTTTTTTCTTTTCTAGTTGTATTAGTAGTTTATTGGGAAGGGGATGTAGTTAGAATGCACAATTTGTTTTGTTTCTTTCTTTGATATAGCCCTGCTCAGGTTTCTACTCCTTGTGTACGGTATATATATTTTTTTTTGTATTTTTTTTTGAGCACTTTGTTGTGAATAAATATATTCATTTTTTTCAATTTAAACTCCCTTTGTTCTTGTGTTAATTTGCACCAGCACCTTAATCACGTTACCAGGGTTAAACGCGTAATGCTAACTTCTGGGTTAGCCTACAGAAATATGTCTTCATTGCAGAGCTCTAAGCACCATGGGTGGTCTAACCTGAGGTTACTGCCTTGAGCTCTGAACATTACACAAATATCCCCCCATATTTTCTGGGAAAAACGATCTAGAGCCAGTATGACTGACTCACTGAACTTAAAAGGTGCCTTATGGTTCATTATTCAAATGACCATCCATTTTAATAAGACTTGCACTAATGGCAGTGAACAGCCCATCATTATCTCTTCACTTATCACCCACAGAACCCCCCACATTCACCTGACTACCTGGATATCAATTATCCTGACAAGACCAGTCATCTCTATGATGTCAGTCCACCCCTCGCTGTCTTTCTCCCGCTCAAATCCTGTCCAGAAATAGCCACAGTAGATCATAGGCACAATCACGTTTTTCTAGAGGCCCGCAAAGTGACGGCGTTCCAGCTTATAATGTTTCCTTCATGGTTTTACAGGGAAAAAAGAGCTTGGATTGTTTGTATGTCAGAGGAGAGGAGAGGAGCAGAGGAGAAAACCATTGGTGAAAGGCCTATTCCTCACATAAAGCTGTCATGGCACTATATTTCAGGTCATTTTAAGATGAACTACTTTTATGTTCTTCTTGGAGCTTGGCAATATAAATCACCATCCACTTTTGTTGTATGGAAAGAAACAAACAGCTCGAACACAAATCTCTTTTTGTGTTTTATTGAAGAAATCAAATAAAACAGTGTCGGAATGACAGTGGGTTGAGAAAGTGATGACAGAATTTATATTTTTGGGGCAAAATATTAGGCAACACTTTAAAATAAGGTTTCATTTGTTAACATTAGCTACATTAGTCAACATAAACAATGAAAACAAAATATTTCTAAAACATTTATTAATCTTAGAGTGTAACTTTGCCTAGTATATGCCTACTTTGCCTCCTAGTATATGCAAATGAAAATTTATAATGTTTACTCATGATCTGTGTTTCCTGGACTGTGAAATTCAAGAATCTGTCAGAAAAAGTTTATATGATACTTCATCTGGCAGACATTTGCTAGATCCAGGGCTTTCGTAAAAAACAACAGATTAGACTTCCGCATTTTTATATCCCTGCCCAAAGACAGTCGGATCGACAGATGGTTATTAACGGTTATTGTAAGATTTATCACTGAAAATTGTGTCATACTATGTCAACTTCAAACAGCATTATTGTAAAAATGGAACACTATGGCAACAGCTTTCATACCTGTCCGCAGTGTTTTCTCTAGTCAGGTAGCACCGATTTCAAAACAATGTTACACCTTTCTACTTTTTTATAGGCAGCAAAGTTTTATTGAACGCCCATTTTGTCAGCGGTGAAGTACCCCTTTAATGTAATGTTTTATCATTTACTAATGCATTATTAAAATCAAAAGTTTGAGCACAGTAGCTTCATGCTGAATTCCAAATTTCCAAAAGACATCTTCAAACTCTCAAAATGTCCCAGGCCTTCAGTTTAATTAGGATTTATTTAAGTCGGTCTGATACACCATGTCATCTTAGAGAAGTGAGTGCTGCATATTTTTTTTATTTTTTTTTTTATGTCAGACAAGTGAATGGCTTCTCCTCAGCCTTCCAGCTCATGCTCAGCCTTCCAAATCTCAGTAATGCTGTCTTGCTTGAAATTACCAACTTCTTAATTGTTGCTTTCATGGAACTGGGAGAATGACTAGAGAAAACGTTGTGTTCCCTTTCGTGGTCACTCCGAGTTACGTCGGATGACGACGATTGGGGTTTCGCTTAGAAGCCTATCACCTTCGAGTATATAAAACGAGCCAATGGCAATGAAATGCCATGGGTCTGCGGAATTTGCATAGCGTAACTCCGCCCGCCGCAGGGGGTATATAAGGAAGTACGCTGGCACAATGCAGATATGTTTTCGCTTCGGAGCCGAGAACTTCTCCACTCCTTGTAAGCCAAAATTCTGAGTTATTTCTTCTCATTCCTTCGAGACGAGCGAGCTCTCCGGTGTTGGTGTGACGGCGATTTCAGCGAGTGCACACTTCCCTGCTGATCTTGTCAGTGATCTGACAGTTAGTGTGATTTCTCCCTGTTCGCTTCAACATCCGCGGAGTTTTCCTCTCACAAAAAGAGCATTGCATGTGGCACGTCTTTTTAAAGATGTCTCGCCCGTGCACTTCTGGTTGTGGTCGCGATGTATTTTCTCCTGATGGGCACAATCTCTGCTTAGCGTGTTTGGGCGTTGATCACGCTGAAGCAGCGTTTGTGGATGATTCATGTTCTCATTGCGGGAACATGACCATCTCCATGCTGCGGTCGAGACTCAATGAGCTCATCAGAGCGAGAGTCCCCTCATCCACACCCCGATCTACGGTCTCCCCGAGAGGCTGTACTTCGGCTGGTGGCCAGGGTGACCTGAGGGTATCTGTGTGGGACAAACCGCCGACACGTCCACGGTCCACACACCCCTCTTCAGCATTGGTACCCGCGAGCGTGCAAACCGAAACCGCTGGTCCCTCTACGGAGGCCCCGCGCGTTTCGTTTGGCGTTCCACAGGAGGATGCAATGTCGATCACTGCATCACAAGGTGGGCATGAGTCCTCGGGAAGTGAGGATTCGGCTGTGTTGCCGCCCTCGGGTGTGCCAGCATTGCCCGAGTCTGATCCCGAGCTGACTGCCATGCTTTCCCGGGCAGCCGCGGCCATTGGGCTCGAGTGGTCCTCGCCGCCCGATCCAGTGCGCTCGCGGCTGGATGATTGGTTTTTGGGAGCGGCCGCTGACATTCGTCGCCGCCCAACCCCAATACCATTCTTCCCGGAAGTGCATGAGGAAGTCACGCGGTCCTGGAAGGCTCCCATGTCTTCCCGCGATCGTTCGTCGGCTTTCTCCGCCTTTCCTCCCCTCGATAGAGCTGATGCTTGTGGGTACACTGGGATTCCCACGGTTGAACGTTCTGTCGCGATGCAGCTGTGTCCGGCAGGCGCTTCATCACGTGGTGATCCTAAGCACCCGTCCAAAGCCTGTGGATTCTCGTCCACTCTCGTGGCGAAGTCTTACAGTGCGGCGGGACAGGCAGCTGCCTCTTTGCATGCCATGGCCATCCTGCAGGTCTACCAGGCCCAGATGCTTCGTGACATGCACGAGGGCAGGACGGACCCAGGGCTCGTTGATGAGCTGCGCGCCGCCACCGACCTCGCTCTCCGAGCGACGAAGGTGACCGCGCGCTCCCTGGGTTTGGTGATGTCCACAGCTGTGGTCCAGGAGAGACATCTCTGGCTGAACTTGGTTGATATGTGTGAGCCCGAGCGGACTCGTCTGCTTGACGCTCCCATATCCCAGGCCGGCCTTTTCGGCGGTGCGGTCGAGGATTTTGCCCAACAGTTCTCGACCGCCCAGAAGCAGACTGAGGCTATCAAGCACATTCTGCCCCGACGCTCCGCTGCTCAGCCGTCGGCACAGAATCCTCAGCCTGCTCGCCGCCGAGGGCGCCCTCCCGCGGCCGCCCCTCCCGCACGGCCCCAGCAGCAACCTTCACCCGGGCCGCGTTGTGGAGGGAGCCGCAGGCAGGCGCCACAGCCCTCTCCAGCCCCGCAGCCCGCTAAACGCCAGGCTAAGCGGCGCTCCTGAGACGGGCAGCTCAGGATTGGCTTTCTTTTCTCTACAGGAGGTGGTAGCAGGGCCACTCCTTCCCCCGGTGGAGGGCCGGGGGAGAATCTTTTGTTCTCCACTCCCCGCTGCTCGTCTCACGACGGGCAGCACCCTAATGTGGTTAAAGAAAGAATCGAAATCCCCAATCCTGAGCCTACAGAGCCAGAGGGCCGCAGTGCGCGCCACCCTCGGGTCCCGCCACTGCCGCCCTCCTCTGTCCCAGAGGTCTGGGATGACAGCACGCGCCGCCCACGGGCCACGCTCCTCTCATCCCCCTCTGTCGCCAGACCCCTGCCAGAGCACGCCCCCGTGGGACGCGCGCCCTCCCCTGGCCTCCTCTGGCAGGACGCGGTTAATGACCATGCCCCCGCACAGGGCCGCAATGCCACCCTCGCCGGGGCCGGTCATTCCGCCTCGCTGCCCCACCGACGGTACGTCTGTGGTTCGTATGACCCCGCTGGTGCACTTTCTGGAGGCCTGGCTAGAGCTTCCCAGACTGTCCCGCTGGGTCGCGAGAACCATCAGGCTCGGCTACGCGATTCAGTTCGCGTGATCTCCTCCCCGCTTCGGCGGAGTCCGCTTCACTATGGTCGGTGGCAATGCCCCTGTCATGAGAGCGGAGGTCGCTACCCTGCTGGCGAAGGGTGCGATCGAGGTTGTCCCTCCAGCCGAAATGAAGTCCGGCTTCTACAGCCCTTACTTCATTGTACCCAAGAAGTCCGGTGGGTTACGGCCAATCCTCGACCTGCGCGTCTTGAACCGCTCCCTTCACAGGCTGCCGTTCAAGATGCTAACGGCCAAACACATCCTCCAGTGTGTGCGGCCGCAGGATTGGTTTGCAGCGATCGACCTGAAGGACGCCTACTTCCATGTCTCCATTTTACCTCGACACAGACCGTTTCTACGGTTTGCTTTCGAGGGGCAGGCATACCAGTACGCGGTTCTCCCTTTCGGGCTAGCCCTGTCTCCTCGCGTCTTTACGAAGGTCGTCGAGGCAGCCCTTGTTCCCCTTCGGGAACACGGGGTTCGCATCCTGAACTATCTCGACGACTGGCTAATCCTAGCTCACTCTCGAGACCAGGTTTGCGAACACAGGGACCTTGTGCTCCGGCACCTAGTCCGTCTGGGCCTTCGGGTCAACTGGGAGAAGAGCAAACTCTGCCCCGTGCAGAGGATCTCTTTTCTCGGTATGGAGATCGACTCGGTCGCCATGTGCGCGCAGCTTACGAGCGAGCGCGCGCAGTCACTGCTGACTTGTCTTCGTCAGTTCGAGGACAAGAGTGCGGTTCCACTGAAACTTTTTCAGAGGCTCCTGGGGCATATGGCATCCGCAGCCGCAGTAACGCCGCTGGGATTGCTTCATATGAGACCGCTTCAGCTTTGGCTTCGCGATCGAGTCCCGAGGTGGGCATGGCAACACGGCACGCTCCGAGTCCCAGTGACTCCAGCCTGCCGTCAGACCTTCACCCCGTGGGCGAACCTCAATTTTCTACGGGCCGGAGTGCCCTTAGAACGAGTTTCCCGGCATGTTGTTGTGTCAACAGATGCCTCCAACACGGGCTGGGGCGCCATGTGCAATGGTCATGCTGCCGCGGGCTCCTGGACAGGACCCCAGCGCCTTTGGCATGTCAATTGCCTCGAGTTGCTGGCTGTACGTCTCGCCCTGCACCGCTTCCAGGCGCTGCTCAGGGGCCAGCACGTACTAGTCCGATCAGACAATACCGCAACAGTAGCGTACATCAACCACCAGGGTGGTCTACGCTCCCGCCGTATGTCGCAACTCGCTCGCCACCTCCTCATATGGAGTCAGAAGCATCTGAGGTCGCTTCGAGCCATTTATATCCCGGGACACCTGAACCAGGCGGCCGACGAGCTGTCTCGAGTTCGGCCTCTCGCTGGAGAATGGCGACTCCATCCCCAGACGGCCCAGCTGATTTGGGATCAGTTCGGCGACGCACAGGTAGACCTGTTTGCCTCCCACGACTCGTCCCATTGCGACCTGTTTTACTCCCTGACCGAGGGCACGCTCGGCACGGATGCACTGGCGCACAGCTGGCCGCGGGGCCTACGCAAGTATGCGTTTCCCCCAGTGAGCCTTCTTGCGCAGACCTTGCGCAAGATCAGGGAGGACGAGGAGCAGGTCATTTTGGTTGCCCCGTATTGGCCCAACCGGACCTGGTTCTCCGAACTAGTACTCCTCGCGACAGCACCTCCCTGGCCAATTCCTCTGAGGAAGGACCTCCTTTCTCAGGGACGGGGCACCTTATGGCACCCTCGTCCCGATCTTTGGAACCTCCATGTGTGGCTCCTGGACGGGACGAGGCAGGTTTGAGTACCCTACCACCTGCGGTGGTGGCTACCATCACTTCCGCTAGAGCATCGTCCACGAGACATGCCTATGCGTTGAAGTGGAACCTCTTCGTCAACTGGTGTTCTTCTAAACATCAAGAACCCACGAAATGCCCGATCAGTGTCGTGCTTTCCTTCCTGCAAGAAGGGTTGGAGCGAAGGCTGTCTCCCTCCACCCTGAAAGTGTATGTTGCCGCCATTGCCGCACATCACGACGCAGTCGAAGGTAAGTCTGTTGGAAAGCACGACCTGATCATCAGGTTCCTGAGAGGAGCAAGGAGACTGAATCCTCCTCGCCCTCCTCTCGTTCCCTCTTGGGACCTCTCAGTGGTTTTAACTGCCCTGCAGAGTGCTCCCTTTGAGCCTCTGCAATCAGTGGAGCTTAAGTTCCTGTCTATGAAGACAGCGCTCCTGGTTGCATTGGCCTCCATCAAGAGGGTAGGGGACCTGCAGGCATTTTCGGTTGACGAAGCGTGCCTGGAATTCGGGCCGGCTAACTCTCACGTGATCCTGAGACCCCGGCTTGGATACGTGCCCAAGGTTCCTACCACACCCTTTCGAGACCAGGTAGTGAACCTGCAAGCGCTGCCCTTGGAGGAGGCAGACCCAGCCTTGGCACTGCTCTGTCCAGTACGCGCCCTCCGTGCTTACATAGACAGAACGCGGTGTTTCAGGACCTCAGACCAGCTCTTTGTCTGTCATGGTGGGAAGCTGAAGGGAAAGGCTCTCTCAAAGCAAAGGTTATCCCACTGGATAGTGGATACCATTGCTTTGGCATACCAGCAGCAAGGTCGTCCGTGCCCCCTTGGTGTGAAAGCCCACTCCACACGTAGTGTGGCTTCCTCTTGGGCTCTAGCGCATGGCGCCTCGCTAACAGACATTTGTAGAGCTGCAGGCTGGGCGACACCCAACACATTCGCGAGATTCTATAATCTCCGAGTAGAGCCAGTTTCTTCTCATGTACTCGCTTCAACCAGCCGGTGCTAGATTCTGCTCAGGTGTCTTCGCTTGCTCGCCATTCCTCTCCACGGACGGGATACGTGCGATATTTCTCTCAGGTGAGTCTGAGTTTCCTCCAGCACTGGTTACGTCAACGCCTGAGTTATGCCAATCTGCCATAACGCAGCTTTTGCGCTTGACTAAGTGCCTCCATGTGCATGGTCCCCCCTCTGGGCGACCCCCACATGTGTATTCCACTGTAAGTCTCCTTGTGAGCGTGTGTCTTTCCCTTGGCAAGCCACCTTGCCACCCCTGGGGTTTAAAATTCCACCTGCGGCTGGACACCCCAGTGATTTTCCATATGCAGCCCTCTGGGTCATATGTGTATTCTAAGTCCCCCCCATCAATGGCTGGGCATAATGGCATATTTCTCTCTGGAGATATGCTTCCCAGTGTACCTTGGTATCCCTGTGTTAAGTAGGACTCCTTCGTTCGTGCTAGTCTCACAACAGGGAGCTCAGACTTACGCAGGGCACTGGAAGACAGCCGAGGTGGCGTGATTAGACTGGAACCCCAATCGTCGTCATCCGACGTAACTCGGAGTGACCACGAAAGGGAACGTCTCGGTTACGGATGTAACCCTCGTTCCCTGAGTGGGAACGGAGACGTTACGTCTTCCTGCCACTTCCGCTGTACCGCTGAAAAACGCCTGGGGCTAGTCTCGGCTCCTCAGCGAAGACATATCTGCATTGTGCCAGCGTACTTCCTTATATACCCCCTGCGGCGGGCGGAGTTACGCTATGCAAATTCCGCAGACCCATGGCATTTCATTGCCATTGGCTCGTTTTATATACTCGAAGGTGATAGGCTTCTAAGCGAAACCCCAATCGTCGTCATCCGACGTAACGTCTCCGTTCCCACTCAGGGAACGAGGGTTACATCCGTAACCGAGACGTTCTCTTGTAAAAGTTTTGGGTTCTCATGTTGGTGATGGACATAGTATCAGATGAGAGGGGACACAAAAGTCCCCAAAGTTCCACAGAAATGTTCTCAGGGAAACACAAAACGTGTGTGTTCTCTTGCAAAAGCATCGTGTTCCTCCAAGAAACTTTGACTTTGCTTTCAAAATCAATGACATAATATTTCCTCCCTATCATTTAAAGGTGCGTTATGCCATGTCATAATTACCGTAACAATTCTGAACTGTAAAAAGCTTTCATGTGCTTGTAGAACTTGTAATTACAACGTAAACTCATAATTTTCTAATCTCTTGCATTTAAGCATTGCAAACTCACTGCAAATCAACAGTTAATGAAAGCATTACTTTTATATATTGTTTTCATTCCACCACTACTTTTGTATTAGAGTTAATATATTATTTCAATTAATATTGTAGGCTTAGTTCATTTTGAAAAATGCTGCAAATCAAGCTCATTTTGCAACTTGTTGACCCGAAATCAGTAATCAAGAGTTTGCACCAGTCAAACTGAAAGTGCCAGAATAAATCTTTGTCAAATATTCTACCAGAGTTCCTGAAATTCCACAGCATAACTCCAAACAGGTAAAAGTTTTCTCATTCTGATGCAAGAACAAACCTGCCATTAAAGCTTATTAACTCTGCCTCTTATTCCAATAATATATTCAATCCATTCCTCTAATCAACACACTACAAAGCAGCAAGAAGAGCGGTAGAAAAGAGCAAAGCAACAAGCCGATAGGCTGAAAGCTTGTCTTATTACACCTTGACATCAAAGACAGCATTGCTTCCCCGCATCAACACAAATGAGCATCTCAATCTCGTCAGGAAACAAGGGGAAAATTGGCCCGTGCTAATGTGCCATTTAAATGCAAAGAGCAATTTCTGCAGTGCTAGCTAAGATTTTTTTGCTTTTTTGCACCTGATCTTCAAAGGCGGCATGTCAAAGTTTTAGAGAAGGGTTGACATTCTTGCAGCAGGGGGCAGTGGAAAGATCAGGGCACCACCCGTCTGTTTGAAGTCCAACAAAAAGAAAACTGAAAACCCGACACTAGTTTTAATGATCTAGTATTTTGGCGGGTAAACAAAGAGGTGCTCTTAATAAACAGAATGTATTACTTCAACTTGCATTCTTCACTTAAATCATAAAGGCATTCAATTTCTGAAGATCATTCAGGAGTTTATGCTAGCAGGTGTTCCTCCTCAAATGTGGTCTTTACTTTATGAGTCATCAGAACACTGTCTGCACACCCTGTTCGTTTGCATAAAGTTGACTTAAAGATCAAGAACATGCTGTCACACGTCACTGGAATTCAGCAACACCAGTTGAAACTAAATGAACTTCCTTTTACTCAGTTTATAGGTTTTAGTCAATACCTTTAATGTTTTGAAACACTTAAATGTTACTTGTCAGTGGACTTTCATTTCATATAATAACATAAACACATTTTCCACCAAATTTTCAAGCTTCAAAAAGTTTATAAATACATCGTAAAAGTAATCCATATAAATCAAGTGGTTTAATCCATGTCTTCTGAAGAGTATGGAATCTTAAATCCGCCACAGAATAAAACATTTTAAAATATAATTGAAACTTTTCATCTCACAATTGTAAGTTTACATCTTGCAATTCTGACTTAATTTTTTTCAGAATAAGATCAACTTTTTGTGAAATAAACTTATTTTATATATAAACTTTTTTATTGTTTATTCTGTGGCGGAAACAAGCTTCCATAGAAGAGGCACGGGCGCTTTATATGATGAAACTTTTTTTCTCATATTGATCGATGCACATACATAAAGCAAATCAAATATGGTAAATGGAAGCTTGAACGTACTTGCTTGACACACAAGAACACAACCTCACTGGTTCTTGCGGAAGTACAAACCTGCTTGTGTGACACGTTCTCACATGTCATGCAAGCACTTCCTTTTACCATATTTGATGTACTCTATGGGTTGTATGAGTATGGAACGACATAATCATTTTTGGGTGAACTATCCCTTTAACAGTGTTATTTTATCAGGGAAATTGGTAAATACATTATACACATGGAGAAAACAGTTGATTAATCAATAATCCAAGCAGGTCCAGACTTTAAAGCTCTTTCTAAAGCCGTATTCGGACGTGGAGAGGTGGGGTAAAGTAATAATTACAAGAGCTTTAGTCCTGTCCGAATGTGCCATCTCAGTGATCTTTACGGACAATGTCAGGGAAAAGGTCCGGAAAAATTACCTAAGGTAATACTAATCCCGTGCGAATAGACCCGCTGTACATATGTACAGTACGTAAATATTTTGTCATTTCCTGTTTAAAAGTAGTTTTCCACGGTTTTTAAAGTATGGAGACACTTGAAAAAGCATTCAGTTGCATTCTAGACGCTGGGACAAGTCTGTGGCAAAACTCAAGTGTTTTCCACACACCATTCAGATCAGAAAGAAGATCGAAAGCACTTGTTAGAGGCACAACACATCTTTTAGCGTTAAGTAAGTGCCTATTACCAACACAATAATCTGAAGTTAATTAATACATCATTCAACCAGACATAATAGGTTATATGTGTTTGTGCATGTGATATCAAGAAGCAACGCAATACGCACATGACGACAGAAGGGTGACGGCGATGCGCAAATCGAGTTACCCCTCCCACTTCTGCTAGTTTTACTGAGATATCTTATCCCGTGCGAATTGGCCATTAATATTACAGACGTCCTGTGGTAAAATTACATTACTCCATCAACCCTTGTAAAGTTAATCCCGTCCGAATAGGGCTTAACTTGTACTTGGCCTTATTAAAAAGTAACATAGTTCTTCTAATTGTTTATCTATAGCATTTGTTACAATAAGGATATAATTACAGGTAAGACCATTGATTGCTCCTCATTATGCTTAGGTCAATGTTAACTTTGCATTTGTTATGAAAAATAGCAACCTACACAGTTATAAACAATAGCTACAAAATGCCACAGTTGTGGCCAAATATAAATCATTGGTGAAAAATCTATTCCATAATAGATTATCTATTACTACAACAAGTTAGTCAAAATTTCACAATAAATACAACAGAATGTGATAAATTCTAGTAAAGGTGGTCATGAGTAGTTTAAAAAGCTTTCTAATTTATGTTGGTGCAGGATGCTTTCCCCTCTTTTCATCAGTCTTTTTAGCTGCTGTTTTCAGATCATGTTTGACTTTCTCCGTAGCGTTTTACTATTCTCAATAGAATTTAAATGGGATGCACATTTTCTAATCAGTGACATGATAGGAACAGCTCGCGCAATTCTTGTGCGCTTTTGGAGCGCGCTGGTGAACGCACCTACAATAGATTAGTTTCACACATGCCTCAGACTCCAGGTTCTGCATCATTCGACGCAGCGTGGAGTTCCCTCGAAAGAGAACTAGTACTATTACTTCCTATAGGTACTAGGTATAAAACAAGACATATTAATAAGTGCAACTTTTAAGGCAAAATGTGAAAAGTGATTTGAAGAGTGTGAAAACTTGAAATGCAAAAGATTAATAGACTTTTCACAGAAACATCAGTATTCTTCAGAGCTTCTATTTTCTGTTAGACCTGCATTACACTCGTCTCTGTTTCTCAGTTCCACTTCATTGACATGCTGAACATACCCCAGTATGGATCAATAATATTGAGCAAATAGCACCCAATAAACTAATCTGTTGTCTCAATTGAAGTGTCTTTAGCAGCTTTGATGGAATTTAACCCTCCAGATAAGTGCAGTATTGGACGGCCACTCAAAGAAATGTCAACACAAAGTGTCTTCAAGCCTCTTATGTCCAGTTAACAACATCACGTGCCACTAAAATGGATCCAGGGTAGTGGACATTTTATATCACAGTAGTATTAGATCACAATTATGGTACTCTGTATCACAGTATAGTTATTTGTTTTTGCTTTTATCAGATGGTTTATAATAATTATCATGTGGTGATTTTTGAATAATCCAATGAATTAAATATTTTACAAATTAATGTTAATTAGTTTTTTTCATAACAACTAAACAAGTCTAGCATCAGAGCATTTTTTGGTGTTTGTTATTAATTGTGTTTAATGTTGCTCATAATTTTGCTTTAATCAGTTAAAGGGATAGTCCACCCAAAAGATGAAATGAAATCATTTACGAGTGTCATTCCATTTTGAAGAATGTTAGTAACTAAAGAGATTCAGTTCCCATTGACTTCCATTCTATGGACAAAATCACAATGGAAGTCAATGGGAACCAAAACAGCAGAAGCAAGACATTAAGCGTAACGTCAGTTCTGGCAGGTCACGTTAGTCAAGCTCGCATCAGCTGACTCTCAGCTGATACACGTCTACCTAAAGGAATATGATGCCTATCACTGTTTACATATATAAGCTCCTTCAGTATTATCAGCAGCTATCGCGTTTCTCAAGAGCTAATTACCCTCTTCCATCCCCAGTTCCTCCTCTCGTGCAGTCAGTATTTGGCATTCTGATTGCCCTGTGAATCAAAATAAATTCTCGAATTATGTTGTACATAAAAATCTTTATTAATTAATGATATCTGCAATACATTCATGTTGGTTCTGTTCTGTTTACCCTAAGGGGGATTATCGCTGCTCTCCCTGCTCTTATCCATGCTAGGCTGCATGGATGCGCAGGGAGTTCTTGCCCAGAACGTACCGCCAATCCTAACTATATGATATTTGTCAATCGTATTTGACGATAGTGGTCCTGACATAAATGCATTCTGATTTGGAACAACATGAGGGTGAGTAAATGATGACGGAATTTTATTTTTGGCTGAACTATTTTAATCTCATATCTTGTGGCATGTTGAGTGTAAGAAAAGCACATTATAAATAAAAATATTATTATTATTATTAGTAGTAGTAGTAGTAGTAGTAGTAGTAGTAGTAGAAGTATTAATTGGTATCAGTGGATGAGTCAGTGAAAGGAAAGTCCACATGGACATATTGCTACCTTGGTACAAACAGTGTATAATAATTTCTGCTACTGATTCATGAATACTGACCATATTGATGAAAACAAACATTTCAAAGCACATCTGTCTGTGAGAGCACTCATAATAAAAACACATAATGCATAAGAGCATCCATATTCTAACACCATACAAATTACTTAATTAATTTAGACTTGATAACCATTATTAGAGCACGAAAAAGCCCCACGTGTTTATGAAGCTCCCCATGCACATCGTGGAGTTGTAAAATTATCGCTGAAACCATCTAAACTCTCAGCATGTTAATACACAACTCTTACCTGAACAGCAAATAAAAGCACATTTATAATTGGAAGGACACAGTGTACTTTTGACATTGAACAAAAACCCCACGAGTTGTCATGACACACTCCATGCTTGTGGTCAGAATAAAAAGAGGTTTGCATTTTCTCTAAGAAACATACTCACTTCCTGTAAATTACAATGAGAAGTTTAAAGAACAAAGACACTTAACTTTGCATGTTTATTTCAGGGGGGCAGTGTTTCGGAAAACATTGAAGCTTCCCCGGGCGCTGCCATTGATTAGCGGACCCCACCTGCTGTTAGCATTCCATTGACTCCCATTCATTTTGGCGTCACTTTGACAGCGAATATCTTTACATCTGAGGCGTTTAAAGGCTCCATTTGTCCATTATTTATTTCTAAAGAAACACGAAAATGTATAAAAGGCTCCATTACCTTGTATGTTACGTTATGGCCCCATAGATGCAGTTTTTGTAAAAATAGGCTAATGATTGCGTCATAACCACGCGAATCTCTGTTGCACAGTAGATAAATTACCGTATGGACAGGAGGAGAAGCTCACGGGCAATCGGGGGGACGTGGAGGCAAAATGACAAAGTAATTAATCAGAATACTTAGCAAAAGTTTCTCCTGCTCCAGCTCATGGACATCTCCTACTCACACTCTCCGTCTCTGCAAGTTTCGGAAGGGAATGATTCAGATTTCTCTTGGCACAGCTACTAGAAGACAGACGGGTTGCTCACGTCACATCTACGTCGTCAAGCTCAGTTTGAGTCTGCGCAGTACGCTCAGCCATCAGGAAGTGAGTGCTTCTAATTGACTTCACTTTTCTCAGTTGAAACCTATGGGGTCGCTGTGTCCAGTTTATATACTGTCTTTGGTTTATTTCAGCTTTGTTCCAAAACCTAAGCTACTAGAGGGCTACAAAAGCTTAGAAAGTTAGACATCCTAACCATCATTGAAACTCCTAGGTGACTGTTTTAAAATACAATAGGCAGAAGGCAACCTCACGCAACTCTATTGTATTTATTCCAATAGAGTTTAGAGTTAACATGTTGCTAAGCTAAAAAAACGTGATACACTAGCACAAAAGTACTTAGCTACGGAACACCTAATGAGACTTTGAATTCGCTCACAAAACATTTGCATTCTCTGGCAAAACTATTGTGTTCCTCCTAGAAACTTTACATTCCAGTAAACAGAGAACATGCTCAGAACTTTGGCTAACATTCTGGCAAGGGTCATGAACAAACGCTCTTTCAGTAACATTAAGAAAAGTTAGTTCAAAATGATCTGCTCTTAAATAACGTTATGGAACATTTTTCTGAAACATTTTAGTTGGACATTAGTCTAGCCATTTTTGTTGATGTATAAATTATATGAATGAGATTTCTCTTGATTTTTACTGAGCGTGTCACAATGCATTCTGGGATTGCTTTATCCGTTAGGGATGCATGCATTGCTTTCTTAGGTTTTACTCAGCCATTTCACATACAAATAAACATGGAAAACTATGAGAGTACATTCAAGCGTTTATTACAACACACACACACACACACACACACACACACACACACACACACACACACACACACACACACACACACACACATACACACACACACACAAAACGCAACTCACCTCGTATAAGGTCAGAGGTCATGTGCGGCCAGCTATAGGTCCGTACAAGCTGCCAGTCAAAATCATCTTCCTGTGCCTGTCTGTATTCACAGAGGCTGGGGTCGGAATCTTCCTCAAACGTGCAGCCAGCTAGAGAGAGAAATAACACATTTTTAGAAAAAAAAAAAACATATCTAGATGATCAATTTGCATTTGCAAGTCAGTATAACTGATCTTTTGAAACATTCTGAAAAGTCATACATTTCAACATTATTTCCTACTTGGGAAAGTGCAACAGAAGTCTTCTCTAGTCTCTACTTGAAGTTGAACTTCACATTTTAACAATGGTTTCACGTGTATATGGCGACACCCAGTGTGACAGTTATTAATTTCAAATGCAAAGAGGTCAGTCAATCATAATTGAATTGAATTGAATTGAATTGAATAAAGAGATCTTAAAGGTTCAGTAGCAAAAACTTACTGCAATTACAAGGGCCAGGGAGAGGTTGACAAATTCTCATGTTATACTAAATTGCAGCTGTTTTTAGTGCAACAAAACCTGACCAACATCATAATAGGACTTCAGGGAGGAAAGTAAAATGATTTAAAAAGAGTCGATTATGACCTCTTTAAACAACAAATAACCAAAAGCTCTACATTTTTTATCACACTCTGAAAACTTTTTATGAGAACAGTGGGAAGATTGCTGCTTTAGGCAGATGATGCATTTCTGTAAATAACTTGTGAGTTTGCTAGCTTTGTAGTGGAACCTCAGGGCTGTTGCGTTCGAGTAATTAAATATTCCGCACAAAACTATGGTTCACTTTGCAGCTGTAATCTTTCAGGACTCTTGTTTCTTTCACTGAGAAGAAAGACTTTGTTTAGACAGGCAGAATTATTATTATTATATATTTTTTTTTGTGCCATAACTGACTCAAATCTGAGAGAAAAAATATATATTTGGGGATTTTTTTCAACAAAGGGTCATTGAAAAAACATGCATTTACCTCTACATTTTTGCAAAACTCTTATACAAACCTACTTTGAATTCACTGCAGTTTCCTAGCCTAGAAATCTAGACGCACCCTAGCGGTGTCTCGTCTAGTAACTCTCCATTGGCTTGCGAGCTGGAAAAAACAAACTCTAGTCAGGCCAATCACATCGTGTATACTGAGTCGGTGGGCGGGCTTAATTTTGACATCTGCATCACATAACCAGCTGGATTTTTTTATTTATTTTTCTGGCAAAAAACTAAATCAAGCTTACTTTATTTTCAAATGCAATTGAACATTAAACACCATTCACCGGACATTTCATTTGAAAATTGCCATGATACGTACAAAAACAAATGTAATAAAACATTGCCAAATTCACGTTCATCTGTTACAGATAAAACTGACTGCGCTTTTAGAACGTTTTTCTAATTGGTCTGGGTTGGGATGTGACTGTAATATCATATAAAAGTATATAAATATGCTCAGATTCACTCATTAATGTTCTCATGTGGCATTTAAAGTCCCCCAGTGGTGAAAAATCAAGCTTTTAATGTTGTCTATATGTCTATGTGGTGTTTTTTTATATGGTTTAAGACCATGTGCAAATTCATAAGTCAACACCATTGCTGAGTATTTTCTCCTGAAAACTGCAGTGAACCAAAGACAGTCTCAAAAACACGGTTTGAAATTGCTGGTGTTTCTGACGTCACAAACTACCTTGTAATCAATCACGTCAACGTGTGATCGTCAATGAGTGGATCTCTGAGCTGGTGTGAGTGTGAGTGGAGGCGGGGCTAATTTGCATATTCATAGAACTGCATACTAAATGAGGCAAGGGTGTAGAGTTACATTCAAGCTATTTTAAGGCATGAATAAAAACAATTCAAGGTTATGTATTTTGAATTCAATAAAAAAAAAACGCTTATGTCATTTTGGATCAAAGATGAGTTTTAAGGGATACAATGACTGACTAATGGGGAACTTTAACAGTGAATGAGTTAATGTAGCGGTTTTGAGGAAAGGATATGCAATAGCCATTTTCGTATATTATTGCACACTGACTACACTGTCTAAACAAATGGATCTGTTTGGGTTTTATTACTTGTAAAATAACAGTGCGGACAGTCAGCCCTGAAAATTGGATTTGGAAAACCAATTGGAATCGTATGTAGTGTGAAGAAAGGCTAATCACTCGCACTAAAACTAATGGTGCAAACGAAAAGACGCTCTCGCCTGTGAATGTAGTGATGTGGAATTATCTCAGGCAAAAATGATTGAGTACCACACCTGAACTCAGACTCCAGCTAAAAGCTTTTCTGTGCTTTTTGTTTCCCTTAATTGCATCTAATAACTCTGGTTTCCTCAGCTCTGTGTGTAAGTGGAGGTGTGTGTTTTGGCTCAATTAGCTCCAAGCTTGGAGGACGCTGAGGTAAAGATGGGTCAGGTAGATTGCCGTCACCTGCCAAACATCAACATCACTAGAGACACTGAGACGAAACACGAAACTCACGTAATAGACTCATCACCAGTGAGAGGTGACCCACTCCTATGTTTGTCTGTTGGAAAACATGCTCTCAACAGAAGCTAATAATACTCCATCTAGAGTAGCATCTAAAAACAGAAGCACTCTCACAATAACATGCTCTCACGCTACATTACAGGAGGGGAAATATAGCCGGGCACATGAAATTGGACCGAACTACTCACATAAACAGAAGAACATCTCAATTGAGTCATGCACTCTCAGCCCCCTTGATTCTGATTCGTCAAATACACTAGAAAAAAAAATTCAGTGGAGTCAACCAATCAGATTCAAGCATTCAACAGCCTCGTAGTATAAAGAACCATGTGGGTTCTTGAATATTTAAAGAAAGAATATTTGAAGAACCATTTATGCCAGAAAGGTTCTAAGGAAAAATGTTGACACAATGTTGAAAAATGACATATCATGCCGCTTTTCACAAGATGTAATATAAATCTATGGTGTCCCCAGAATGTGTCTGTGAAATTTCAGCTCAAAATACCCCCCAGATCATTTATTATAGCTTGTCAAAGTTGCCCCTTTTTGGGTGTGAGCAAAAACACGCCATTTGTGTGTGTCCCTTTAAATGCAAATGAGCTGCTGCTCCCCGCACCTGTTCAGAAGAGGGTCGATTCTTTACATGAACTTCTACCATTCTGAATGGTTAGAGGATATATTTATGTGGAGTTACATTGATTTATCTCATCGACTTGCATGCACCGCATGTTTAACTTTTACACACGTTTACACAGTTCCCTAAGGTCTTTATAAGACAGCTGAGGCATTTTTTGGTCAAATAGTGTTCTATGCTCGTCTGTGCAACAACGACAGAACAGTTTGCATGCTTTGATCGAACTTTTGCCATTGCGTTAGAACTAGTTACACCGTTGTTGCTTCCGAAAACCAAATGGTGGCGCCATGGGTGGAAACATGCAAATTAAGGGGTGATAATATTATAATAAGATCCCCTTCCTACGTCAGAAGGGGAGCGAAATCTGATCGGCTTATTTTTTGACATGCTTGCAGAGAAAGGCTTACCAAAACAAAGTTAATGGCTTGTCACTTTTCACGTTTTCTGGGTTGGTAGATGAACCGGGGACCCGATTATAGCACTTAAACACGGAATGTCCCCTTTAAATGATTGTATAATATTTTTCATTTTCAAGAATATATATTTTTTAATATTACTGTTCTAGTGTATTTGTTAAAATAAATACAGCCTGGGTGAACATGAGACTTAAACACATATATATATACTAAATTAAAGAAAACATAAAAAAATCTTTCTGACCCCAAATTTTTGAAGGGTAGAGTATTTTTTGTGTCATTTCTCTAAACTGATATGTATTAATTAATCATTGTCAGTCATGCACTTTCTTAATTAGCTTTGTCAGACTCTCATATTACCCAGTGCTCTTTTTCTTGTAAAGAAGGAAAAATAAAATGTTATATATAGCAAGTGAACACGATAAAATTACCTACTGCCTCTGTTGTATTTAGACGAACAGGACTTTGGGATGAACAGGACCAACAGAAACCTTTTTTTTTTTTTGGGTTTGTGAAAGTTTTCATTTTCCCGTCAACATTTTGTGTTTTAGAAAAACAGTTTAGCTCTCTGACATCTTAAATCATAATTATATCCAAGTCACGACAGGATTAAACGCTGTTTCTCTCCAAAGCTACAAGACCAGCTCTCGAGAAAGTCTTTCAGTTTCTTTAGTTGTCAAAATTAAATAGCAAAGACAGGCTTATGTTACATCGGTTTATAATCCTCAGCTGCCATCTCCAGTCATTTAAGAGCAGGATTTTCAGCTATCGGGGAAGGAACTTCATGTCATTGTAAACACAGCTTTAGAGTCAGTACTGCTTTCATCAGAGTCTTCGGTCTGTGAAAAGCAAAGATAATGATTATTACAGAAGAGCTGTAAAGCTTTTATCACCACTACCGTGAAGAGTGAGAAATGATGATGTCAAAGATTATTCTATCTCTGTTCTTCTTGTGTGAAAGTATCACAGTGGTTTCACTCCTCATAGATTAGAAACATTATATATAACGGTTCAATAACACTCTGATGAATTTAGTGAGTTTATTTATTCACCAGACTGATTCAAACCAGTCACTCCTAAGTTTGTGTGTCTTTTTAGATGATTCATTGGTTGTTACTATGTGCCGCATCTGAAATTATATTATTGCAAAATCACATTAACAACTTATAATTCAAAGTGATTCAAGGCACAGATTTTGATTTGGAACAGGACATGCTGGTTGGTCAGTTCTCAGTTACATTCCAGTTACAAAATTTGTTTCAGAAAGCAGCGATGTGTGAAATCGCTTTGCATTTGTATCTTTACATACTTCACATAGTGTATATTTTGGACCTTAGTAAACGCATTGCCTCATAGCAGGCGGATTTCTGAAGGTGCTAAAGAGGCTGTCTGACTCCGTGCCAGACCCCATTCATGGGCTATGGTGAGGGTGGCTCCGGGGCCCACGCTCCCTTTGTTTGTTTACCTTTCCATCTGTTACTTTAATAATGCAGAGGCCTTACTCCACTCTCAGGCATTATGAGCACACAGCTCATCTCAAGCTGCCTGTGGTGTGTCTGCCTTCATTTTCAGTCAAGTTGTTGACTCATTTTGAACTACACTGTCCAGACCAATAACATATACATACACCTGACAAAGGTGTTATTCTTGTTATTTGCTGCACTTTTTAGTGGTGAGCCTTGACATATCCCATTCAAACAGCAATTTACAGTAGTGTCTTGATTACTGTCTGTATGAATGTGCAACAGGAGTCAAATCAGTATTCTCTTACAAGTACCACAGCGACAGTGGCCAAAGTACGTCAATAAAACTGAAAAGTCAAGACAAGAGTCCAATCGAGCCGCGAGTTAATCCGTCAAATCTTCATTAACCGACAGCAGCTTTTATATCAGGGTGGAGAGCGGAGCATTTAAGTCATGCGTAGAACACAAAAATGATGGGAGCAGCTCTGTTGGAGAACAGTGACTAGATCTAAAACCTTCAGATGGCCCACAGATCATATATGCATTGCTGTAAGTTACAGAAAGAAAGAAAGAAAGAAAGAAAGAAAGAAAGAAAGAAAGAAAGAAAGAAAGAAAGAAAGAAAGAAAGAAAGAAAGAAAGAAAGAAAGAAAGAAAGAAAGAAAGAAAGAAAGAAAGAAAGAAAGAAAGTGACTACTTTTAATCAGCAATGACATTAAATTGATCCAAAATTACAGTAAAGACATCCATAATGAAATTATAATTCAGTTGTAATAATTACTCACAAGATTACAGTTTGGCGAGCAGCCTTGGTAAGCATAAGAGGCTTGTTTGAAAACATACACACAAACACATACACACACACACACACACACACAAGTCTGGTTCCCTGTCTTTGTGGGGACTCTCCATAGACGTAATGGTTTTTGTATTGTACAAACCCTTACACTAACCCTACCCCTAAACCTCCCCATCACACAAAACTTTCTTCATTTTTACATTTTCAAAAAAACCTCATTCTGTATGATTTATTAGCTTGTTTCCTCATGGGGACATCAATTTAGGTCCCCACGGTGACACGAGTCCCCATGAATCTGTTTGCATTCAGGTTGAAGTCCCCAGTGGGATAGGAAAGCATGCGCACACACACACATAAAGTGTGTTTTAAGTGTATCCGTAGACTTATAATTATTTATAAATATTTATTTAACCACAATTCATTTTGTTATTCCACAAGTTCCAAGAACAGTATGTTCTTCACTGAAACAATATTATATAATTATTATTATTACTACATTACATTAATTATATTAATTATGATAATAATAATGAATATAAGTTTTATTCATCCTCTGGCTCCACTGGAAGTTTGCTGAGGCCCCCTAGTGGGCCCCAGCCCCCTGTTTGAGAACCACTCTGAGACCACTAAAGAGTCTTTGATGACTGCGATGAACACTTTTCTTTAAGGTGACGTGAAGTTAAAATAAGTTAATTGTCTCGAGATCCCTGCATTCTGTAGGATCCAGGTGTTTCTGAACGCATGATTGATCAAACACATGCACACACCATTACAGTCACTGTGGCACTGTCTGAGAGAAGTGTGTTTGTGGGAGTAGAATTTGCTCAGCTCTTTTAACTGCATTGTGTTGACATTCCACTGATGTTCCTCATTAGAGAAGGCTTTACCCATGATCCTTTGGTTCTTCAAGTGCTCAGTTAGGAATTTAATGAAATTCTTATTATTTAATTCTGTGTTTTCATGTGTGTGTGTCTTCCTAGAGGAAATGTTATTACTCAGAGGTAGCACTTTAATAGCTCAGGAAAGTTAATAAAGTATTTTATATTTCTTTGAAATATCAACTAAAATTACTTTGTAAAAAAAAAAAAAAGAATAGAATCAGCTTTAAACTTGTGGATAAATAGCTAAGATCATTTGATGAGAAAAGTTCATATTGCGTTTATATTGAAATCTCTGACTTTAAATTATTTTAAATCTGTACACAGAGTGAGACTTTGTTGAGAAACAGCTAAGTTGGTCATTAAAGAAAGAAAGAAAGAAAGAAAGAAAGAAAGAAAGAAAGAAAGAAAGAAAGAAAGAAAGAAAGAAAGAAAGAAAGAAAGAAAGAAAGAAAGAAAGAAAGAAAGAAAGAATTACTACTTTTAATCAGCAAGGACACGTTAAATTGATCAAAAATGACAGTAAAGACATTCATAATGCAGTTACAATTCAATTGCAATAATAATAATTCACATTATTACAGTTTGGTGAGCAGTCTTGGTGAGCATAAGAGGCTTCTTTGAAAACACACACACGTCTGGTTCGCTGTCTTTGTGGGGATTTGTAAGTTGGTCAATAGATGGTCCAAACTGGTCACCAGCTGATCCAAAAAAAAAAAACCCAGCTTGACCACCATTAGCAAGAATGACTGGATTCTTTCTGGCCCAAGATGGTCTAATGATCAGTTTAGATCAGCTAAGAAACCAGCCACCATGTTCAACCAAGACTGACTCAATGGATAAACATGCCGTTACCCACATTTTTGTAAAACTCCAAAAACATTATTTTTCAATACAACTCATTGCAGTTTCCATCTAAAATGAACACTAGTGGCAGAAAATTATGCTTACAGGGAGAGATTGTCAATTAATAAAGTCTTATTTTCCTTGCACAATACTATATTATGACCTCAAAATACTTCTACCATAGTGTACGATTTGTAAACTAATACATTTTGATGTCTGCATTACATAACTAGCTCCATATTTATTAGAGGTGTTCGTTAATTTATATTTAGGGTACGTTTACACAACAATGATATGCTTGAAAATCTGACTTTTTCCGTGTTTAAGTGCTATAATCGGGTCCCTGGTTCATCTACCAACCCAGAAAATGTGAAAAGTGACAACCCAGTAACTTTGTTTTGGTAAGCCTTTCTCTGCAAGCATGTAAAAAAATAAGCCGATCAGATTTCGCTCCCCTTCTGATGTAGGAAGGGGATCTTATTATAATATTACCACGCCCTAATGTGTGCGTTTTCACCCACGGCACTACCATTTGGTTTTCGGAAGCGACAATAGTGTAACCAGTTCTAACGCAATGGCAAAAGTTCGATCAAAGCATGCAAACTGTTCTGTCGTTGCTGCACAGACGAGCATAGAACACTATTTGACCAAAAAATGCCTCAGCTGTCTCTGACCTCAGGGAACTGTGTAAACGTGTGTAAAAGTTAAACATGTATCAACAGTATCTGAAGCTCATGTAAAGAATTGACCCTCTTCTGAACAGGTGCGGGGAGCAGCAGCTCATTTGCATTTAAAGGGACCCACACAAACGGCCTATTTTTGCTCACACCCAAAAAGGGGCAACTTTGACAAGCTATAATAAATGATCTGGGGGGTATTTTGAGCTGAAATTTCACAGACACATTCTAGGGACACCATAGATCTATATAACATCTTGTGAAAATATGGGCATAATATGTCACCTTTAATGTATACATTGAACACTGTAGTGTTGTCTAACATTTAATTATTACATTCCTGTACCTAAATACTACTGTTAGACCTTACTTTATTTGTTAACTTGTTTGTATTTTCTATGCTTGTAATTTGTGTATTTGTTCTTATTTTATTACTGACTGTTCACTTGTCTTTAATAATGTTTTAACTTTAGTAGTTAGGCTAGAAGTTTTTGCTGTTGTATCAAATTATTTAAAATGTAGTATCTCAAAAACCATAACATGATCCGAACCGTGAATCCATTGCATCACTAATATTTATGGCTTTTCTTGCTCGGTAGCTCACCTGGTACAACATTGCGTTTGCGATGCAAAGCGATCGGGTATGTTTCCCAGTGTGGATAAACTGCATGGTTGCTTAAAAAAATGTGTTTGTATATCACATTTGCTGTTTGGTTTAGTGTAAGTGGTATGTTACAGCCCCGCGACCCGGCCCCGGATAAGCGGAAGAAGATGGATGGATTGATGGTGTGTTACAGTAACAGTTTGGCACTATTCATTTCATTTCCAAGCTGCCACACTATGTACAACAACCAACGTAATAAAACGTTGCCAGATTCACATTTATCTGTTTTGGAACCTGCTTTTACCGCCACTCACTTGACATTTCACTTTGAAAGTGTCACAAAATGTGAAAGAAGCAACATAATATAATTTCTCAGAAATATCGCCACAGGCGACATTTTTTAAATCTCATTGCTGTCTAGAAAAGACTACTGAGATCTCATTTGTGATTTTTCTTTCCTGTGGGGTCAGTACTTACGCTACATGTTAAATACTTGTGGAAAGGTTTGATTGCCTGCCGTTTCATGAGCCTGTATGACTGTGTGGGTTGTTGATGGCACAAATGTTCCACTTCCCTGAGGAAACACTTGAAGAAGAGTATTTTGAGATCTGCAACATGAAAAACCTGAACCGCTTTCCCAGAGCAGCATTCTCGCTGAAATGTCACGATAAATTAGGATAGAATAATTTCTCTTTAGTATTTTGATCCTTGCGGTATGCTAATTAGAAATTGAAACCAGCCAACACAGCCTCTCATCAGCTCCTTTAAAACAGGACCTGACTTTACTTCGTCAAAGCTGTCTTGTGTCTCCAGACAGCCCTGGTGAGACAGAACAAAGCGTCGTAAATAAATAACATAGTGTGAATGTTGCGGCCGATACTTTGAAAGCAAAGGAAGTAATTTGCAGAACACCGTATCCCGAAAGTAGAAGTGGTGAAGCAGGTATACGTGCGTCGGAGCTGTCTTTGATGTCTGAGAGCTCAGTGTGGCTTTATGGATTTTCTTTGAAGGCAATAGTTTGTTGGAAGGTTTAATATCTGTCCTGCGGTTCCCATTTGTAGGGCTGTCATAAATCTGATCATCACTTGCAGCAAAATGGAAGAAAGGAATACAAATAAGTGTAAAGATAAACATAACTAAATGAGAGACAGATACATATGCTTTGTCCTACAGGTTAGGCAGCATATGTTGCTTTCGAAAATGTATATTTGACCAATTCTAAGCAGTGTTAATTTCGTTGACAAATCATTTTCATCAACATTTTTTTCACTGAAAAAAACGAGACGATAAATGAATAAAAAACAGCTTTGGATGACAAAAACTATGACGAAAATCTACTGACATTTTCGTCAACTAGGCCTAATAAAAATGAGATGAGAATGTTTTGGGTTTTGGGATGATATCCCGTCAGAACTTTTGCATCTTTTTGCGTTTGAACATACAAAAACACACAAAAGTATGTCAACAAGGGTAGAATAGGACCGGTTACATTAACACCAAGCTCTATTCAAATCAAACATTTTACTATACTGTGTATTTTAATATGTCTGGAAAACCTTTTTGACCAATTAGCATCCAGCATTATATGTGATTTGACTGTCTCCGTTTACATATGTTTACATGTTTTCAGCATTCAGCAACTTGTTAGCATAGCAACATGCTAACAGCAAGCTTTGTCCACCTTAATTTACAACGCAGAAGTATGTTATTTTCTGAGAATGTGAGCCTTCTGATTTAATTGTTTGTAGCACAAATAGTTTTACAGCTACTCTGTAAAACTATTTGTGTTACAAACTAGTGTGTTTATGATTATTATTATTTAAAGAATATGAAAAATAGCCTACCAGTTTGCAATATCAAGCAGCATAACAGACTGCTTTCGAACAGTGTGTGTGTGTGTGTCTGTACTGTATGTGTGTGCGTTTTAGTGGGAGAGAGAGCGAGGACGAGATGTGCTTTTCCATAATAACTAATAAATGCAAAATACATAATAAAACACAATTTTGTGGCAACATCTTTTTTTAAATAATTGGTCATTTTGATCCTATTGTTCACTATACACTCTAAACAAAAATGGTGCTAAATAGCACTAGAAGTGGTTCATTGGCTTGTAATCATAGGGGAACCACTTTAAGTGCCATATAGCACCTACCTTTGTCAAATGGTGCTATGTAGAACCATAAGAGGTGCCATATAGCAACTTAACCACCCCAAAGAACTGCTAAAGAACCGCTGAAGAACCAAACTGGGCTTAACAGGTTCTTTAAATGGTAGTGGTGCTATATAGCACCTTAACCACCGCAAAGAACCCCTGAAGAACCATTTTTTTTTGTGTGTGTATATTTATTTGCTCTGTCAGTGGCGTTGTGGGTTTTAGCCCTTCCAGATCCATCATCCCGAAGTCAATGGGTTTTTTGAATGGGGTTTTGGTTAAATGGCTAAAAAAGGTCTGAACACAAGCTCAAGACACTCTCGTTTTATTCTACGACATAAATCATCAATATGACCATTTACCATAATACTATTGTCCATTTTTACAGCCTCGTTATGGTTATAATTGTGCTCGTACAAACTATTCTAACGTTCAAACGTTCTGGGAAAACGTTCTATGTTGTAGAAGCTTAGTGGTGGTGACGGTGAAGTTGCCAGACTGTGGTGTAGTTCATTTATAACCTATCTTTAGCTTTTTACTTCTGGCGACTGCATTTAGGCTTCAAAAAAGTTCATAAAAGTTGTGTTCATCTGTGATAATTATCTTGATCGACAAAATGTGTAAGAATCATAGACTTTTGTTGATCACAGAGCTTGTTTTTAGTGATATTCAAAAAGCCAATGGGAAAATCCTATTGGGTTTTTGTCAAGGGAACCGGCGTGATGCTAAGTGCCGGTTGGCCTACAAAGTGACGTCATACCTGCACCACTCTATTGCACACCTTAGAACGTTTGTCAACCAATCAGAATCAAGCATTCAACAGCCCCGTAGTGCATAATCACCATCTTTAAGTTTTATATTTCTCCATCATTTTTTATTTAATTCGCAATGCTACATGGGATTATAGTAATTTCCTAATTTGTCCAATTTTCAAATACATTTTTGCTTCAAAATCAAAGATTTTAATGTTGTGATTCACCTCATAGCTGGTCTGGTCGGTTTAAATCATAAGTACTTAAGTCTTTAACAAAGGCTTTTTAAGAAAGGAAAAATTCTCCATTTAAATCGATTTAAGTCTCCCATGTGCTTTGCATGCAGTGCCCAGTTTATATGATGCATGGAGTGCTGCCTATTGAGTGTTTTAAATTAGTCACTTATGAGGTTCCATTTGAATGCTTCCCCGAATAGACAGCAAGGCAGCTCACTAAGCTTTGGAACAAAGCCATGCTGTTTCTTCTCTCAGAGTAACTCACTCAACTTCAATGAGAAACATTGGTATGTTTTGTGGGCCATAAAGACAGTAAATATTTGTTGTTTGGTATTGTTTCTGCTAGAGGGCGGAGAGTGTAATTGATGGGTAAGTATAAGATATGGGCTATCAACGGATGACAATTACTTAGTCAAACAGTTACAAATGACTCCCGTTTTCCTGCTAAACAATTTATCTCAGGGCTGGATGGGAACTCATTTTCTTTATGGCTCCCATGCCTGACATGTCCATCAGCCAATAATGTACGAGTAGCACTGGCTGACTCAAACTGATACGCTTGCAACTATTTCAGCACAGTCGTGGCAACACAAATGCTGATCGGAGCTTGTTTAGTCCATATTCACCACACCAACTGACATTTCATCCTAAACGTGTGCTATGCTATTAAGCTATTCGTTTGAACTTTCTTCATCTTTATGATATTTCAGAATTTCAGAATATTTTATATACTGTTATAGTATTTATCAATATTTTGAATTAGCTTTATTTTTTCAATGGGTACATTTAATTGAAAAAAGACTACATTTTAAACAAAAAGCTGCAAAACGTTTTGATTCTGAATGATGACTAAAACATAGATGGAGTAGATTGCGTCCATCAACACCCTAAAATTTTCACAGTCATACCTCGTCCTGGGTCAACACTTTATTCGCTAATGTTAGGCAGTTTTGATTTATATGTTGCAGTGCAAATGCTTTTATTGATTGTTTCTGCTTATTTTTCGCCAGTGTTCTGATCCGGAGATTCTGTACTCTTTTAGAAGATTTAACTTAAACTTATTTCAGTTATTTATTTATTTTACGTTTATCATCTAATATGTATCTTATTTCAGCTTTATTTCAATTGATGAAATCTATTTTTAATAATATGTTAACAGTAAAAAAAATGCAACTATGGTTAGTTATCTATTTAGTGTCATGGTGGAGCATTGATGACTGTATTAAGGGTCAGTTTTTCATTCTCACTAAGTTAAAAGCAGATGTCCTTCAGAGTAAGTGTTAGAAACACAGGAAAGTTGAAAAAAATATTGGGTCTACTCTGCTCAATCATCTCCAAGTAACCTCCCAACAATGCCAGTGTAATCTATCATTTGACAGCTCGCACAGGCTCTGAAGCTCGGCCTCCTCACAGTCGGAGGTGTAAAGCATGTGTGCGCTCCTGCTGTCTGAGGTAAGTTCAGTCCGGCGGGGAGTCCAGGTGTTTATCAGAGACTTTGTGCTTCCACTGCTGGAACGTGGAGATTCTGTCTGCTGTCAGTCTGAAGCGAAAGCTAGAGTTATGATGGCACTGAGATGGGAATTACACATTTATGATGGCAGTCACAAATTGTGTTCTTGTGTACAGCAAAACAGCGGCTGGAAAAACTGACCCACATACGGATAGTAAATACTGCCTGAAGAAGACTAGCTACACTTTTATCTCTGAGAACAGAGAAAAGAGTGAGACGCAAAGATCTAGTCCACCAGTTAATGATTTAACAAATATTCACAAGTGGGATACAATGCAAATCAAGTTAGAAACTCACTCAAAATCCTGTAGAAATTGATATGCTGCCTAGTCACATCAATGAGCATGATAATAATATAATGAAACATCAATATTAAAATAATATAAATAAATTATTATATTAACAAAAGTGTGCTCAATTGTATGGAATGTGCACTGGTAGCATATTTAACACCCTAAAAGTATATATTTTTAAAAATGCACTTGCAGATAAAATGATATTAATGAAATAAAATGACAATTAATTGTACTTGGAGTATGTTTTAAAACTTTGAATAATGTAAAATTATGTTATTATAATATTTTGTTGTGATTCAATGATGCACACTTATTTTAATGCGTGACTAACATAAAAAAGCACATGTACAACTTGTATTACAACATGTACACATGTATTATAATTATAACTGTAGTGTGTTATTTTGATATTACATTTACCCCCGGTTTCACAGACAAGGCTAAAGCCTAGTATCAGAATAAAATGCATGTTTGAGTTGTTTTAACTGAAAGCAACTTGACATATCTTAATTATGTCAGTGCCATTGTTTTGTCTAGAAAAAAAAAGTTTATAGCTTTTATAAACATGCCTTAAAAAAACATTACTGGTGTGCAAAGATGCACACCAGTAATATTTTTTTAAGGCATGTTTATAAAAGCTATTTAAATGACCTAATTGAACTACGGCCTAATCCTGGCTTAATCTAAACCCTGTCTGTGAAACTAGGCCTCATTTCACACTTAAGTAGTTTTATTATTTTAAAGTTTATTATTTCTGTAATACGTACTCTGTTTTCAAATTATAATTTTTTATGATGCTTTAAATCAAACTGTTAACTGTTGACCGATTTTCTATTGTGTAAAGCACCATATCAATAACACTGACTTGACTTAATTAAGCAATAAGAACATTATAAGGTCAAAAATTAATGAGATCTTTGGGACAAAAATATACCCAAAATGAATCAAAATGGTTCAAAATTCAAGTGTCGGACTGGAAAAAGACCATTGATGCAGAGTGTTTCAGCACCACCTCACCTTATGTTCCAACCCCACATCAATTATTCACAGACTCTAGATTAAAATTTACGACTGAGCTCCCAGACGTGTTCTGGAAATGAGCTCCATATCATTGTCTGACCATCTGTTAGTTCCAAACTTTTTGTGACTGTTCTACTCCCTTGACTGACATAGTGACACTTTCCAACTTCTACTGTCACACTTACGATGACACTTTCACGCTAGTAGTCTCAAAAGGGGCAAGGTGAAAATGTACAATATATTGGATAATGTTATGTAGAGTAAGGTTATATGTTTTGGCATTGTTTGTATATTGCTCCAATCTGATTGGCTCTATGATCTGACAAGTTCTGCACAGAACAAGACATTGGATTTGATAAAGTTTGAAGTCTGTACCAGATACATACGTACATACATACCTACATAGTATTTATTTTACTTACACTTATTAGCAAAGATACCTGTATACAACACTTAACAATTCTGAACGTATCACTTTTGAACAGATGGGCATTCTTTCACACAAAGAAACAAATTCTACACACTAATTTTGCACTAATTTATCTGGTGTTGTCTGTAAAAACATTAAGAGAGGCTGTTATTTAACTACTTGCACGAGTCATAATGGCATCTATTATTTCGATACCATATTCAGATTGATCCGCCCTTAAACGACATATAAAACAAAGCAAACTGTGATCACTTTTCTTTAGCTTTGGCCAGAACAGTCAGAAAAGTTTTGGTCAAAAGCCAAGCTAAGTTTAGAGTTTTGTTCATATCCCTAACCTTACATGAGCAACAGTGATAGTGCTTGCATTAGCAAACGCCACTAAAACACTTCATAGTGATCTAGAAGTAGCAATTACTGTGTTTCCTCTTAACTGGTTACAGTTGTTTTTTTAAAATGTTATTCTGTTTTAACAGACTTTCAGTCCTTTATTGGCCCTTTAACATTTGTTCGGTACAACATATACCTCAGTCAGCAGACAAGCTGAACTCCTGAGGGAAAGTGTTTTAAAAAAGCAAGAGGAAAGATGGGGTGTGTCATCCTCTCGGCTTCACATCCATTAGCTACCCTCGATCTGCCGCGGGGAAGAAAACATTAGCGAAGAAAGAAAGAAAGAAATGGAAGGAAATGCGGCTGTCATTTTAAGTGCCACCTTCCCATTTTTTTTTTTTTTTTTCATTCCGCACAGTGAGAAATAAATTAGAGCTATGACTTGAGCTACACAAACCTTTATTTGTTTTTTTCTTCCCCGTTACACTTTTATAGACAAATAGGCATCATGAATAGAGCATTAGAGAACATACAACGCTAATCATACTCATTATTGCTCCGTCACCATGATTTAGCACCTGCACGCTTCTCGGGAGGAGAGGACGACGACAGAGCTCGAAATATGAAATTTTCATATTGCCTTTAGGGGAAAATGAATTTCTCTTTCTTGTGAAAAGAGGTGAAAGTGGTTGAATTGACGCTTTTAACTGCAGTTAGAAAGGTGTCAGCTGCTTGGTCTATTCACTGACACCATCAAAGCACATCTCTATGTGACTGCTTTCAGATTTATGAGTTTGCCACTTTTAGACTTACTGCTTTCCTCAAAACTTGTCTTATGCTATTAAGATTTTCTTTAGGGGCCCGTGTTGAGTGCCCTGAGATGTGCACCGGAGACTTCACTTGAATGTCACCAATAAAATCATTTGTCATAAAGTTCGGCAGATGCTGGACAGTAGAGGCATCGGATATATCAGTTCCTGCAAAGCACACATTAAACATTAAGTCATTTAGGACACATTCACGGTGCAGCTGAAAAGGGTTGTCTCTCAAACTTCAGCATAATCTCGTTCTGTTCAGTGAAAAGCAAATTCAATCACCAAAAAAAAAAAAAAAAAAAAACCACACTTACAACTATATTGTCATTAAATCTGTGTAGTGTGTACTGAACTGAACTGAACATCTAGTGTTAATGCGATGATGGATATTATCTCTGGGAATTTTCATGAAAACAATAAAAAAGAAGCCAGGAAATGTTTACAAAACAAGCAGCTTTTTTTCATCAAATGTAAAGGAGGTTTAACTAAATTATTATATTAACTCTTTTATTTTACATTAAAAAATAAAATAAAATAAAATAAAATAAAAATATATATATACACACACACCCTGTTGTGTATGCACAATAAATGCATACATTTATAAATGCAATTCTTTATTTATGCATTTATCATAAATTAAGGGATTTTCTTAGCTGCAGTATGCCAACATTAGCCTACAATTATTTGTAATTATTTTACAGCAATAAATATCAAAATAACATAAAAAAATTTAACCTCAAAACTAAATCAAATTAAAGATTACAATAAAAATAAATAAAAAACAGCATACTACAAATTGTTGATTGGGTAACAGTGTCTGTCTAAACTAAACTGTCTCTCAGTAATGGTTTGTTAGTTTTGGACCAACTATTGATTTGTAGTTAGTGAACTTATACGTCCAAATACAGTTTTACGAATATTTTATTTATGCAGTAAGAAGATTGTGTGCAAAATGTGAGACATAGCTACAAATTATGTATTTGGTCATTTAAATTAGCAAACCTGCAATTATGCATTTGTATATATAATAATGTTAATGCTTTTGCATTGTTGGAATTTGTGATCATATTTCATTTCCATGTTTAAGGAATTTTTTTGTCTCCACCATCTGGGTCATGAAGGAAAACCATTTGAGAATCACTGTCTTATAGGACTGCACTGACAGCCATAAGCAGGGCTATTTAATGTACTGTACTGTACTGTACTGTACTGTACTGCCTCCTTTGACTCATACTCATGATCTCTCAACAGAGAGTTTTCCCCAGAGTAGCTATTCTTTAGAAGTTAATTAAGATTAATTGAATATATCTAACTCTTCTCTCCAGAGATCACAAGACACTTTTTTTTTCTCCATCAAACTGCTCCAGACCCTGCAGGGTTGTCAGAGTTACTTTTTTTAAAGTTTAGAATGAAGGACACACAAAATGACAATGTGAGAGCCAAACATGTTTCTACAGCCCCATTTATTACTGGCAATAACATATGCTTTGGTGACCCGATCACAAGTGGCCAATCGAGACAGATGGGCATTTACACCTGGCATTGACACGTGTTTCAACACATGTGATTGATGTGACCACTAGAGATCAGATTTCATTGAGCCTCTGATTTAAAACTACATGCATTTCACTTTACCTCAGCATGTCACTGCATGTTTTCCGCTGCTCTCTAGGATGCATTAGCATTTACACTACAAATGCGATTTCAAATGTGGTTTCTGAGCGATTTCAGTGATCGGATTACAACGGACATTGTTTACAACCGTGATCAGATCATCCAAGATGGATGTTCATACCAAGCATAAATGGAGCATATGTGATTCACACAGTCGAGAGTGTGGAGGAAACTCGACATAAATTCCCTCATTAAAGGGGCCCGTAATAACATTTCATATTATGGCTCATCAACCAAAATCCATCTATTCAGAAAGTTGTCTTACAAACAGAAATTAATGTGTTTTTAATGTGCAATCTATTTTGATAAACTATAATTCCTCCTAGACTTGGAAAACAAGACTTGCTAATTCATTCTTCAATTACTGTTGCGCACAATCCCCAAAAGCAATTTAACAAATTGTGTTGCTAACTTCGAAATACATGAACAATTTAGCAGTCGTGATGGTGCTTTCGATTTCTCTGTCTTCTAAGAGCATGACATTAAAATGGAGAGTGTTTTAACAGCTCTTGTGTGGAATCAGAAATAGTGACGTTCTAAAATAAAGCAAACGTCCTCAAGAGATTCTACACAGCAAGCATTTAGTAGAGTATTTGCATACTTTAATAGATTAATTTAGCTAAATGTGTTTATTTTTTGAAGCCCCTTTCATTGCTGAGATTATAAATGGATGTAGTTTGCAAATTGACAATAACATAAATGCTTGATGATTTGGGGGATTTGATTGGGGACCGTCTACATTCCCAAGGAACTTTAAAACAGCTCACTCAAAATAAAACTGTGTAACTGGTTGAAGTGAAATGCTTTGACTTGCAAAGATAAAAAGTAGCTGTCAAATAATGTATGTTTATACTGTTGATCAAATGCATTAGTAATGTACTAACACTTCAATAAGCGATCGAGCATTAACACCCAGGCATTTTAGCTGAAAATTATCATGTGAAAATTCAAAATGGTTAAGAGATGAGTTTTAGGCAGGCTAATACAGAATCTGCAACTCTTCTGGATGTAGATAAATATGCATGGACGTAAACAAGTTCAGAGGTATTAAACAGGTTGGAACTACACTATTATTATTACCTGAAAGTATATTTACCCGAAAAATTGCCAAATTATCCAAAATGGTACTTATTAGCCAACGTTTGTAAACGACAAATAAACCACAATAAACGGTTTGGTCCATGTGGTCTTGTCATGGAATGTGACATCACAATGTACTCACACTACAATGATTTATTTTTTGTCATTGCTTCATTAAAATGTGTTGATATGTATGTGACTGTAATATTGCCACGTTTGTGTTCTGTTTTAATTCTGTTACCTGCCTGTCTAAGTTCTCATTCATCTCTTTGGTTACTCATTGATTAGTCATTCTGTTCAGCTGGTCATTATTAGTATCCTTTGTTTGCCTCTTATACCCTCAGTTTCCTGTTCCCTTTGTTCGTTCTTGTCAATTTTGTTCGTTCTTTGCCTTATTCTCCTGAGTTCTCCTGAAATTTCTGAGTGTTATATTAAAAACTGTTGTTGTAGTAATTAGGACACATTTTCCAAATAAACCGAATAATCATTTTCCGAACAAAAGCGTGACAGAAGAACCGACCCAAAAAGAAAACAGAATGGGTGTTCTCCTCACCCCTTCTGATCCCGTCACTCGACTGGTGACCTGCTTCCAGGAGGGCCGCCAGATCGAGGAATATGTCGCAGAGTTCCTGGAGATTTCTCATGGGGTAAGCTGGGCAGATGACCTCCTAAAAACTGTATTTTGGTGCGGATGTGACGCACCTGACGTATCTGAACCAGCAAGCTCCAGCGGCAGCAATCCCAGGCACGTTTGCCCAATATCTGGACCACGTGCTATTGTTGATCAGCTCAGCCTTCACTGTGAGTGAGGCTGATGATGACATCGACACTAAACCACTATCACCTGCCCTCCTCATCACTATCCCGCCTGCAGATCGTGATGTCCAGCCTGCCCTTCTCATCATTCTTGACAAGCCTGAGCTTCTTCACGTCGGGCCTGCCCAGCCAGAGACTGTTCACGCCATGTCTGCGGTGCCTGTGTCTTCAGACAAGATGGCTGCCACGACCTGTGTCAGCTCTGGAAGATGAAGCGCTGATCGTAGTGTCCACAGCTATTTTGTGTGTGTGGGCAACACACACATCAGCTACAACCCGTGAGCCCTCGGTCGAGTTGGCCGCCGCCACGCCAGAGTTTTGTCCCAAGATGGCCACCGCCACGCCTGAACCTGAGCCCTCAGCAGATTTGGCCGCCGCTATGCCTGAGGCCTCAGCCAAGATGGCCACCACTTCATCGCCTGAGCCCTCAGCCAAGATGATTTTTTATAAGTCCCCGGCCAGAGTGGCCGAACCGGGATTGGATGGAAAGGCCACGTTGGCCGACACACCCTGGCCGCCCGAACGGCAGACTCCGCCCTGGCCTCCTGCACAGCCTGCTCCGCCCTGGAGTCTTCAGACCCCGCTGACCCTCCAGAGGAAGACTCCAGGATGTCCCCCCACCCTCCCCACATTTTAATATAATATGCTGTCTAATTTTGTTATCATATGGTGTGCCATAATAATTTGAAAAAAAAGAGATTATCAAGTTTTTCAAACACTGCACATAAATAAACTAGAAAAACACATTGTGATTTTCTTCTCTCTCTCTCTCT
This sequence comes from Leuciscus leuciscus, assembly GCF_965113295.1. Classification (NCBI taxonomy): domain Eukaryota; kingdom Metazoa; phylum Chordata; class Actinopteri; order Cypriniformes; family Leuciscidae; genus Leuciscus; species Leuciscus leuciscus. Next base: position 19,517,185 of record NC_138736.1, on the reverse strand, counting down.
CTCTCTCTCTCTCTCTCTCTCTCTCTCTCTCTCTCAATCTTAAGATCACACAATAATGCACCTCTAATTTGAAGTCACACCATCTTTCAGGAGCTGTTTGTAATTGTTGATTGCAATAATAGCAGTAGGCTTAAAATAAATGAATCACTGAATGACACGTTACAAGATGTTAGCATGATCGAGATTCACAATTTCTTATATAAGTAAAAGAATATCAGCTTTTTTAAAACCAGGGTTGGGTAAGTTCCATCGCAGCATCATTGAAAGAATGAATGTAACTATGTCATATTTTAGCACAATTATATTATGTTGCTTATTGCATGTTTTGCGACACTTTCAAAGTGAAATGTCCAGTATGTGAAAAGCTTGTTCAATTTGATCCAAAACAAATCTGAATCTTGTGACGTACGCTGGTTGTTGTGCGTATTGCACCAATCCAAAAATGAAATGTCTGGTGAGTGGCACCAATTAATACTCTACATCGCATTTGAAAATAATGTACTACCACCTTACATGTATTAGTTTACAAATCATGAACTATGGTAAACGTATTTTGAGGTCAAAACATAATTATAATCAGTCACAATTTGTATGAAAAGGAATACAAGTTGTTGGTGTTTTACTGCCACTATTCTGGCTGAAAACTACAGTGCATTGTAGGTAGAGGAATGTTTCCCAAATTAACGTATGTTGGTAAACTCATAATATGATAAGTGAGAATTTAAAATGTATTATATGGCAGAATAAGGGATAAGGTCTACTTTTACTTACCAAAACACATTGAGATGTATGCACACCACTATTTACAATATTTATATTTGAATTTCATTGTTTTATATATAAAATTAATAATAAAAAAATATATATAATAATAATAATATTATATATATATATATATTTGTTTGTTTTGTTTTTTATTTGACGTTCAATGGACCATATTCCTCTGCATCAAAGAACAGAGCAGTCAATAATGTGACTTCCTCCTCCAACATGTACAGCTGCGTGACCAAATACACTCTTATGATGCACTCACCGACTAATGGTATGTCATGTTCTGTAAATGTGTGTCTCTGTGTGTGAGGACAAAGAAGAAGAGAGAAGAGGACAAACTTCAAATGAGCCGAGTGAAGTAAATGTGAAAATAAATGGAGTGATAAAAAAGAAATGGAGCAAAGTAGAATCATGCAAAGCCATTAAGGAAAAAGAAGAGAACAGGAAATGAAAAAGATGCCATCTTTTGATGTATGTGTGTGTGTCCGCGTGCGTGTGTGTGTGTGTGTGTGTGTGTGTGTGTGTGTCCGCGTGCGTGTGTGTGTGTGTGTGTGTGTGTGTGTGTGTGTGTGTGTGTCCGCGTGCGTGTGTGTGTGTGTGTGTGTGTGTGTGTGTGTGTGTGTGTGTGTGTGTGTGTGTGTGTGTGTGTGTGTGTGTGTCCGCGTGTGTGTGTGTGTGTGTGTGTGTGTGTGTGTGTGTGTGTGTGTGTGTGTGTGTGTGTGTGTGTGTGTGTGTGTGTGTTGTCTTAGCTGTAGGTATTGATGGAGAGGCAGTGATGACTCATCTCTTTAAGTGTGTGAGTGTGTGTAGGTACAGATCAGAAGAGATTGGGGGGGGTGTGTACAGGAGAGAGGGTCCAGAACAGCATGAGGGTGAGTGAATGATGACAAGATTTCATTTTCAAGTCACGTGCCCTGACCGCCAAGAAAGTCATTAGACACTCACACTGACTACTTACCAAATCAACGTCCCATGTGAAAACGACCTAACGAGAGGTCATCGTGACCCGCACTGCTATAGCCTATCCATTTATCAAAATGTAATAAAATAAACCCAAAATGGGCTGTAAATCAAAATAACTTTAACACACGCAAAATGATTACAGGGAAAACAGTCAACAGTAATAATTAAAATTTTCCATTTATTAATAGAAATGGACAAAAATGTAAGAAAATAGAAATCATTCTAATATGCTTATGTTATGCTCAAGAAACATTTATTTTGACTATCAATGTTGAAAACAGTTATTGCTGTATAATATTTCTTTGAAACCATGCTACACTACCATTCAAAAGTTTGGAGTAAGATAAAAAAAAAAAATGTTTTACTTTTATTCAACAAGGATTACAGTAAAAACATTAATAATGTTTAAAAAAAAAAAAAAAAAATTTAAATTTCTAAATTGTAAATGTGATCTTCTAAATGTTCTATTCAACAAAGAATCCTGAAAAAAAGTATCATGATTTCCACAGTATTAAGCAGCAAAAACTGTTATGAACCATTATTAATAATTGAGTACCAATAACAATTGATAATAATTGAGATCATGTGACTGAAGACTGGAGTAATTATGCTGAAAATGTAGCTTTGCCATTACAGGAATAAATTATATTTTAAAGTATATTCAAATAGAAAACAGTTATCTTAATTTATAATAATATTTCACAATATTACTGTTTTTACGGTATTTTGATCAAATAAATACAGTCTTGGTGAAGAGTCTTCTTTCAAAAACATTTTAAAAAAATCTTAATTATTACAAACTTTTGATAAGTAGTGTGTTTAATATTTTTTTTTTCCACCAACAAAAATAGTCTAACTACGGCTAAAGCCTGAACCGTGAAAGTCAGAAATAAACTACATTATAGTGAATTGACAAGATTAAAGCATGAGGGTGATTGAACGATGACAAGATTTCATTATAAAATCTCATGCCCTGAGTGCCAAGAAAGGCCTTAAACACTCACACTGACTAGTGACCAGATCAATGTCGCATGTGAAAATGACCTAACAAGAGGTCATCATGACCCGCACTGCTGCATCCATCAATCAAAAGTGCCGCATTGCCTCTATGAACCCAGACATGCCCTCGGCAGCACCAAGGTCAGCCACCCAGCCAACTGTGGCTCTCAGAGGGGTGTACTGGGAGAACAGGTGGACACTGGCACAAACACACACACCTGTTCAGAGAGATGGACAACTGGCGTCAGCTGCACAAGGTCAGTAATGGGGTCAAAGCAAGGCACAAACTAAAAGTAAAAGTTGCAAGGACTTGCATAATAACACAAAAAACAATGTTCCCGTTCACCATCTCAGCATCCTTAGAAGCGTTTTGAACATCATAGAATGGCAATGGAGAAAGACATAGTTAATCGTAACATCGAAATGTACCAATCAACTGATGGATGGATCTTTTTTGATATCCGTTTCACTAGACGTACTGTACGTTACAACACAGATGTACACAACAGAAATGATCTGTCGCTATACTTCTGTTACCTTGTGACTATATACTGTAATGGTTCTTCTGTGTCTGTGGGCTTTTGTTTTGGGGAATTTTTAGGGTACGTTTACACGACAACTAGCTCTGTATGAAAAACAGAAAGGTTTTTCCTAGTTTTTTTTGTTTTGTTTTTTTTAGTACAGATTACAACGTTGTGAAAACGACTAAAACGCTGTATTATGCTGCCAGGCCTTTTTTTTTTTTTTTTACAAGGTTATTATAATGCTATCATTTTCAAAAACGTGCAATTTGAAACCCGTTTTCTAAAAGATTGCGTTTTCAGGCCCCCAAAACGCTGTTGTTGTGTAAATGAGCAGCCAAAACGCATAAAAAGTGTTCTGTTTTTAGTTGAAAACGGTGTCGTATAAACAGCCCCTTAGTTTGTAATTCTGTTCCTGTTTGATTGTTTGAATCTGTGTATTATTATCCTATTAGCCCTATCATTGTAAGCTCTTGTGTTTCCAATGTTCACGGTCAGAATCAGCATGTCAGGATCCCAAATGCAGTAACTTCACTTATATAAAAACAAAAGCACAATAAATTCAGAAACAGATGGTTCATAAACAGTACAGCAAATGAATAGACAATCAAACAACCTGACAATCAACACTAGAAATAGGGCTTCAATAGACAGGGGCTAAACACAGGTGCAGACAATCAGGGTATAACAAGGAGAAACAGGAAATAGGTAGAAGACAGAACCACAAACTAAAAGTTTACAAATAAATAGCACACGAAGAAACATGTGTTAACTAGTTTGTTTGACTTATTTATTTCACTGGCTTATTTACTCAAAAAAAAAAAAAAAAATAATTTCAGCAATGCACCTGACCTCAATTCAGTTGATTTAATTCAACTGAAATCATTGAAATAATTGATTTCCCAATGCATCAAATGAGAAATTTGTCAGTTATGTTATTCATCCCTGAAGCGTAATGAACATTTTCCTCACAGAGTCAATACAATAAAAACAGTAATATTGTGAAATTTTATTGCTTAAAATTTTAACTCTTTTCTATTTTAAAATATTTTTAAAAGTAATTTCTTTCTGTGGTGGCAAAGTTGAATTTTCAGCATCATTACTCCAGGCTTAGTGTCGCTTCATAAATCAGTCTAATATGCTGATTTGGTGCTCAACAAACATTTCTTATTAATAACAATGTTACAAAACAGCCTAATATTTTTGAGGAAACCAATACATTTTTTAATGATTCTTTGATGAACAGAAAGCCCAAATGAGTAGCATTTCTTTTAAAAATGGAAATCTCTCATAACATTATGTCTTTACTGTCACTTTAAAAAAAAAAAAAAAAAAACTTACATTGAAGTTTAGATCAGTAGTGTATGCACACAACACACTGAATAAATCATGTTTTCACGCTTTTTGCATAATTTCACAAATGTACATAATTAATTGGAAATTACAAATGAAAAATATTCTGGTCAAGGAGTGATATTAACTCTTTCTCTCTCTCTCTCTCTCTCTCTCTCTCTCTCTCTCTCTCTCTCTCTCTCTCTCTCTCTCTCTCTCTCTCTCTCTCTCTCTCTGTACAAGCATATTAACATTTGAAGAAACGATTTAGTGTTAAAAAATGTATGAAAATATCGAAATCCTTCCTACAAAATGTTAGATTGAAAGTCTAGGTTGGGGAAAAGGCTAAAACAATAAAATTTGACGTTATATTGTTTTAATTATATTTATGCTATTTTCAAGTTTATATTATTTTCCAGGTCCACTAGAAAAGAAATATGCAACAGACAACACAAAATTACATACAATACAAAACAATTATACCAATATTTTCTCATAGGTGTAATGATTCATGTCTGTGTTCCTCTGTCTTGTCCCATGTTTAGCAGTTCCCCGTTATGTTGATTAGTCTCCCCAGGTGTTTCTCATTTACCACGCCCCCTTGTTATCTTGTTTAGCTTGTTTGCATTTGTATTTAAACCTCTGTGCTTCAGTTGTTGTTTGTCGGTCGTTGTAGCTGTTTCCCTGTTCATGTCCTGAGTTCTGTGTTCAGTTGTCTGCCTGGATTACCTGTTTGTGTTATTAAATGTAATGCTTGCATATGGATTCTCTCTCTGCTTCATTCCTGCCTCATCGTAACAGAACGACCGACCAAACGATGAATCCAGCAGTATTTAAGGGTAATCTCCAGCCAAGTAGGCGGCCACGCCTGGTTCTTATCCCCAGGATGGCTGCTGTCATGCCTGCAAAGCTTGAATCTCTTCACGTCATGCCTGCAAAGCCTGAGTCTCTTCGCGTCATGCCTGCAAAGCCTGAGTCTCTTCGCGTCATGCCTGCAAAGCTTGAGTCTCTTCGCGTCATGCCTGCAAAGCCTTCACCGCTGGTCCTGCCCAGCACAAAGCCTTCACCGCTGGTCCTGCCCAGCACAAAGCCTTCACCGCTGGTCCTGCCCAGCACAAAGCCTTCACCGCTGGTCCTGCCCAGCACAAAGCCTTCACCGCTGGTCCTGCCCAGCACAAAGCCTTCACCGCTGGTCCTGCCCAGCACAAAGCCTTCACCGCTGGTCCTGCCCAGCACAAAGCCTTCACCGCTGGTCCTGCCCAGCACAAAGCCTTCACCGCTGGTCCTGCTGCCCAGCACAGAGCCCTCTTTGTCGCTGGTCCTGCCCAGCTCAGAGCCCTCTTCGCCGCTGGTCCTGCCCAGCTCAGAGCTCTCTTCGCCGCTGGTCCTACCCAGTTCAAAGCCCTCGCTGCCGCTAGTCCTGTCAAGCTCAGAGCTTCACGTCAGTCCTGCCGAGCCAGAGCTTCACGTCAGTCCTGCCGAGCCAGAGCCAGAGCTTCACGTCAGTCCTGCCGAGCCAGAGCCAGAGCCAGAGCTTCACGTCAGTCCTGCCGAGCCAGAGCCAGAGCTTCACGTCAGTCCTGCCGAGCCAGAGCCAGAGCTTCACGTCAGTCTTGCAGAGCCAGAGCTTCACGTCAGTCTTGCCGAGCCAGAGCCAGAGCTTCACGTCAGTCCTGCCGAGCTAGAGCTTCACGTCACGTCCGCCCGTCCAGAGTCTCGTCCCGCCGAGACTGAATCTGTTCCTGATACTGATCCTGAGCCTGAATCTGTTCCTCTTCCTCTTTCCACGCCTGTGTCTTCGGACAAGATGGCCGACTCCACGCCTGTGTCTTCGGACAAGATGGCCACCACCGAGCCAGTGTCTCAGGACAAGATGGTCTCCAACGAGCCAGTGTCTCAGGACAAGATGGTCTCCGCCGAGCCAGTGTCTTTGGACAAGATGGCCGCCGCTGAGCCAGTGTCTGTCCCTGAGCCGGTGTCGGTTCCTGTTCCTGAACCAATGTCTGTTCCTGTGCCATGGTCTCCTCCCTGGCCGCCTGAAGGGTCGTCTCCTCCCTGGCCGCCTGAAGGGTCGTCTCCTCCCTGGCCGCCTGAAGGGTCGCCTGCACTGCCTGCTCCGCCCTGGACGCCTGCACTGCCTGCTGCGCCCTGGTCGCCTGTCTTGCCGCAATCTCCAGGTCCTCTTCCGCTCCACGGGCCTGGCCCTACATCCCGGGTCCGCCTCCGCTCCACCACCCTCCTGAACTATTGTTTTCTGGGGAGTGTCTGGAAGCCACTCTTAAGGGGGGGGTTATGTAATGATTCATGTCTGTGTTCCTCTGTCTTGTCCCATGTTTAGCAGTTCCCCGTTATGTTGATTAGTCTCCCCAGGTGTTTCTCATTTACCACGCCCCCTTGTTATCTTGTTTAGCTTGTTTGCATTTGTATTTAAACCTCTGTGCTTCAGTTGTTGTTTGTCGGTCGTTGTAGCTGTTTCCCTGTTCATGTCCTGAGTTCTGTGTTCAGTTGTCTGCCTGGATTACCTGTTTGTGTTATTAAATGTAATGCTTGCATATGGATTCTCTCTCTGCTTCATTCCTGCCTCATCGTAACAATAGGTGATCGCACCCCACTTTGCCAAGGGTTTGACAACAGCATAATAATAGCATTCTGTGATTTATGCAGCCTACAAATAAATGCATACATCAAATTTCTCATTAAAGCAGTAAAAGTTTTTACTCTTGACATACAAAATAAATTACTTGAACTGCTCCACCTCTTTTTTTTATTTCTTTTTTTATATATATAATCCTCATACAGTCATTGTAGGCAACCCTGATGCCACACGAAACGAGCGGTTTGTGTGAGAAAACGAACAGTATTTATATCGTTTTTAGCGACATCTAGTGTGTATCTATGCACCAGTCTGCGCACACGTCAGATCAGATCACTTGGACATGGCTGTGTATAAGAGGTTAAAACGATATAAATACTGTTCGTTTTCTCACACAAACCGCTCGTTTCGTGTCTTAGGCCATCAATGTGTACTTACGATGGGGAATTGTTTAATTTGGACGACGGGGAATTGTTTTAATTTGGACTCTGTGCATGCTCTTTTGAGACAGTGACCATAGACCTGCATTATATGACTGACAGACAAGAACAGACAAGAAAAAATATAAAAATTGAAACTACTGCGGAAAAAAAGACACCTACATCTTGGATGCCCTTGAGGTAAGCTAAAACATACCAAAAATGAATTTCAAAGTGAACTATCCCTTTAAGGTCCTTATCCCCTTTTGTTCTACATATCATGGCGACACAATTTTTTGCATTATACTGCACATCATCTTTAATCGCATAATCAGAACATATATTTAGGAGCACTACTCTGAGAAAAAAATGACCAAATCATCAGCATACATAAGATAATTGATTAAGATATTACGAAGCATCCAGTCTTACAGTCACTTAATTGTTCTGACAATTAATTCATATAACATTTTAAAAGGCCCGGTGAGAGTAGACCTTCCTGCCGCACACCATTACTAACTCCAAAAGGAGCTGAGACACTATTACCCCATTTTATTATCATACTGATTACTGTACCAATACCAGAATTCTTAGTATTATATTAGGCACACCCCTTTGTCTTAGTTTACCAAACAACTTTTGATGATTAACTCTATCAAAACGCCTTAGAGGCATCAATAAAGCCAATTATGACAAAGGGATTTTGTCTTTTATACAGTTCTAGTGTTTCTTTCAGTGCATATACATGAATCAGTACTATGCTGTGCCATTAAAGCCAATTTGGCTATCTGTGGTACCAAGATACACCTAATCGATCGAATAAAATTATTTCCAAAACTTTTGATAACACACAAGCCAGCGCAATTGGCCTATAGTTATATAAACTTCCCACCTTGCCAGTGTTATCCTTAATAACAGGCACCAATACTTCCGATTCTTGCAACAATAGGCCAAAGCAAATGGCAAGAAGAACCGCAACCCTAGTGCTCGCAAACTTTAGGTGTTCAGCAGCAGTAATTTGGCACTGGCTTTTGCTATCTGTGGCCTGCATTATTGCTTTATAAACTTCATTAGTTGTAATGCCCACCATATCAGTACAGGAAACATTTTCCACTTCATGCGGTTCATTCATTACATAATTACAAAATAATGTTGTATCCACAGGTCAACTATATTCTCATAATTTGTTAATGGTTACAGACATATCGAACTACATAATTATACCTAGTTTTATTTACTTTTTCTTTTCTTTTTTTCAGAAGTCTGGGCCTATCTGCTAGTAAATGGCATGCATTAAATGCTTCCTTAGCTTCAGTATGGCATCCAGACACATCCATTTCCCACCCTGGCTTACTATTATATTTCTTATCAGTGCATATAAAATATGGTCTACTAAATACTGGTCTACCTCAAACACAGCTCCCACAATTTCATCATTTCATCATCCGTATATCACACAAGGCTGTACCATAAGAACTTTCATTACAATTCACATCTGTACATCTCATAGTTCATCTCTGACAGACTTTTTTATATCAGCAGTCATTACAAATGGTACATGATCAGATTTAGATGCCTTATAAAGAATTTCCACTGATTGTAGAGTATACTTAGCAAATATTGAAGATTTATCAGTCAGGTCCGCATTCATATCCTCAACCACAAATACACTCACAAATTGATTATCATTAAAACAGCAGCTAATAAAAGCAAATCTGTTTAAATATTCATCCTCATTTTGTTGACATTCATAAGGACTATGAATATATTATACATTAAGAATAATTAACTCTTTATTGTTACATTTACCCATACAGCAAAATCAACCATTTCAACAAAAATGCCCAAAGGTCAAGAAACAGCCTTTTGAGTGAACTACTCTTTTAAGACTACAGACAAACAACAGAGCAAACACTCCTTTACATTACAGAACATGGCATTTATGGGTGGCATTTATTTAGATGATCCACTGACTTTCTGAATCATTCAGCAGTGCTCTTATATCAGACAGACTGATATGGTACATATACATAGCAGTCAATTGTAGTAATTTACTTCCACAACAACAGTAATTATCATCAAATTCAATGGCATGAGCAGATGCTGACACGTGCATCCATAGAGAACAATAAAAGTCCCTTCAGAATGTTTGCTTTCCTTCTCTAGCTCTTTAGAGCTGCTTTTGACTCATGAAAGGTTTTAAATCTAAGAGTAAATTGGGGAAATGAGTTTGTAAATCTGATATATCTGCAGCATCTCAGAGGAGAATACAAACACACATCGTTGGAGGAGACTCAGCATGTGGAAGCCATGAAGAAAATGATATGATTCAATCCCCCAGAGTCCCAATCAACCCAAACCCAACAGATATACAGGGAACATGTGCGTGCAAGAACGTGGAACATATTTCCCATCACAGCCACTGGTGTTAGTGCTGGGTAACACCGTAAATGTTATGGTCTGAAATGAACAATAAACATCAAAACAGCAACAAACGTGAGCCGCTGGCAGCACTGCACACACTAAAATAGCTTATTCATGTCAACAATCTGTGTTTATAATATGTTTTTTTTAGTTTGCCGGGTTTTCTCCCCAAGGTCTCAGTTGAACATTGAATGTTTTGAGCCAAGTGCTACATTTCAAAGCAAGTACAGTAGATTCAGATGCAACTTTGTTCAAACGCTGCATAATTGATGTTATGAGCATGCCTCCATTTGCACCAAACAACCAGCCGTGGGAAAAACAAACACTTGCTCCATGTCAAGCCTGTGTAATATCCTAGTGGTCTCAAGTCAAAAACAAATATATATATATATATATAAACAATTTTTAAATGCCTTATAAAGACGTATAGGATGGGACACATACAGTAAAAGCATTACACAACTTGTGAACATAGACCAACAATGAAAAAATACAAATATTCTGACTGTAATTATCTTGAAAAGTATTGTTGAAGGCAGTAAATGTGTTACAAAAGTATTGCTTGGAAGGTTTTAATGGTGGTGCTTTAAAAAGGATATATTTGGAGACAGTCAGACAGTTTCTTTACTCACACTCTGTAAATGCAGTATTGAACAGCAAAACTTGCTGATACCGCTGCACGTCGAAGGGTGAGTCATTTACATCACGTAAACATTGACCTGTCAAGAAGTCGATTACTTTTCTAGATGACTAGTGAAAATTAGTAGCCGTGCAAACTCTACCCAAGATGTAATTTAAACAAGCAAAACTTAAAAATTCGAATATAATAATGTCGGAAACCAGACAGTTGATGGACCATTAGGAAAAAAAATACTATGGAAGTCAATGGGTCCATCAACTGTTTGGTTACCGACATCGTTCAAAATATCTTCCTTTGTGTTCAGCAGAAGAAAGAAATTCATACAGGTTTGAAACAAGTTGAGGGTGAGTAAATGATGACAGAATTTTCATTTTTAATTGAACTATTCCTTTAATACCAAGAGTAAACAGGGCCTAATTGGGAATTCTTTGACATTTTCTAACATGCAAATGTCACCTGGTAAATTCAGCGCTGCAAACTTAACACACGTGCATGTACAAGCACAGATGGATGATCTCAGCTGAGCTCTCAACCCCTCATGAAAATCTGCAAATGACACTAATTAGCATATTTAACTAGCCTGTCCCACATACACACCCACTCTCACTCGTAATGTACACACGCATCCCTCCGCGAGGGAAATGAGACCCTTCAGCGCTGGCAGTGAATGGGGATGTCTAGACTAACCCCTGGAGCACAGCTCCACAACCACAAATTAAACCAATGCGAAATTACAGAGAGGAAGATAACGACACAGCGAGTGATGAAATGAGTGTGTTTTGAATGCAAGGCAGAGTCGTGCTGGTCTAAGGAGTTTGTGCTACTGTGGTGTCTGTATCCATTGGGCTAACAAGTCTACAGAAGAATTTTAGAATAGTCCACACAAATATTGTATTTCAATTCTGGCATCATTCTTGACAATCCAAACTTGCAGTGTGCTGTTATTTTATTCTGTGCAACTCAAAATAAAAATTCAAACACATTCATACATCCCAATGTGGGAATGTAGTTATAAAAGAAAATCTAGTGTCCTTATGCAATAAATTGTAACTGCAAAATGCTGTGATTGACCAATCACAATCATTTATTTCAGAGTGCTATAATTTCAAATGGCTCAATTGAAAAATTGTTTTTCTGATTGACATTTCAAGTATCACTCATCCATAGAACTTTATTTCACCTTTATTAAATCACATTTTCCCTGAAAATCATTTATTATGAAATGCATATATCGTATAAAGGTTTGCCATCTGTAAGATTTGTGTATGTTTTTTTAAAGTATCAAGGCTGCATTTGTTTGATAAAAAATACAGTAAAAACAGTAATAATGTGAATTATTGTTATTATCTAAAAAACATTTTTTATATTATAATACATTTTAAAATATAATTTATTTTATTTTAATTTTCAGTAGCCATTATTCCAGTCTTCAGTGTCACATGATCCTTCTGAAATCATTTTAAAGCTGATTTGGTGCTCAAGAAACCTTTTTTATTATTATCAATGTTGAATATAGTTGTGCTGCTTAATCTTTTAGTGGAAACCTTTATACATTTTTATTATTACACAATTAAAGATTATTTGATTAATAGAAAGTTCAAAAGAACAGCATTTAAACAGTTGTTATCAATTTAATGCATCACTGCTGTGTCCTTGTCCATTGTTGGTGCATCAAGCACTGTTAAATTAATGTAGCATTAGCAGAATACAATTTGTCTATGCATTTTGTTTAAAGGAGAACACAGAGTTTTTAGCAACAGCAATACATTGAAGCTTAATTAAGAGAGAGAGAAAAGAGCTGTGAAGGACAGAACAAGATGAAGAGAGCGAGTATTGGTTATCTTTTATCCTGACCATGTGACTTGGCAAAACCTGAGACGTTTAGATTGATCAAACACATGCCCCACAAATCCCAGCATGCTTTGATTACCATTAAAGGATAGACAAGCCAAACACTCCTTAGGTGGGAAAGTTGCTGTGTCCTAATTCACATATTTTCCTTATTAAAGAGCATGCAAAATTAGTGCATCCTAACTCATATTACATTTCTGAAATTTGCATCCATTCATGTTTTATGAGCTAATATTGCCCCAAATCTCTTGCACTATGAAAAAGAAGTTTGTGATGTTCACTTTCAACTTTTTCTTCAACTTTTTCAGTTGAAGAATTTGGCAAGTAATGCAAAAAGATAAAAATAAATAATAATAATAATAATAATAATCAGATAGATAGATAGATAGATAGATAGATAGATAGATAGATAGATAGATAGATAGATAGATAGATAGATAGATAGATAGATAGATAGATAGATAGATAGATAGATAGATAAAACATTTCAGAACTTTTTTTCTCATAAAATTTAATTGGTGTTATCTTTTGAACTCTTGGCATGAAAACAAACTGAGGTTTCTACCAATCTTTCTTGATTTTTCATGTTCATCGCTATTTCAAAATGATTATGAAATATTCTTGTTGCAAATTAATGTATGACTGCTCCTCTAATTTATAAAAAAATAAAAAATAAAAATAAATCAGTCATCAAATATGAAACCTAGAGATTGTAAGCTTTCAAATGATATATAGTTTGTCAAAATTACTTTAGGTTTTTACTAAGATATTTTTGTTTTAAATATATAATGCCAAACTTCCCACCTGTGGGACGGTGACAGTTAGGTTGTTTTTAAGTACACATGAGTGGCTTTTTATTTCATTATTATTATATTATTTCAAAAATATATATACTTAAGTACAATACAAATGCATTAAATACTATTCTTTTTCACAAAGGACTGTTTTTTCATGTGACACTGGAGTCTATGTTGTTTCAAGATGCAATTTAATATGGCAGCATGTCCCTGGTATTTTCAAAAGTGCATACTTTCCCACCACCACTGAAATACTTTTAGAGCATAGAATGATGCTCCATTCATTTCAACTCGCAGTCAAAAAATCCAACTTTCTACTTGGAAAAGAGCAACAGAACAAAATGTCTTTCTCCACAGAAAGACAGCAGACATAGGAAGCTAAAATTCATAATGCAATACATACACACAAACATCGCAAACCCCCCTGCACTGCAGAGAATGCAATTTGAGGGAGGAAATTGCTTTGCATCAGTGAGCGACTTCACATCAGTGCCAAAACAAAGATCATCCCTGTCTTCCATTGTCGGTTCGTACCCTTCAGTGCATTCTGCAGCCCAGACCTCCCAACACACTCTCTCAGACCATGGGTTTATTTTATTTTTCATTAGCCAGTTCCATCTGCAGTACGCAAAGTGAATAAATAAGACACACGAACATGTTTCTGTGTGATTTGATGGGGCTTGAAGGAGGACACAGTGTGGAACGGATCGAGATTTGGGACCGAGATGCAACAGCGACACATTTCATTGTGGAGATCAGAGGCAATCATCCGTCAGGCAGCACCTGTGAGCTCAGCAGGACCGGGCCGCCCTCCTATGCCCTCCACGGGCCACCGTCGGCATGCTTTATGAAATATTCACAGATTATTGGAGAGAAATGCAGCCTGTCGCAAGAAAAGATTGAATGAGAGCAAACATGAGTGAAGTGACACATGGAGACTGAGAATGACGGAGAGAGAGAAAGAGAAGCAGCCCGAAGCGTTCGTGCATCGGTTATTTTCGACTGAGTGCTGACATTGATTAATTGAAGATGTGAGACCTGCTGTGCACTTTCTCTCTCTCTCACTAACACCTTTTTATGTCCAGTTTACTGAGGACTGAGGGTCTTTTGAAACAGTGGGTGTCAGCTGGTGGGTGGGTGGCGCGCAGCCCACCAGGAGGCTTCCGTAAATGATTTATTTTGTTAGAAATAATTGAAAAAATAATGGACACAGCCATGTGTAATAGAACAGTAATTTGACAAGATTTTTTAAGAACCAAATGGCATTTGATGTCAAATCTAGTGAAAAGAGTTTTGAGGGATCAAGTTTGAATGTTCACTTCTGCTCTGCTCTTCATTCAAACTTTTCGTGTTTTTTCAACATCTTGATTTGGGAACAATAATATTATAATATGATTACAAAATCAAGAAGTTGCTATAATCTGGTTATTTTTCTGATTGATTTATCATTTTCAAATGATTTATTTATAATTATTTTAGTAAATATTATGTAAAATAAATATAAATTCCATTGCATAAATTGCAATGCATGTGTTTCATACACTGTGATGACGCATTTACAGCTCTCAACATCATAAATTAAGTTTTTCATATTTTCTTTTTTATTAATTTTTTTCTTTAACACATTAATAATGCTATACTTTGTGTTATATTACCTTGGCAGTAAATTACATAAAAATGAATTAGCACTGCCTGAAGGGTGTTTCTTATACAACGACTAAGGGAGTGACAGCAAATTTCACATCTTTCACTTTTCAGGTTGCTGTAATCATTCTCTTGATATTATTTCCCTCTTTTGTAAAGTTGTGTAAATACTATCATGCATATTTTGTTTTCTTTTGTTATTGGAGCAAATGGTAATAAAAATGTGTATATGTGTGTGTGTATAATATATATGCTGTTGTCTCCCATTCACCACTATAGAAGTTTACCGAACAATGACGACTTCCGCTTCTGAGAACCCTGGAAATGTTAAAAGGGTCCATAGTGTAATTTCATATAGGTCAATCAGCCACCCTGCTCTCTAAGATATTGGCATCGACCACCAAAAGGGTCAACCATATCGGTCAACTACTACTTTTAAGGTGTTTTTTGGTGCCTGTATGTTTTTATTTAGCAGCATGAATATTCTTCTAAACATATCCTATTCCACAGAAAAAAAAAAGAACGGTCATAAAAAACATATATTTATGATTACAATTAAATGATGACAAAATCTATGTAAACTACTGAATGGCTGTGGCTTTGTTTCCCAAGATAATGTATTGGCACATTGTAACAAGGTGCATTGTGAGACATCTTGAAGCGCTCCCCAACAGGATGACTGCAGTACTGGTAAGAATCAGGGTGGATGAAATCAAACAGGTTGGTAACCACTAGCTAGACATTTATATGAAGTCCAGACCATATTCTGGCCAAAAGCCACCAGCGTAGACACAAAGAGACAAAATATATTTATTCAAGTGTGCCATTAGTAAACTAAAAATAAGAGAGTATGCTTTCAATCTACTTTGTATGTACTTATCAGTGATATACTTCACGAAATGACACTCAAGTCAAGTCAAGTACATTTCTTGTAGCTGTGTTTGCTCTTTATTAGCCTATTTAATACGTTTCATATTGTCTTCTTTAAGGAAGTAGGCTATTTAGTAAATGTTTTATGTTTGTTTTTTGTTTTTTTGTTTTGTTTTTTTGGTACACTGTGATATTAAACCACACAGAAACATATAAAGATTTGGCAGATTTTATTAACAATTCTTTGAAGGAGAGTATTCATTCTCTTGATTCATACTGACTTCTATTATAAGCCATTGCCAGAATGCTTAATATAAATCTGACTGTAATACATAGTGTAGAGGAGTTAACTGCAAGTATCCGTAATGTACAGTTAAAGGTATATGTCTAAAATAAGTATAAAAATGAATATACTGTAAGTAGTAACCCAGTAGTAAACTATAAGTATGACATTAAATTCACTTAAAAAGTAAAAGTACACTTGCAATATAGAAAAATATTAAACTAGTAGTTTACTGAGACTATCCTTCAAAGTGTACTGTCATAAACTAAAAAATGCCCTAGAAGTATATAACTTCACTTGTAGGTGTACAGTTGACAGTATAGTTGTGTACTCAAAGTTTACTACTGTTACACTTAAAAGTATAAATTTGCAAACAAAAATGTGCCAAGAAGTTGCATGAAGCCATCCAACCAGATTATAACTTATTTTGACTAACTCTTTTGCCTTTTATATGCGAAATATGCATCAGAGAATCAATGACCGAGCCATGACTGGTCCGTCAGAGGCTGAAACTAAACCTGTGACTGTCTGCAATCGCGTCTGCCACAGTCTGACAAATTAATGTCATATCTAAACGAGAAAGCCATCTACCAACACCTGAGCATGACAACCAGTTGTCAAGTTCTCCCCCTTTTATTGAACCTACACCCAGAAGAACAACACGTGTACACAAACTTGACTCGGCATGAGTGTGTGAAGCACCTCTTAATAAGACACAGTGGCCCGTCTCGCTAGCTTTGGCATAAACAGACTAACGGCTTGTTTATTGTGATGTAGACAGTGAGGGGTGTTGCTGCTAATGGCTGAGATACAGAATGTGCCAGAGACCGCCGTGAGGATGGTGCGGTAATGATGTCCCAGGGCCGAGGACTGCAGCAGCCGGCATAATTATGTCTCCATGAGCCACACTGGATGAGAGACGTAAGCTTCACAGCACATTAACGTCACCACCACACCAGTCCATGCAATGGAAAAAGACGTGACTTAACAATGACTCTCACGTAATAAATGTATATGTAAGTGCTTTTGTCAGCAGGTGGAATCAGAACAACAACATTCTTATTAATAGTTACTTATATATTTGCTGTCACAAGCGCTCAACAGGGGCGTTAAACTGTCTGGCTTTATGTCTAATGGCTAATAACTCAACCCTAATTCATCCTTGTAACCTCAGACGGCTCTTCTGCAAACTGAATACATTGAAAACATTGAGCCTCCCCAGCAAACTGTCATGCAGAATGGACGTGAATAATAATTCACAGCAGTTATTTTAACTGCAGACATGAAGTCCATCAGTATCAACCCATTGAATCTTGTTTAATTTATAACATATTCAAAAGCAAATGTGGAAACTAACCAAAATGAATGTCGAAGCTGAAAAATACTAAAGCTAAAACTGAAATAAAATATATTTAAGCTAAATAAAATAAAAATAGAAAAGTCAAAAGCACATAACAAAATTGCTAAAAACCTAAACTAAAATTAAAATGAACACTGGAAATATAAAAACAAAAGCTAATTAAAAAAAATTATAAATACTATCATAGCATATAAATACTATAAAACAACTGTGCACATCATTAGCATTAGCATTATGGTCAACATCAGATAAACATCACAGTGTGATTGCAAACCAGATTCCCAACATCACATCCACACATTTAGGGTACATTTACACGACAATGATGAACTAAATACTGAAAAGTTTTTCCGTGGCATTTTTCGAGTACATAATACAACATTGTCAAGATAATTCCCGTTCACACAGATCCATGGAAACGAAAAAAGAAAAAAAAACTGTATTATTCATGCCAGGCCAGTTGGCGATGTCACTTTGTAAAGAAACACTACGTGCCTATAGACTGAACACGTAATATAATGCGCATGACGTCACCGGTTTCAATAACAGAAACAGGTGGGGTTTTTTTCAAAAACTTGCACTTTGAAACCCGTTTTTAAAAGTTTGCCTTTTCAGGCCCCCAAAATACAGTTGTCATGTAAATGAACGTCCAAAATGCATAAAAAGTTTTCTGGGTTTTTTTTTGTTTTTGAAAACGGTGTAGAGTAAATGTCCCCTTAAAAATAAATGAATGAGCAATAGCGCTATCTATAACCCCCAAATCTGATTGGCAGGTAGAAATGATCTTCAAGAATATTGATTAATGAACATGTCCCACTCTAATACAGTACATCAAGTCCATTAGAAGATCAAAGAAATTGATTTAGTGATTATTGATCAATAAACTTCAATTCACCAACAACTCAATGTCTCAGAGCCAAAGCAAGGTTTAAATAAATAAGACTAAAGAATTTGAACAATTAATAGATATTGCTAATTGTAAACTATTAATCAAACGATTTACACATGATTTACTAATGAAGACCTAATGATTTTTAACAGTTTAAGAAATGAACTAGCCTCTCCTCAAATGTCCTATGACAGCAACTGATTCCCAGGCCACAGATTCAGTTTGATTAAGAAACAAAACGAGTGACTGCAGGCCTTAGTTAAATTATCTCCATTCAACCTTCCTTTTCAGCAAGCAAGACAATCTCTCTCTCTCTCTCTAATAAGCCAATAATAGTATTAGGACACTGGTAAACACTGTATTGATGAGTCCCTGGGTAGAGTTGATTACAGAGGCTGAAGTGGACTGCTAATGACTATTAGCTCAGAGCTAATCTTTTCCAACTCACAGCCAGGCCTCTCTTAACACGCAATAACGGCGTGTTTGGTGCAGCATTTAAGCAGAATTAAATGTGGTTAAATTATTTTAATAGGTTTCATTTGGTTTTTGAAAAACATTACACGATATACCAATTCCAAGGAAGGTTTCGATTTAATGACTTTTGAAATGTCATTAAAAAAATACATATTTTCCTTACACCGTGAATGCATGTGTACACATCATAGCATTGTTCACCTCAGCTCTTCCTGAGACCAAGGTGTGAACGACCATGGACTGCCCAGGGCCACCAAACCGGGTTCTGGCTAGAGCACAATAAGAACAAAGAAAGGCCCAAAGAGAAATACAATCTTTATACAAACACTGGCTTGAAACCACAAAATTGGACAGGGAACTGTAAGGAACATGTCCAACACGTCTCATTATTCATTCAAGAAAAATGTTCGCACACATTGGAAACCGCATCTGGAATAACAGCCAATGTAATCTCACCCACTGACACAAAAAATGGATATCTGGGGGATACCTCAACCAATTTACATCAAGTTTGGACTCTACGAGTTCAGAACACTGCCACAAGGACTTTGAGAAAGGTTTGGAAAATAAATAAAGCATTCCCAAGGTTCTAAATACACTGTTTTATTTAACTGTGTATTTTGGGACAATGCAACAGGATGCATCTCCATACCTTTTTCATGCATTTGCATTTCCATACATTTCCATAGGATGGAAAGGTGGGACATGATGGGCGGACACTTGGAATGCTAAGACCCAATCACACCACTACAGTAGGTAATCAATTAGTAATCCTGTCCCCAACTGGAAGAAATAAAAGCTTTCCCACGCGAATATACCCTCGTTCTGAGTTTTTGACCTGATGAGGGAAGGAACAACAGCACGACCAAGGTTATACTCTCGCAAGTAAGCCTACCCCCGCACGGACCTTCAAGCAGCCCAACCGCTTCTGCAGAGGACTTCGGCTCCAGCAATCAACGCCTGGCCTTGCACGACTCTTGCTGTTGTAACCTCCAGTCTGCAAAGGATCCTGCAGATCGGCCACCACCTGACCTACAGTTCTCTGGATTACACAAGGACCAGTAGCGAACCCCCAGCACTCAGTGACGCTCTGCAACTGTTGGAAAGCAATCCAGTCTACTCGCACTGCGGGCGGAAAGATACCAGTGCAAGACGCACCCCAAAGGCTATGGCATTAGGTTGTTGCTATATGAGATTGCTATTTGTGTAGAGACTGTTCAGCATTTACAGATAGATACATTAGACACATTATCTGTATTCATAGTTAATATTTACTATCTGATACCAGCATCCAGAAAGATCACAATTGACTCGCCCATAGGCTGCTAATTACTCATTCATTTCTTCATCCAATCCATTGCTCTTCTACTTGCCATTAATTTTGTTAACGTCCATTTGTGTAGTAGTTTGTAGTTTCTGTTTGATTATTGATTCAATTTTCTTAGTAGTTTAGTCATTCTTCCTTAGTAGTTTAGACATTTTCCTTAGTAGTACTTAGTGAGTGTGATACTTTACTCTTGTATATATTTTTGTGAAAAAATTCATTTGATTGCAAACTGTGTCATTCTTGTTTGTAATCTTGTTGATAATCAGAGGCTCTACAAACTCGCCAGAATCTCACTAAATCCTTCAGATTGATCAGATGACATACTTTTGGCCAACAATTTATATAATTCTAATTCAGTCAACAATCTTCCATGATTGTTCTTTATTGTCAAGGTGAAATTCCTTGGCTGGTGTCCCTTAATATAGGAAGGAATCATATCTGACACTCTCACACTCACCTTAGGTGACATGTGACCAAAAATTATATATTAATATTAATACTAAATATTAATATTACTATTTAAGACCATAAATCACTACATATTTAGCAGATGGTTAATGATGGTTTGCGAATAAGACATAAGCTTTTTCACTGAAAAAGCACAACTGTTAACTGAAATTTGTGAAAAACTAAACTATATGATGTAATTGCCACAAAGAAGCATCGCAATCTTCTCTCAGGCAAGCCTTACAGCATAAATTCAATACATATCCATCACTCTAGCCGGGCAAAGCAGTGGCAGCCAAGCATAGGGTACAAGATATGCCTACAGGCTCACTTCTGAATCCCTTAAGACATGCTTCAAACATGAGAAAACAGGAACTCATTAGAAAGGGATTATGGGTAAAAGGAAGAAAAGGTCAAAGAAAAAGGGATTTTTAGAAGGTTTGTGGATATGCAAGTGCTTTGGAGTTTCATCTAAAGATTGAACAGACTTGGAAAACGATTAAGTTCTTCTTAGTGTCTCCATCTGCTTGATCCTGATGTTAATTTCAAAAAGAGGAGAGATTGACAGATTTTAAACCCGTCTTGCAGACACGCCTCATCGCTGCAGTTTGCAACATTCAGCGTCTCCAGCTGACAGCCATGAGATGCCGTGCGCTTCTGACTCAGCACAAAGCTTTGTTTCTCCCTGATGTCATTGTGCTATTCATCAGCGCATCTGATGTTCTGCAGCGGTGCACATTTTCCTGTCAGAACTGAAGGAGAAGGAGCGCGTGTGTGGATAAGAGAAAGACTCAGATGTGAATATTTGTTCAACGTGTCGCGGCTGTCAGGACTGCTGGATTCAGGATCAGAAAGCCTGACAGAACGCTGCTGATGTCTCCAGAGCCACATGGTGCTGCGCCCTTCAGAACGGCCTTTCCTGACTGACAGAACAAAAAGAGAAAGCCAGACTGGACTGAGATTCAGACGTCTGGCCTCTGGTGTTTGAGGAAAAACTGATTTTGAGCAACAAACACAGTGCACATGTATGCACACAGGCACACAGGGCTGATATACTGTATCAATAAGCAGACAGACTCTGTCTGAATACACATGCTCACTTTCACACACAACTCACTCATTCAATTCATTAGGGCTTGCGGATCTGGGAAGGAACTTGTAGGAGGAAAACAAACATACATGGGGGAACTGGGAAATGGTCAGAGGAAAAGGGAAAGTGTGAGTACCTACAGTATTCTTAAAAAAAAAAAAAAAAAAAAAAAACTTAACATGGTTCACTATCCATATCAGAATGAAACTACATGTAAATTAAAAAAAAAGAGAAAATCACTCACTGATTAGTATATATTCAATTAATATGTATTCAATTCATAATTTAGGGAAGGCTGTAAAATGTGTTTGACTATTCAATTTCGGTGTATTTCCTACCTGTTAGACCCACCTGAAAATCTTAAAGCAATGTTTACAAGGTTACATGGGTCAAAAACAACGAAAACTGTTTTTTGCATTTTGGCAGGCCAAGTAAACATCTGAAACGGTCTAACTGGGCGAATAGAAAAAATCCTTAGCGTTGAGCCCTGATACATTAAAGGCACAGCTAAATGTAACATTTGTTACAATGGGTTTATGAGAAGATTGTTTTAAGTTCACTTAAATTAAAAGTTGTTATATTTTTAAAGCCTAATAAATGTTAAAATTGATAGCTTTCAAGTATACTGATTATACCAATTATACTAATTATAGCCAATGTTGAACGGCTATAATTAATGGCTAAAATTGGGGAAATTTTTTTATTTCCTGGAGACATCAGTAGCAGTATTGGTATCGGTATTGGTATTTATTTATTTATTTTTTATATACTGGCCCTCATTTATGAAGCAAATTTACGACAGAAAACAGCATCTTTTACATGCACAAAAATGTGTTTGGTCGAGCGCTGCTGGGCGTGCTGATTTTACAGCAGACCATTTCATTTGAGCAGTGTAAATTTTATGTGTGGTTGACTGCATTTTAGTTTGATGATGAATGGCTGAAATGTCAAGTTAGCAACGCTAGAACCGATATGTTGCGTGTGCTGCACTATGCGCGCGTGAGGCGCCTGCTCGATCAGTTGGACTTAATACAATAAAGATCCCAGACAGCAACATTGTGTCGGCCCAGATCCGGCCCATATCTGGCCTATGTAGATTCCACATTCACAGATCTGGGCAGACACTGTCCTGTTGCTGTCTGGATTATATATAGCCTAAAGAAAATAAATACGAGTTAGAGTGTCACAAAAAGGAGTGTAGCTAATACTACTTGTCACACAGTTTTTTTTTCTGTTAACTAGAACTATAGTTTTAATGGGTCACAGACACCCTTCTATTCTTACTTAATTTATTTTTGATTTGACGTAATTTAGATGCTTAACACCCAGTTTTACGTGTATATTGAAACACGAGTGTGTGAATAATAGTTTAGCAACTAAATGTTACATGGCAAATTCGGAAACATAGGCTTTGGATTCTTGCTGAATGAGAAAGATGAGTCCATTATATGTTGTTTATACCACTATGGTCTAATGTGTTAGTTTATAGTTTAATGTATAATTTATAGCTACCGTTTGAAGGATTTGTTGTGGAGTGAGGGGGAAATAGCCAATGTTGCAATGTCAAAAACTTGAATGTTAGGTGCGATTAATTCCAATTATTTACAGAAAAAAAATGTGCGATTAATTAATTGAATTAATTAGTTGATTAATTAGTTGCAGTACATTAAATGCATTGCATGTAAATAAAAAAAATAGAATGTCCAAAATGTTATGAATATTTAAGCATAAATTCAATCGACAGAAGTTAAAAGCTAAACGTATGCTATAAACAAAATACATCATGGCTGGATGACTTCAATCTCACCACCATTTGGCTTCAAACTACAAAATCCTGAAAGTTTGAGTTAGAATAGTTTGCAAACACAATGAGACTGTGAAAGCAGACAAGTGAGTATATATGTTTTCCTTGTTCAGCGCGATGTTTAATGTAGTCTAATTTTAACCAAATGTAAGACAAAGATGATACTTAAAGGGATAGTTCACCCAAAAATGAAATTTCTGTCATTTATTCACTCTCATGTCTTTACATGTCTTCACATGTCTTTAAAGCCTGTATGACTTTCTCATCTTCAGAAAAAAATTATATTATGCCTCCTGAGCTATGAAAAAGTTAATATTGACATCTAAGAAGACTGAAACATTCACAATTATCGCAGATTTTTTATTTAATTTTTTAGTTAGTAAAGTGAAACATGCCAGAAATTGACAATTTTACCAGCTGTCTGAAGAGGAATTTGAAATATGTCCAACTGTGTGGAATTTACAGTTTAACACCATGAAATCATCGTTGTGGGAATCCGAATTTGAATAAAACTACCAGAGTAAAGATGTTACAGTGATGTTGTATGAAGCCAACAAACAGTATTAAAGAGACCCAGAGCATAAGCAGGTTTTCAGAACCTCAACTTGCAACTGTCTTCTATAAAGCAAAAGTAGACAGTAACCAAGACAAAAAAGTACCAAACTTTGTAGACCATTAGTAGTAGATGTGTGAGAGAAAAGTGCTAGTCTGTGTTGAGAGATCTAATAAGGTTCTGCCATCCACAAAACCTTGCCTTTCCACAACTGCCTTCTCAGTTTCGAGCAAACCTCACATCTCTCACACAGATATGGTGCTTTATCTTGTCGAACCCTCTTTACAATTCACTCAGGACTGTTGTTATCATGAGGTTCAGTATGACTGTGGGTTTGGAGGTTTGTTTATAATTTATAATTCTCTGTCTGCCCTGGTATATTTCCCTGGGGCTGTCTATGGAGAGTCTTGTCAAGTTTTTCTTTTTCCCTTATCTTTTTTGACTCCTTATTACACCTTTGAACTTTGTGTTTGACTTTTTGTACCGTTTTCTGCCATGTGCAGTGGAAGCATCTATTTGGCTTTCAGCTTTCCGGATGTTTCGTGAAAATAGGTTTTGTCACTGAAAGCTGAAATACGTGATCACCATTTCATTTGGAATGCAAATGGTAATTGAGATAATGAGCAACCTGACAGTAACTGCTAGTTAGGTAGTCTGAATAGTTGCCACGTTGAAGGGCACAAACCACCACACAGGATTTTGTCCTTTATTTAGCACTCTACTTTATGTTTCAATGATGGTTGATTGATGGTACATTAATGCTTCATGTTAGTTCCCACAGGAAAGAAAAATCTGAAAATAAAGTTGGAGGAAACAATGAGATTAAATGAAGAGAAAAATACAAGTCTCCCGCTTCTCAGAAGTTTAATGTTGCAGATTAAATTGATGCACAGTAAAACAAATCCAACACATAACCATTATTAATTATTAATTATGAGCATTTACAGGCTCCATCCGAAACGATGCAGCAATCTGCTTTGATTTACAACCAGCACAGCCAGCACATTATCCATTTATTAAAGCGTCCCTATTATTATTTTTAAAGGTTCCTAATTTGGTTTTGGAAGTCTCCTAAAATAAGTTTACATGCATCCAAGGTAAAAAAAAAAAAAAAAACACTTTAATTTTCTCATAATATACATTGCACATCACCTCATTTCTCAAATTGACTGATTTGTTCTCCGATTCGGTCTCTCTAAAACCCTCCTTTCTGCAAGCCTACTCTGCTATGATTGGTCAAGTTTCAGCACCGGAGAGGCTTCCTTAGCACTTGACACACAGTGATATGAACAGTAACAATGGTGTCAGTTTTAACAAATCAGTCTGAGACGGAGTCCTCCTTTTTAAGTGGATGCAAAGTGAATTTGAAAAACATTTGAAAATCAGAAAACAGTGGCCATGTTTCCACTGTTGGGCCAAAAGCAAGTGTGCTTGTGCCAGTGCCAGGTCCAGTCGCGTTTCTCACTACCGGGGCTTGATCGGGCCTCATCGGGCCAACGACCAGGGGTTTTTGGCCCGCCGAATACCTTGTTCCAAAGTGGGCCAACTGAGGCTTGAGAAGTTTTGAGGCTTCATGAACAAAGGCTGAGTTTACCTGAGTCAGGAGACTGTCAACACCGCCGCTCATTCCCCATTTTATCATACCAGACTACCAGCTAACCTAAACATTTAAGACATTTAAAACAATCTTCAGCTCAAAATTCACTTTTAGACAACAGTGAGTGTTTGAAATAACTTCCTAGAGATCTGATGGTTATTCAGATCAGTGTATGAGGCAGAAATATGCAATGCTAAAGGCTATGTATGCTAACCAGTGCATTTTAATAATGTATTAGTAAATGTTGAAATGAACATTAACAAAGATGAATATATGCTGTAGAAGTTCAGGTAATTGTTAGTTCATGTTAACTAATTAAAACTTATTGTAAAGTGTTACCAATGTTTTATCAATATATTTATAAATGTGCAAGCCATTAATCTTAAAAGCCATAATGGAGCTTTTTTATTCATGTGATCATAAATAAATGGAAGCAGGTGCAACTGAATAGGTATGTGTTCTATTTGTATGTGAAATGGTAAAAACCAGTTTGATTTAGCATAATTGCGCACTTCCTGAGACAGATTATCACATTACTGTCACTGTAACATTTGTTTATTGTAAAACAAATAAAACGTATTGGTCAAATATCGATGCTGGAACCTTAAGTCTTTAAGTTCACTTCTGTCATGCTCATTTTGCGATCCAGCTAGTTTTCAGTCAGCTAGTGAAACGGTGGGGTGGTGTGACGTCGTTGGAGGCGGTGTGACGTCGTTGGAGGCATCTTAAGGGCAGGTTTAAGGGTAGCACTGCAGGGCTACTGGCCCATCAGTGGAAACTTAACTTGATTTTGGGCTCTGTGCTTGAGGTCCGAGGCAATTGGCCCCGCTCGGCACATTGTTAGTCCTGGCTCGCACTGGCCCTGCAGTGGAAAAGTGTCTAATAATAATAATAATAATTTGATACATTTATATAGCGCTTTTCTAGGTACTCAAAGCGCTTTACATGGAAGGGTGAATCTTCTCAACCACCACCAATGTGCAGCATCCACCTGGATGATGCGATGGCAGCCATATTGCGCCAGAACACCCGCCACACACCAGCTTATTGGTGGAGAGGAGACAGTGATAAAGCCAATCAGTGTATGGGGATGATTAGGAGGCCATGATGGACAGAGGCCAAGGGGCAGATTTGGCCAGGATGCCGGGGTTACACCCCTACTCTTTTCGAAGGACATCCTGGGATTTTTAATGACCACAGAGAGTCAGGACCTCGGTTTAACGTCTCATCCGAAGGTCTAGTGTCTCTCTTTCAGAGCTAGTGTCTATTTTTACACTGCAAAGCTAATCATTTAAGTTGTATGAGATACTTTAGTCAAAAGTTAAGAAAAGAAAAGAAAAAAAAATCTATAAAATCTACACAATTTCAGTTACAATGACTCATCTGAAACAATGATTCAGTTAAGTCTTCTATAAAAAAAGCTTCTATAAAAGATTCTTACTTAAGCTTAAACACAAGTGCATAAGCTGCAGTCATGTGGCTGTGGAACCTAACAGCATCTCTGTGAAAACAGATTTTCATAATGTTTGCTTGCTCAGGAATAAAATTGGTAAAGTGTGCAGCCTTCCAGTAAAAGATCACCAGCTGGTGTCCAACACAACATGAAGTGAAAAACACACTCCATCACTGATATACTATAATCAAGCAGACATGTAATTTCTGTGCAACCACAGAATTTTTTTTTTAAATGAAATGTTTTTGAAAGTTGTTCTTTCATAACTATTCATGAGAATTAATTAAGTTCTCAGTGATGAGCCAATACTGTTTCAATTGTTTCTCCTAAAATTCCTTAAGAAGAAATTATACAGATGTTTACATAAAGTAGCTCAGATCATTTTGGTCTTTGGAAGTTTGACGAGAAAGTTTTGAGCCCACATTGATATATATGGTTTGGATTGCAAACTTTGGCATCTTGGTAAATCTGAACACAACTTGAGGAATTGCGAAGATCTCCTCTATACCTCTACAAGAGACACGTGTAAGATTACTGAGATCTTATTGTCAAATCTGAGAAGCTGGTGACTGCAGCAAAAGCACTACATTTAATGTATGGAAAAGAGAAACACGCACATTCTGGTAAACTTCTCCTTTTCCACAGAGGAAAGATGTTTTAGAATGACATAAGGGTGAGTAAACGATAACAGAATTTCAATTTAGGGTGAACTATTGCTTTAAAATCTCCTAATAGCTTTTGTGCTGCTGATGTGACAGAAGCTGAGCTGTAGAGCATCTGTCTGTTCTCATTTCCCCGTCTTATCCTCTTTCCTCTGTTTTCCTCATCTTCACACATCCCTTCCCCTCCTGTGAGTGAAAAAAGATCAATCTGACAGAAAAAAATCTTCCAGTCTTCTCATTTATCTCTGTGACACTGACCCAGAATGCTCCATGAGAGGTCACTATGGTCAGGATAATGCATAAAACCCGTCTTCTGTCGGCTTAGGGGAGATGGCCCTCATTTCATCACTTTTTTCCTTCTTTCTACTGTTAGATGTCCCAGAAACTGCTTGAGACAGTGTAAGGAGAGACAAACCCAGCGGGGCTCCTGATAGGTGTGTTAAGACTCACTGAAGGTCACGGATACACACAGCTAGGGACTTAAAGTCTTTGAACTCACGCTCACTAATTTTTGAAACCTTTAAGAAACTTTAAAGTAATATCCCAAATTTAGTACAAGAAAAGCTCTATAGACAGACCTAGCTCAGAAATTAAAGGAGTGTTTGGGAAACCAGTTCGCAAACAATCACTATTTTGCTACTTTGTTTGGTGTTTACTGCAGCTTTAAATGTATTGTGTGTGTGTGTGTGTGTGTGTGTGTGTGTGTGTGTGTGTGTGTGTGTGTGTGTGTGTGTTTGCTTATTTTGCTACTTTGTTTGGTGTTTACTGCAGCTTTAAATGTATTGTGTGTGTGTGTGTGTGTGTGTGTGTGTGTGTGTGTGTGTGTGTGTGTGTGTGTGTGTGTGTGTGTGTTTGCTTATTTTGCTACTTTGTTTGGTGTTTACTGCAGCTTTAAATGTATTGTGTGTGTGTGTGTGTGTGTGTGTGTGTGTGTGTGTGTGTGTGTGTGTGTGTGTGTGTGTGTGTGTGTGTGTGTGTGTGTGTGTGTGTGTGTGTGTGTGTGTGTGTGTATGTGTTTGCTTATTTTGCTACTTTGTTTGGTGTTTACTGCAGCTTTAAATGTATTGTGTGTGTGTGTGTGTGTGTGTGTGTGTGTGTGTGTGTGTGTGTGTGTGTTTGCTTATTTTGCTACTTTGTTTGGTGTTTACTGCAGCTTTAAATGTATTGTGTGTGTGTGTGTGTGTGTGTGTGTGTGTGTGTGTGTGTGTGTGTGTGTGTGTGTTTGCTTATTTTGCTACTTTGTTTGGTGTTTACTGCAGCTTTAAATGTATTGTGTGTGTGTGTGTGTGTGTGTGTGTGTGTGTGTGTGTGTGTGTGTGTGTGTGTGTGTGTGTGTGTGTGTGTGTGTGTGTGTGTGTGTGTTTGCTTATTTTGCTACTTTGTTTGGTGTTTACTGCAGCTTTAAATGTATTGTGTGTGTGTGTGTGTGTGTGTGTGTGTGTGTGTGTGTGTGTGTGTGTGTGTGTGTGTGTGTGTGTGTGTGTGTGTGTGTGTGTGTGTGTGTGTGTGTGTTTGCTTATTTTGCTACTTTGTTTGGTGTTTACTGCAGCTTTAAATGTATTGTGTGTGTGTGTGTGTGTGTGTGTGTGTGTGTGTGTGTGTGTGTGTGTGTGTGTGTGTGTGTGTGTGTGTGTGTGTGTGTGTGTGTGTGTGTGTGTGTGTGTTTGCTTATTTTGCTACTTTGTTTGGTGTTTACTGCAGCTTTAAATGTATTGTGTGTGTGTGTGTGTGTGTGTGTGTGTGTGTGTGTGTGTGTGTGTGTGTGTGTGTGTGTGTGTGTGTGTGTGTGTGTGTGTGTGTGTGTGTGTGTGTGTGTGTGTGTGTGTGTGTGTGTGTGTGTGTGTGTGTGTGTGTGTGTGTTTGCTTATGTTGTGCAGGCCCTGGCCAATATAACGTTAACCTTGAACTTATACTGTTTAACTTTAACTATTACATGGGATAAAGAAATGTGACCACACTTTTATGCTACACATGACTTTATCTCATCTGAGTTTGTCTGCATTTAAAAAACAAAAAACAATTTGTTTGCTTATTTATTTATTTATTTATTTAAATGGAATTTAACCTGGAATATGTTATTAAAATGTGCTATGTCTCTAGTAGCACAATGATAAATAAAGTCATAACTGAACTAAGGCTGCAGTGTCCTAAAGTCTTTTCTGGTTATAGTGTTGCAGTAATTGTTCTGGCAAATCATAAATAAACAATCAAAACAGTCCTGTCGTTTATGAATTTGATTGGCAAGTGTGGTATAGTCATATTTTCTGCCTTGGTAGTGACAGTATTGTTGGCATGAACACAGGGACTATCCATAGACATAATGGTATTTATATTGTACAAACTGTATATTCTTTACCCTTACACTAACCCTACCCCTAAACCTCCCCATCACACAAAACATTCTGCGTTTTTACATATAAAAAAAAAAAAAAAAAAACGTATTCTGTATGATTTATAAGCTTGTTTCCTCATGGAGACATCAATTTAGATCCCCACGGTGACACGAGTCCCCATGAGTCAGTGTGCATTCATGTTGAAGTCCCTACCGAAATAGTAAAACAAGCACACACACACAGCCTCCCATGGGAATGAAGCTGCCATTGAGGCTGTCCAACAGCACTGAAAATACAAGGGCTGCAGTGAGCTCTGAAGACAAGCACTCTACTGTCATACACACTCCATCGATCACAGGTCACATATCAGCATCAATGACCATTCTGATAACTAACGAAGAGTGTCCTTCAAATGACCTCCCACTACACACACTTTTATCCGTCTCACTCCCGTGGTTCTGATAATGAGTGTCTTTTTTTTCTCACTGGCGTGTTGTGCCGCTCTGCACTGGTGCCCGTGATGTCACTGTGCCAGAATAAATTGGTCTCAAATCAAAACTGGAAATGGTGTGTGTGAGTGTGAAGAAGAAAGAGAGATAGATGAACCCAATGATTTGCTGGAAATTTAGGAACTCACTTTTCTGACTCGAAATTAAAGAAATTAAAGTCGGCATGAAAAGGATTTTTTTTTTCTATTGTAACATATCTCATTGAAATAGGGTGGAGCTTAATTTTGTATATCAGGAATTGATTAGACTGTTGGATCATTGCTGATTTCTGATTGATTATTATCCAGTCTTCGCTCCGGTGCACCCATCATCAGAGAAGAGATGTTGTTTATAATCATTTATAATAATCACTGCAATATTCCATAAAAAATGAGAACTGCACATTTTGATTACATGGTGACTTTAAAGGGGGAGGAGACGAACTAGTCATTAAAAACAGTGGAAGAACACTTATAGCAACTGCAGGAACTAAAGACCAGCCATCCAGTTCAAAGAGCCAATGGTCCAGTTTATTTACTGTAGACTGTGCATGCATGTGAACTGAGAAAAAAAAAGTAGGATATGCAGTAGTTGTTCTGTTCATTTTATTGCTGATTTAAATACTGCTGTAATTAAATCATAATTTTGATGAACTTGGAGATTTTCTGCATTCAAGAAGATAATTGCATACCTATAGAATATAGCAGCCGTCAAGTAGACTAACTTGTTTTAATGGGACTTTTACCCCACATCCACCAACATCACTCCCAAGAAAACCCCATGCTGAAATTAGGAGACAAAAGTTTTTTTAGTTTTTTTGTTTGTAAAACCATATACTTTATACTATCGAAAAGCAAGCAATACCATAATGTTCTGACAGTTAGTCAACAAATTCTCAGTGAATACCCCAGTAAATAGAAAGAATAGCATTAGCTAGTCTCTTTACACATCCTTCACACCATGCCTGCAATGATTTGTCCACTTTCCTGGGGTTCTTACACAGTTGTGCTTGTATGGTAAATAGCTCCACCTTGAAGATCATATGCAGTGAAAAAACTGCTGACAGAATCACTGAATGCCCCGTCAGACAAAAATGACACTCCAAAGCAGTTTGAGAGTATTTCAAACATTCTCCCACTGGCGTCATCAAAATAATGTAAAAGCTCTTCACACTTCTTTTCACATACACACATTCATCACATCTCTCACACAACTGCTACTCTTTTCACCAAGAGCCACAATCTAAAATATCAACTTCAAATAAAAATGGGTGTTAAGATGAAGGCATCTGTTCTGACAGATGTGAGACTGGCTCATCAGCCTCAGGGATTCAAACATATTCTTTGATGCTGTTGGTTTATTCTAAGATCTCAGTGTGTTCTTGCTAGTGCGTTGGTATACGTTGGGCTTTTGCTCTGATCTGAGAGCAGTTGGGATATAGAGGTTTTAGAAATATTGTTCCCTAGTCCGTCATCAACTCCTGGGATTTTTCAACTGATACGCCCTCAACTCAGAAATCCGGAGTACAAAGAAAATGCAAGTTTCCCACTAGAAATTATGACACTGTGATTCCATTAATGTGTGCTCATCTTGTAAATGCAATCACTCTGGAATGACTTTAAAAGTAGCAGGAATTTCCAGCTTATACAGGCAAAGAACCACCCAAACAGACAGCCAGACTGGCATATAAAGCAACATGCCACAGTTGCGCTACGTATTTGACTTTTGGAGGTGGGTAAACTGACTGATGAAATGATATAACTAGAGTCCAAAAAAGTGGTAGGACGTTCAAATAAGGGTGCAGCAGTCTTCTGCTGTATAGCTGTATGTTGTTGTATAAACTATGTGTCTATACCTCCATTCATTCCATTGAGAAGTACAGAATTCACACACAATTCTCAAAGCAAATATGAATACAAAGTTTACTTACAGTAATACTAACTTCCTCAAACAAAAATCTTTGAAAATCTTTCAAAGATTTGAAGCATCTAACTTGGCAAATTCTGCAAATCCGGTGACTCAGTGGCGTAGGTTGCATTTGAAAATAATGCTATGCCTATGACTCACATATCTCATTTTAAACCCTTGGAGGTATCAAATGTTGCAGGTATAAACCTGTGTTTTTGCCAAAATGGAATGCCAAAACAAAGTTAGAACAGGTTTGTCACAAATTCTGCCAGAACTGCAATTAAGGATGTCTATTTATGCCCATTAAGCATATTTCAATTGGATTATGAAATGTCGGTTACACTTTCTTTCAGTGGTCTACTAACTGTTAGTAAACTGTTAGGTTAGGGTGAGGTGTTATGTAATATATTGACATAAGTTGAGTTGTAGTTGCAAAGTTACTTATAGTCAGTAGAATGCCTGTTGGGGAAGCATCAAAATAAAGTGTTAGCAGATTTTACTAATGCATCTACTAATAAGTTGAGTTGAGCAAAGTTACTTATGCTTAGTAGAATGTCTAAAGTGTTACCAAATTAAAAATTAAATACACATACTAGAATGTCTAAAGTGTTACCAAATTAAAAATTAAATACACATACTATTAATAAATGTACAATATTACACTTGTTACTTTGTGATTTTGCCCCTACCAGGGTTCTGGTTCCATTAAAAAACATACAGATGGAATGGATTGACAAACAAACTACCATTTTCATAGTTCAATAATTTGAATAAATAAATAAATAAAAACATTGTACTGGACGATTCCAGTCCAATTGAACCCATATGCACATCATCCCAGAACACTTTTGTGAAGTTTCACCTCAAATTTTTCCAGGACTCCCATAGTTGCCCACCAATCTGAGGCCAACTTTCTTTCGATCTTCCTCTCTGTAAATTGTCGCTAATCCTTGAGATTAACTGCATGAACCCAGACACAATGCAGCCTGTGATACTATCTCTTCTCTCTTCCCCAGTCTCTATCTCTCTTACTGTCACTCTATAATCCCTCTCCAACAGATTATTAATTAAACATGCAGGACTCCAGAGCTTTACTTGACATCCTTTGGTTAACAGACGAAAAGACAAGCAGATTGGTGTCAGGGCGGGTTAAGAAGCTTGATTCTTTGCACCTGTCTCTCTCTCTCTCTGCCTGTTGAATGGGAGTGAGAAGGCTAGAAAAAAAAGAGAAAAAAAATGCTCCTAATCTGTGCTCCCAATTAATCGGTGACAGACCACGACTTCCATTGTCCCAGGATCCAGCGCTGACAATAGAGATTTGCCTAGTGTGATTTGGATGCCGTGTGGATCTGTTTCCACACCCAAATCTCTCTTCCAAATGATTGGCGGCCTTAATTAAGAAGTGGCTTTGTCTTTTTTTCTTGCTATACATGAATGAGGGAGTAACGGACAATGGAGAGAGAGAGAGTGAGAGATCGAGAGAATGCAGATTTCGGTTCCAAAACATAACCCACTTTCCGCCTCAGCATGTAATAATGGGTTGTCTGGGGAATGAAAACAATAAGAGAGTGCGTGATGTGGGAGGGTATACGAAGATGGGTTATTTCAGATGGGAATGCTGAAGACGTATCCGGAACAAAAAGGCTGAACGCTGAAGTCCATTCTAGGTTCGGCCCACTACAGTCACATCTTCTCCGCAGCAACCAGGCCTGACAGACCGTCGAGGAAGTTGCTATTACTGAGCAAAACCTTTGTTTTCTCTCTTGTTAACGCCCTCCATAGTTTAAAAATAGTGCCAGAAAGCATCCGAAGTGGGAGGATATTCTATGTATTTTTCCTCCTTCCTTTGCCGCAACCTTCCCAATGCCTATTCCTCCTATCCTGTACTCTTCTGAACACAGAAACCAGGATTGCATCATCACAACATGCTTCTCCAAACTGCTCAAGTTCATGAATGACAAAGTTGAAAGAGCGCTTCCAGTCAGAACACCAAATGCTCCAAAATTGTCCCTCAAACAGTTGCACCTCATCAGCATTTAATATGCAACTTCAGTCTTATCTGAAATCAATCCAGCCTTTTCTTTGAATAAGACAATCCCTTTGGATTCATCTTGCCTGCCAACACTTACGCAAAGTTGGCAAGAGTAACAGTGTGTCTCTCAGAAAGGGTCAATTATGTTGGCTTGACTAAGCATGTTGACTTTATAAATTTATAAAAATAACCCTGTTTAAAAGTTAACATACCCTTGATTCTTAATACTGTGTGTCGTTACCTGGATGATCCACTTTTGTTTTTTTGATGATGATGATTGTTCTTGAGTCCCTTGTTTGTTCTGAGCAATTAAACTGGCCAAAGTTCTTCATAAAAAATCATTCAGGTCCAGCAAATTCTTCAGTGTTTATTCCTGCCTTGTAAATGTGTTTAAATTCATTACCTTTTCATTACAATCTCATCTTCAAGTGAGATCAAGTGAATTGCACGACTCTCTTGCGAGAAGTGAATAAAACTGATGCTCTCCATGTCCCATGTGATTGGCTGTTTGCCACACATGTCACACTTTCAGGTGCACACACTCTAGAGTTAATCACAAACTCTGGATTAAACCTGAGTTGACAGAGAACGTTTATACTGAGCGCTGTGAGCCCGCTGAACCTGCTCTAAACCAGGTTGGATTTGTAAGGTTTTGTCAACTCTAAACCTACATTCAATCTCAGAGATTCAACTAGATTCATGCAACAAGCCTCTGTACAGTACCTTCAAAATATATTTACAAACTCAAACACACACACACACACACAAAATGGATCGAAAACGGTAAATGTTTTTTGAAACAAACAAGAATACAAAGAGTACATCTCTTAGGCACATGTTTCAAGCTTTCTTTCATTAATGCTTTGTCAAGCCAACTTTCAAAGTTTGCCTTGACAGACACAATTTCCTGTTCTAGTTATCATTGCAGTTACTGTATTTTAATATAATATATGCATTATTAATAATGCTATAATTATACATTTATGCTTATGTGGCTCTTAAGTGGTGATTTGATTTAATGAGGTCATATCTGATATTGTTACTGTCCTAGTTTCACTCATAGTGTCTCCAGTCATAACAACATATGTGACGCACTGACAGTATCCTCAACAAAACCCCAGACATGAAGAGGAGGGGTGTGAGGTCACAGGGTCATTGAGGGAGGGGTCTATGATCTTCTCATTATGTCCATAGTTTATGTGTATAACATAAAGCCTTTATAGAGTGTTAGAGGCATGCTTGTTTCGAAGCTCTAAACACATTAGACTGGACTTTTAGCAGTTCATATGATAGCATACTGTTTGATGACCAAGACACAACAAGCTCTTCACAAAGGCATGATGGGTTGATTTTATGGGAGAATCTATGTCTGCAGAAAGCTTTTTCAGGTTTCAGCAGAGAAAGCCCATCATTCACAAAATTCCACACATTCTCAGTCTCTTGTGTGTTCATTCATTAAATATTTGATTTAATTTGATGATGATTTGCCAGTTAGAGTGCAGTATTCTCAGCTCAATTTAGCTCCATGTTGGAATCTATGAGATTTTGCTTTCAAATCAGAGTGCAGATTCCATCTGGGCCTGGTCTCTACATGCCCTTGAATAGACCTCTCTTCAGTGGGTGATGGTGCCCACTTCACTGTCCGCCGGAGGGGTCGCCAGTGGGAAAAAGAAACAGCTGTTATCCCAGGTGTTACAGTATGCTGACACACTTGACAAAGTCACCTTCCCCTCTGACTTCATGCCAAGGTGCAGACGTGTGAATAAATAATACCAAAGGTTCACACCATAGGTGTCCATACAAAGATAAAAGTGGCTGATTGTCAAAAAATATCAAAATAATATCAAAAGTGCATTAATACAGTATATTTCGAAATAATGTTTCTTCACATTCAAATAAAAATGACAAAATTTGTTGCTGCATGTTGACATTTCTGTTTAATGAGAAATACATAGTAATAATAGTACTAATAAAAGTTTATTTTATATATATTTTGAATTAGTTTTTATTTTTGGTAATTTCTATTTTCATTTTATGTTTAGTTGAAGTATTTTTGTTGTGTTTTTGCTACTTGTATTATTTTTATTTAATGTCTATATAGTTTATATTTCAGTTACAGCTTTAATTATTTTTAGTATACATCCGGTTAAACTTAATAAAAATGACAATTTTTAAAAATCTTTTAATCTAATAAAATAATTTAGTAACAAAGTAACAATGTTACGGTCGGTGGCTTGGTCTGTGTCTGTTTTCTTTGTTTTGTCCCTCCCTTGTTTTTCTTGGCGTCGCTCTATCCTTTTGGAGCGTGTACGCACGCTATCTCTCTCTTAGGTGGACGCACCTGTTCGTGATTTGAGTGGCTGATTGATGGAGCTGATTGATACCGGTATAAACGCCAACGAGGAGGAGAAAGAAGAGCGACGACAGATCTTGTGGGCTAGCCAGCAAACAAGTGTCTTTATATTTGTATTTAGTTTTTTTCTTTGTTAGTTGTTGTCTGTTTTGTAAAATTTCGTTCCCTGGTTGGTATGTTCGTTATTATTGTGACGTCTGTTGTGAGTGAGTGAATAAATAGATTTGAGCGACTTCGCTATTTACTCGTTCTTGTTTATGCTACGTAGATCTCTTTTCTCCGAGCTGATATTTTTATGAGAGGTCATAACAAACAAATACAAAGTTCTATCATGAAACTATAGATAGCACAGGCTAATACTGTAGGTCCTGCTCGTGATCACATCATTATCTATAGGGCACAGCTGATTGGTTCCTGCTGTATCAGTAGCCAGTAGCCAGTAGCCATGTGCTCAACCTTCAAATACTTGGGTAGCATTTGCCTTAGCAGTGCAGCATGCTTTAAGAAACTCTCCACCTTCCCCAGCTCCACCTGTGTAGATCTGCTACGGGTAATTCATGTATGCTATATTGTACAGCAGCAGCATTGTCTTACTTGCTCACAGTAGCGTGTTGTGTATGTATTGGCAGTAGCAAGTCCTGTACTATGCCGCAGCAGCAGCAATAACCTACAACAGCAGCAGCAGTGTAGCAAATCTATTCCGCCAAGACCAAACATAGTCATACCCATTACCATGCCAAACACTTCAAGAGAATTCTGTAATCATTTAAGGCTGATTAAATAAGCTAAGGTTGTTTCAAAACTGTATGAATTTCTTTCTTCTGCTGAACACAGAAGATATTTTGAAGAATGTTGGTAACCAAACAGTTGATGGGCCCCATTGACTTCCATGTTTTTTCTGGTTTTTTTTTTTTCTTCTTCATAATATGGAAGTCAATGGGGTCCATCAACTGTTGGTTACCAACATTCTTCAAAATATCTTCTTTTGTGTATGTTCTTTTGTAACTATCCTTTTAAATCTAACATGCACTTGCACATTTAATCTAGTGTTGTTATGCATTGTGCCAAGTTTGATGACAATGGCATTGTTTTTCCAATAAATGTGTGGCATGACAGAGAGTAAATGATGGCAGAACTGCTCCTTTAGTTTTGTTAGACAATTGTTTGGACAGCTGTGCAGTAAAGCGGTGCTTGCCAAACTAGGAAGAACCATCTCTGAAGGACATAAGAAGGTGAGTTGGCAAAATGACTGAGATGGCCAATCAAAGAAGGCAGGCATTACCATTACTGTTGTTTACAGCAGCAAAGTGTGAATTCCAGCATGATACTTCAGTTTTAACGGTCAAAAAGTGACATTTATGTAGCTTAACATTTAGTATCTGACAACTGTATTATGATAGAAATGATAAATGATCGAAATGTATTCGGACAAGATTAGTTTTACATGAAGAGTTTTAAAATAATATTATTATCAGTGTCAGGTAAGAGTAAGATGCTTGTCTAGATTTTTCTCCTCACTTATAGGCTTATTATTAACAGCCACTTCTATAAACCCGTGAAGTTGACTTATATAGGGTTTTTTATAATAAATTAAAATTGTATTAACAAATAATAAATTAAAAGACATATATATCATACGTGAGCAAGCACAGCACATGAATTTTGTAACGCCCACATAGAAAACACACATTCCCACCTCTGTAAAAAACACGGACATGGTAGTCCCATCTGAATCGGAACAGAAAATCACAGACGTTGTGATTTTCAAACTCAAATGTCATTTAGAAAACTAGTCATGTCCGCATAGGGCTTAAGACAATAATTTGTCCGTTTTTGGACCTTGGTATTTCTAAAACCCTGCATATGGCTTTGATTTTAGTGTATTCTCAATGGTTGCTAAGGCGTTACTAGGGCTGTGTCCAAAATTGCCCCCTTAAATAGAGCACTATTTCAGGGGACAGGCATTTGTAGTGGTGTCCAAAACCATAGTGCACTTATTCAATCCCACAATGCAACGCAATAACGAGTGTACAACCAATGTACGCTTAACGGCTAGATAATACCCATAATGCACTGTGTGAGTCACGTGCCGAATTAATTCCTGAGTCACGGTAGAAATCATATAGGTATAAATTCCTTTTTAATTGATTATCAAATTGTTTACTTAAGGCGAGACACTACAGGTGAATAGGGTACAATTTTTAACTAGCAGATATCACCATGAAACTTTCCCAGTTGATTACCTACATTAAGATGAGAAAAAAATGTATTACAAATTTTCTGTAATTTAATGTTTAAATATGCAAATTAGGCAATATCTAATTAAATATGCGCTAATTTGTATACAGTATATTTTAAAAAACGAAATCTGAGTATTGGATAAAGCCAGGTTAAAAAATATTTTTTCATTGTATATATTATGGATATCTACTTTTGTTATCCTGTAAATCAGAATGTACTATCAATAGCCTCAAAAAAATTATTTTCGCCATGTTTTTTGGAATAAAATGTTATATAAATCAGGCTAGGAATAATATATTTACAAATCCCTCGGTAAATGTCTTCATAATATAACTAGGTACAAGACTGGAAAGTTTGGTGTGTATAGGTGCTAATAAAAAGGAGATTTCGGACTTGGAGTATGAGAGAAAGGTAATTTTGAGAAAACGGGCTTTAAAGATTTATCATCAGCCAATGAGATTGCGCATTCAGCCCTTTTACTTTCACGATTGGTTGCTGATAAAAAGGAAATGACCATATTTGGATCCGACAGCATTGTACAGTGCTTTCCAACAGTGTATGTGATGACAGGGAGCAGACAGAGATCGCGGATCGGCGGGATGATTTACAACGACAACTTTTGTTGAATTTATGCAAAATCAACTAACGCAAACAGACAAAGTGTAGTAAAATAAAGACCTAAATGTGTATTTCAGACTTTTTTTCACCACAGTCTGAAAGAAGACATGTTATTGAAGACAAATATCCAAAAATCTCAAAATTGACCAGTAAAAAAACCCTGATGTTTTGTGTCTCGCCTTAAGGTTTATACATAGTTTCCATGACAGAGTTCAAGATAAATATTTTCATCTTACTACTAGAGCTGCGAGTTTGCTAAGTTTCAAATAACTATTAAAAAGCAAGCACACACTATGGCAGTGCTCGGCAACAGGCCGTCCATCTGGCCCGCGCCTGCAGCCAAATTATTTTGATAGCGGCTGGTTCTGAAATAGATCTGTCATGACAGCAACAGTTACTCACAATCACTTCGTCTTTAGCGATTTTGCCTTCAAAATAAAAGTACGAGAATGTTTTTGCTGCAATGTTTTATTTTGAGATAAAACGAGAGCTTTTAATTGGAAAAGTTCTGGAAGACATTCAAAAGAGTCTGTGGATTGCTTCGTTGCAGATAAGACACACCGGCTTTGCATTCACAAAACTAGGTAGGATGAACCCGCCCAATCTCATCCCAAGGCGTCATATACTGACGCTTTTGACATTTCGTCTACATCCAACGCACATGGCATCCTTTAGCGTCAATATGAGATGCAGATAGATATGGGCCAGAAGGCGCCTCCTAGCGGTCTAACCCTAACCCTACCCCAGACCTAAACCTACCCATAACCGAACAAAGCTCTGTGCGTGTCATATTGACGCTAAAGGGTGCCCTGTGCGTTGGATGTAGACGAAATGTCAAAACTCAAAAGCGTCAGTATATGACGACCCTAGGATGAGAATGTGTTGGATGAACGCATAGTTGTCTTTCCATTCTTCTTTGTATGCCCTATTTTCACTGTCAACTTTCCTCTTTAGACTCTTTGATAGAGCCATTTTCTCTCACCAGCTAGCTTAAATGTTAACATCACTCTGCACACGACATAATAGCGTACCTCCAGCATGCAAAAAAAATAACAAAATATGCAGTTTAGTACGTGAGGATGCCAAGGAATAATTCTGAGTGTAAAAGCAGGCTACGTCAAATAATTAT
The DNA here is from genome assembly GCF_965113295.1 of Leuciscus leuciscus. Taxonomy (NCBI): domain Eukaryota; kingdom Metazoa; phylum Chordata; class Actinopteri; order Cypriniformes; family Leuciscidae; genus Leuciscus; species Leuciscus leuciscus. The sequence continues at coordinate 19,476,320 of NC_138736.1, read as the reverse complement.
TACAATAAGTTAGGCTCCATTGTGTAACAAGCAAATTAAAATGATACACATTTATTATTCACAATATGGAATAAGGAAATAAAACACAGTTTGTTAAAGGAACACTTCACCCATTTGCATTAAGCTTTGTATCATTAGAAACCCAGTCATATTTTTGAATGGTCATGCATTATTTCCTCATTTTCCCCTGAGACAGGAGAAATGCGTATTTCAGTGTTGCAGTTCCTGCTTATAATGATGTAAAAATCGTCATTTTGCGTCATTCTAAGCAGGAAGTCCCATATCATTGTAGAGGGGTTGAGACTACAAACACTCGTTCCTCATTTTTCCAGGGGCTGGGACCCACTCACGCTACAGACCTATTACAGATCAGTGGGTGGGACTTCACTTGCAGAAACTAAAAACAATATCCGCCATCTTGTTTGGAAGCTAAGCTATAAGGCGCTGTGGAGCCAGATGTGAAGTTATGACAATGGCGGAAGGTACTCAATAGGATATGTAAGAAGAGGATTTCGAAAGTCTGATCCTCAAATCAGATGTCCGTGGCTACCTTTACGAGCCGCAATAGAGAAGAGCAGCTGAGGCTGATGGAGGAACAGGAGGCGGCTGCTGCGGCTTCTGCAGCCGAGGCAGAAGACCTGCCTGTTGCGGATGAGGAGCCCGGACTGGCTCGAGCTGGGAAGGACTGGTGGCGCTTGTGCTCTCACTGAGCGCCTATGGACACAGAGATAGAGTCCGTCTGCTGTAAAGAATTTCAACAATGCCAATTTCTCCTGGACGAAATATCTGAATCAGACGAGGACACGGACGTTTGTGTTGTGAACCATCCTAGTTTCTGGATTAGTGGGAGTGGCTTGCGGAGCTGTGCAATGTGGTGCATTGTGGGAGTTGTTGTCTTCCATATAAATGCGCCCTAAAGTTACTTTCTGTCTTTCCTCGGTCAAGAAGGCACAAAATTCGAAATTGATGTTACATTTCGACAACATATATGACCCACTTTCAATAAAGATTAATGTTCCCACAGGTGAAATGCTCCTTTGACTATGTTCTGGCCCGCCATCTAGTGGCGAATTATTTTTTTGGGCCCGATGCCAAACTTGCTTGGCGACCCCTGCACTATGGTAAAGCGGCAGCCCTTCCGGCGCACCCAATGTCCGAAGTTCACTCACTTGTTTTCATTCACTCCCTCATGTGAACTTTATTAGTGGACTAATGCAGGGAATAGTGAATAAAAGTATAGAGGGCGATTTCAGACACAGCCTAGGTGTTTGCTAAAGTGTTTGCTAAGGTGTCTTGAGTGTTTCTTTCTCATTGCTATGCATTTGCCAAGGTGTTTTGAGTGTTTTAACATGTTACTAAGTGGTTTTTAAGGTGTTGCTATTGGTTGCAGATAGTTGCCTAGGTATTTTGAGTGCTTATGAAATATGTGGTAGCTAGGGTGTTGTGGGTGGTTGCCAGGGCATTGCTATGTAGTTGTGAAAGTGTTTTTTATATGTTTCAGCATGTTGTTTCAGTATGTACTTTTTAAGGTGTTCTGGGTGGTTGCTAGTGCAATGCTATGCAGTTGTTAAGATGTTTTAAGAGTTAAGCATATTGCTGTATGATTGTTAGAGTGTTCTGGGTGGTGGCCAGGGAATGTGGTTGCTATGGTGTTTTGAGTGTTTTTAGCATGTAACTAATGGTTTTTATGGTGTTGTTTGTGGTTGCAGGTAGTTGCTAAGCAATTTTTAGTTGTTATGATCACATTGCTAAGTGGTTACTAGGACACTGTTATTGAGTTGTTAAGGTGTTTTTAGTGTTTTAAGCATGTAACTAATGGTTTTTACGGTGTTGTATGTGGTTGCATGTAGTTGCTAAGCTATTTTTAGTTGTTATGATCACATTGCTACTGTGGTTGTTAGGGTGTTCTGAGTGGTTGGTAGTACACTGCTATGTACTGTAGTTGCTGAGTTTTTTTAAAGTTTTTTTTAGTTTTTTTTTTTACTATACAGTATATTGTGGCTATATTTAGTATATTGTAGCCATGTGGTCTCCATGGTATTATCAATGGTTGCCAAGGCATTTCTAGATGTTTTGCTAAGGTGTCTTGATTGATTCTGGCATATTGTGCGGTTGCTAAGTTTTTTTTAGCATGTTGCTATTTGGTTGTTAGGGTGTTCTGGGTGGTTGCCAGGTCATTTCATGCAGTTGCGAAGGTATTCTTAATATTTTAGCATGTTTTAGGGTGTTGTTGGTGCATGGTTACAAGTAGTTGTTAAACTATTTTGGGTGGTTCTAGGTGGTTTTTGGGGCACTTCAATGCAATTGCTAAGGTGTTTTGAGTGGTTACGCATGTTGGAATAGGTTGTGGTTGCTAGGGTGTTGTGGGTGGTTGCTAGTGTACTGCAATATAATTGCTAAGGTGTTCTGAGTGTTTAAGCACTTTGCTATGTGGTTGTTAGGGAGCTCTGGCTGTTTGCTAGGGCATGTCATGCAGTTGCTAAGGTGTTGTTGAGAGGTTATGCATGTTGGTATAGTCTGTGGTTGCTAGGGTGTTGTGGGTGGTTGCTAGTGAACTGCAATGTAAATGCTAAGGTGTTTTGAGTGTTTAAGCACTTTGCTATGTGGCTGTTAGGGAGTTCTGGCTGTTTGCCAGGTCATGTCATGCAGTTGCTAAGGTTTTTTGAGTATTTTTAGCATGTAACTAATATCTGTTTTTTATGAATTGCATATAGCATATGTTCAAATTGCAAGACTGTTTTTCACATCTTAGTTTTTCACATATTTTAATGATTATCCCATTTTGAGAACTATAGTCAGTCTTTTATTCTTTTATCCCCATCTGCTGATGCCTCTACTCTTAACATCTGTATGCTAAGAGAAAATTAAATTGGAGATATTAAAGGCTCCCTTTACATAAAAAAAGTGTTTCCCTGGTGATGGAGTTGTGAGGAAGGTATATGCGGATGAGGGGCAGGTGGGCACCTAAACACCGTGTGACGGGATCTGACAGGGTGGGCAAACCCCGCAGGCAAAACACCATCTGTTCCGTAATGGCTTCTGGGAGCAGCAAAAGCAACAATGTAGTGACAGCACCTGGATGTGAGAGCTGACAGGCCCTGCATGCTATCCCATGATGCCTTGCAGGTGAGTGCAGCACAGGGATGCAATGGTGTGAGATCTCTCAGGGCTGTCTATTCAGATACAGGACAGGAAGATGACACACAGCCAGCACAAGTGGATACAATCAGCGCGCATTCTGCACGGCTGCAAAAAATGAACGTGGAGTAACACGTTATGACAAGACAAGACTCCCACATATAAAAACACAGCAGCATTGTCAGATCATGCTGATTCAAGAACGCAGAACAAGCATGAAAACAAGAAGCGAGATTTATCTCACGAACCAATCATATCCAACCATGGCGTGATGGAGGCTTTAGGTGTGATCAACTTAAAGCGGTGCTGTGCAGACCGATTTGTGCAAGGCATCAAAGTGCCACGAGAGTGATTCGAGCAAGAACAGTCTATTCTCTAATCACTCTTGCGGTACAAAGTTGTCAAACAATTATCGGTCTGCGCAATGCTGCTTTAAGTCGAACACACCTATTGTCTCTTCTTGCGATACCTTCTCCCATTCATTCTCAATTACCCCACCAAAGCCACCGCACACTTTAGGGTTCTGTTAAAACTCAATGGGCTCAGGGGAGGCAAGAGAGATGTGGCCTACCGCTGTAAAGCCGCTTACGCTGCTGGACAGTGTTACTTCAGAAAAACAAGTGATTTAAACACTTATTAATGTCACATTGTGTAATATTTGCATTGTTTTATGTGTGTGTGTGTGTGTGTGTGTGTGTATATATATATTATACTGTATGTATATACACTACTGTTCAAAAATGTGGGACCGGTAATATTTTTTAATAAGGATAAAGAACATCTTTAAAAAAGTCTCGTGTTCACCAAGGCTGCATTTATTTGATCAAAAATATGGTAAAACAGTAATATTGTGAAATATTGCAACAAAATATTTTATTAATATAATAAATATAAATATTTTTGTGGAAACCATGATAGATTTTTCCCCCAGGGTTTTTGACGAGCAAAAGTTCAAAAGAACAGCATATAAATATTCTGTAGCATTAAAAATGTCTTAACTGGGACTTCTTGGTCAATTTAGTGTTTCCTTGCTGATAAAAAGTATTAATTTCTTTAAAAATATATATCTTACCGACCCAAACCTTTAGAGCGGTATAGTGAATATATAGCACTTTCATTGTAAGTTAATTATATGCAAGTTTCATCACCTACTTGCTTGCTACAATTATGCCATCAAATGTAGATATAGCAAAATTTAAAACACCTTATGAACAAAGAATCAATTTCAGCATGGTCCGTTTTAAAAACAAATTGAAATTGTGTGCAGCGTGAGTGCGATGCCTTCATTGCCTCTAAGACAGTAAGGCAGCTGTACTGAGTGAAAGCGTTTGAGAGAATGAATAGCCTAGCGATTGCCCTCTGCTGCCCTCCTTCATAATATCAACCACCTACTCTTGCTCTTTTCTGCTGACTCTGGTGGGTTGCTGGGGGTTTCAGGACACTGCTCTAGTGCAATTCGTTCTTCTGTAGTTTTTCTACCAACCCCTCTCTCTCTCTCTCTCTCTCTCTCTCTCTCTCTCTCTCTCTCTCTCTCTCTCTCTCTCTCTCTCTCTTTATATCTAATGTCTCCTGGTTCATCGCAGTGTCATGCAAAAAGTATATCAGATGGTTGTGGCTAAAACAGATTTTGTAGGTTCAAGCTGACTTGTGTCATTGTTTGTATGTTAAAATACATTATCCTATCCCAGCTAAATGTGCAGAGGTGTATATGAATATTGATTCCACTGAAAAAGTGTAAACACTTCAACATCCCATCTAGCCTGATATCATCTCAACAAATAGCATGATTTTTTTGTATCTCTTATATTATCTGTTTATTCAACCAATTGCAGACAGGGTAAGTGTTCAGAAAAGCTCTAACGGATAGATAGATGGTTAGAATTGTAGTAAATTGAATGTAGAATAATAAATTGTTTTATTATGTTGGAGTAAAAGAGAGTACAGTAAAACGAGAAACAAAACTAGCACAGCCATGACAGGTCATCAGTCAGTTATACAATTTAGTGGTAATTATGCTAATATTTGACTGCAAATGTAACCACTGACCAATTGCATTCAAGTATTCCACAGAATCAGGTACTTAATACATATACATGACACATTATTGATTAATACAGTCATTTATTCATCTATTCATTCAGGAAGAGCCTCTCTTTTATTGCTATGCCTTATTCTGTAGAATGCAGTTTAATGACACCGTGGTGTTTAACATCACAAGCAAAGCTGATAGTGTTTCCTTTAGAAGTGGCAAAAGCACAACAGCATACGGCAGATAACTATTTCAGTTGTTTGCTATATAGTAAAGGCATAGAGTGTTTTTCAACTGTAAATGTCAAAAGACAGTGAAAAAGAGCAATAGGTAGTACTACATCACGAGTGTAATTCAAAGCAGATACAGTAAGCAAACTGCATTCGCTCAGTAGGGAAGAATTCACAGTGCGCTCTGCTTTTAAAAGGACAGCTCACCTTAAAAGGAACATTTTGTCATGATTAACCTGTTCCATTCCCTGAAATCTCATTCACATCCAATTTTAAAAGTAGGAAATTGACAGGCAATGCCAGTTTTGATGTCACCATCACCAAACGCCAATGGAAAACTGATGCGACAATGCATGTGTCTTTGAATATGCTGAATGAAGGATGAGATTTCAGAGCTACAGCAGAGTGGAAAATTATCATTGAATAATGAATTAAACTGTCCGGCTTCAGAAGACTTGTAATGAAGAGTCTACTTACTGTATTTTGACAGCCATGGTAACTATGAACTTGTCATTGTATGAATAAAATACAGGGGGAAAAAAACAGCACACAGATTTGTAATTTTGGCATGGACTTTTCTTTAAAACCTGACAGTGCCTAGTGTGCAACCCTTCTGTGTCCTTGAACACATTTGCTGAAATGCCCACTCACTTTCATTTGGATTTCTGCAGTGTGAGACCCTCTGTAACCTTTCTCGCCCCCAATCACAGCCATACACACACACACACACACACACACACACACGCTGTCAGAGTGTCAGTGAAGTGAACTTGCACTCAGGTCTCATTACCTCCCACACACCCCACTGTGTGATGCTGTAATCTGACAGTATGAAGGATGCTTCAAAGACACAGAAAAATCGACTTTAACATCGCAATACATGCAGTAAGCTCCCCGAAATCCATCAGTAAACAGCCCAACGTGTACTCTGACAAAATATAAATGCCACCAAATAGACAGAACGGAATTATGTTGATAGTAAATGACAAAAAACTGCATCTTATGCACAATTTTTTTGGTCATGTAAGCTAAAATGTGCTTCATGTGCCAACATCTAAATTCATTTTTTTATTCAATTAATACATTAATTATAATGACTGAATCAGTATACAAGGTTACAATTACGAAAATCATTTGTAAGGCTCAGATCATTTCTAAGTTAAATTAGTCCAATGAAATGTATAACTGTAGTTTATATTATTCCCTTTCATTAAGTCATTAACTATGGCCCAAGACTCCAGCATTCCCCTACATAGGACAAGCGGTTTGATTAATGGATGGATGGATGGATGGATGGATGGATGGATGGATGGATGGATTTTTTGCAGTTTAACAGTCTTCACACATTTATTTGATATGTTCAGAGTTGAAACTGATCCAGGAGCTCAAAAAATCCCTCTACAAACCACAACACGACCTGACAAGCAAAGCCAGAACAGCTACAGCGATCGTAGTTGATGTCATGAAAGTAGAAGCAAGAGACTTTAAACAAGCAGAATTTTTTTTTTAAATATTGAGGCAATATACAGGAGTCTGACAGAAGCAGATCCTCAGGGCATACCTCTTCATATTCTCTTACTTGCAGAGTCTGATCCAAAATGAAATACTAGATTTAATCTAGAACAGCCATGAATTCGTGAATGAATAAATAGAATTAACTTGATGCCACAAATAGCCTAAATGGTACACCATTTCTCATTTATTATTATTAGTTTAAGTAGTTTATTGAGGGTGGATTTGTAAAATTAGGACTACATGCCTGCTCACATATTGGACTGAACACGTAATGCGCATGTGCGCGACTTCTGCTTTTTCGCGGGTTTGCGTTTTTGAGATTTGCGCAGAGATAACGGATAATCGTTTGCACCTTCGAACCTATTTCAGGGAGTGCGTTCTCGAGACACCAGGCACTGTTTTGTGCGGATAGGCGGCCGGAGCGCGTTAAGTTTTCCTGTTAGAACGTGTTGTGTTAGCGGCCCCTAATAACTAATGATCTTCGCAACGGAAGTGAATCAATCAATCAATCAAAACTAACTTTAGCTGGACAATAACTTTATCCTAGAGCTGTTGTAAAACCTAAACAATCTGTTACGGCAATTTCCTATTATCTCTCTAAAGCTGCTTTGAAACAATATTGTTAAAAGCGCTATATATAAATAAATAAAGGTGACTATTACAACGTTTTTTTTATTTTTTATTATTGGTGAAGTTGGAAGTTCACTCAAAAATTATTAGTCTATCATTTTCTCATCCTCATGTTGTCCCAAGCCTTCTTTCTTTCTTCTCCACAGAAAACAAAAAGGAGATGTTAGGCTGCTGACAGTCTCAGTCACCATTTACTTTCATTGCATTTTTTTTCGATACAATGGAAATGAATAGTGACTGTCTGAGCTCTCTCAATCTACCTGACATATTTTTTTAACGTACCACAGAAGAAAGAAAGTCTTATGGTTTTGGAACAACATGAGGTTGAGTAGCCTGAATGATAACATAATTTACATTCAGGTGAACTCGTCCTTTAAATGAGTAAGAGCAAGTAAATCCTTACTCATGGATTGAGCTTTTATGAAACATATGGCTTCATTTTCACACTGCCAAGTTCATATTTAAGCTGTTTTGAACTTATAACGCCAATTGAAACATTTAACAATGCACATTCAGAAAGCAAAAATCCTATGTCATTATTTAATATTAGTCTTCACATGATTTTCAGAACTGAATCATGAAGAATAATGTTCACAAGCTCCATATACACTCCAAAACCATTAAAAAAAAATAAAATAAAATGAAGACCTATAAAAACTTCTTCACAAAACTCTGATATTTCTTTCTACGAACATGTTGTATTAAACGCCAGCCGTTACACAATTCAATGTCTAAGGAACTTAAACTTTCCAGCTCATGCATAAGAGATTAAAGTGCTTCCGAAGTCTGTTTTGAATGTTCAGTAATTCCCAGGACAGAGTGTGTGTGAGTGATTTGGACTCCGGTATAAAATCAAAGTCTCTGAAACACTCGTGTCTTACCTGTTGGCCCCTCCAGACTTTCCGCACAGACCCTGGCGATGAGAAACAGCAGAACAGCATACAGGTTCATGGTAGCGTTTAGTCCAGCAGGTAAAGAAATACAGTCAGTGAGTGTGGTAAATATCCTGCTGCTGCGCCACTGAGTTTCATCCAGAGACGCGCAGCACAGACCCCAGATCTGCCCGCTGACGTCACGACAAACTATTAAACCCCCTTACAACTCCAGAGATGAACCCAGTGAGCAGAGGAAGGGCTATGGCGCCTCTCTGTGGTTATTCACCAAAAAAAAACATTAGTTAGCTGCTGCATCTAGATTGTTGTTGAGGCAAACTGATCGTCCAGTCGAAGCTTGAAAACACATACGACATAGGCCTAGTTCTCATTTCCTAGTCTGGAGCCTCATCGGATGAAAACAATAAAACAAAATTAAATATAAAAATAAAAACAATTAAGGTTAAAGAAATTAGACAAAAAAGATTAGGCATTCAAGATCTCTTGAAGCAGTTCGTAAATCGGTTGAAAAACACACACACACACACATATATATATAAAAGCTGACTTTTGCATGATTATATATATATATATATATATATATATATATATATATATATATATATATAATCATGCAAAAGTCAGCTTTTTTTCCAAAAGATAAGAAAAACTGCAACATAAAAAAAGGGAACTACAAAATTACAGAATTAAAAACAACACTAAATCACAAAATATAAAGTAATAAAGCAAAAATCATAAACATCATGTGACATTCAAGATTTATTGCTAATTTGTATCTGAGTAAGAGCAGGCAAGAGGAAAATATTTATAAACCAAGAGTGGTTGTACACAAAGTTAAAATCTGCAGAAGTGAGATTCAAAAAGTCAACCCTTTGCCGATCTCCTCTCAGTGGCTCTTTGTAAATAACCCTCTTCTTGTCCTCTTAAAACCATTTTCACTGCATGGGTCTTGGGATGGATGCACTGTTGAGTTCTCTGGATTGAGCACCCTTGCATTACAGGAGAAGGACTTCTGAAGAGCTAGAATAATAAACAGTTATTTGTAGAAATTTGTAAAACTTTTTTGATCGTACCTGGAACCTTTATTAAAAAAAAAAAAAAAAAAGAAGTAAAAAGACCAAAAGTGTTGATGCTTAGTTCTCCTGGAGATCTATCAGTCTACAAAGAGATCCATATACCTGGTTTAGGTCCAACCTAGCTCCAACACACCTGCTTCAAATTAATCCAGCAAGAGAAGCCAGAAAATGGCCATTGCAGATGTGTGTCTGATTAAAGCTGGAACAAAATTCTGCATGATCTCCAGGAGAAAGATTGAGCATTCCGGATTCAGAACATTTATCTTATGTATCATGTCTTTGCTGAGAGGAACAGTAGAGTATTCAGGGGAGCTTGGGCAAAGCCGACTTGACAGGTAGCAGGGGCGAAGCCGGCAGGGCAAGGAGCTGAGGCGGCTCTGGGGGAAACAGTGACTTGACTTGACTTGACTTGAGAAACACACAGATGGAACATTCAACAGGTAAACATTCGAAAATGATCTGGCACAGGACTGCAAATACATGCGCTCAAACAAAACAAGACAACACTCATAAGCCACATATTCACACAAAACATGACAACTTGAAAGCACGCAGCCAGTGAAAAACACAAGTGATATACTCAACAAAATGCTCATCTCGTGCGCTCACAACAGAATACAAAGACACAGAGCATGAATGTCCGAATCCTGACACAGAACCGAAACCAAACTAGACCTAAGTGCCGGGATCTGTACGACACGCTCAGCACACAAAACAACTTACGTGGACAGAAGAGCGCAAAGCTCAAGAATGCTCGAAACTGCACGCACACACAATAGGCCTACAAGAAAGTAAGGGGAGGAGTGAAAAGTGCAGCTTTTTTATATATTTTATAAATATGACAACAATCATATAACCCAGAGATCGCAATGTCAGAGAGTTAGGGAATATTACATAATTTATACACATAAAAACATGATATCAGAGTTTTAAAATCAAACATTTTAAAAGGTGCATTGTGTGATATTTAGGAGGGTCTGTAGACAGAAATACCAGCAATAACATATACATAACTGTTTTCAGTGGTGTATAAAGACCTTACATAATAAACCATTATGTTTTTATTACCTTAGAATGAGTCATTTCTATCTACATACACCACAGGTCCCCTTACATTGAAATCAACAGTAGCCCTAAACGTACAAACGCGTTTCGTCACTATGTTGTTCTTCATGCAAAGAAGCTAAAGTCAGTGAATAAAACACTGACACAATGATGAACAAGTAACAATAATGTTCGCAATAACATATCGTTTTTTTAATTTTTTTATTAAGTAAATATAATGTATTTATCTTTGTAAAGAAACCTCATTGCTTAACTGGTTAATCTCTGCTATCGCGCTGCGTTCATATTCTGGGCTCATCTGATTTTTTGTACATAGTAGGCTAGCCTATAGCCTACTTTATTATTATTTTAGTATCATAATGATGATTAATAAATGCACGCACAATTATCTGTGAACTTGATAAATTCAGCAGATATGTAGTTTTATGCACAAACAAATGCCTTTCAGCTTATGTGTGCAAAATTCAGAACTAAATGAATGTGCAGCAATTTGTACAAATAGAGAGTCTGCAGGCCTAGCTTACATGTTGTAGCCATTAAATAAGTGCATTTAGTTTCATTTTTGTTAAAATATTATAATGTTCTTTTTTTTCATCTATGTTGATTATGAAAAGTGAACATGAGTAAGTTAGGATGCGCAATATATCGGGAGACATGGTGTGGGTCAGACATGATTTTGACTTCATTAAGTTTTGTTTTGTAGAAAGCCTTTCTTTAAAGTGAATTTCGTTTTATATAGCCTAAATTGTATCTTCATTTTAAGATTTTTTTTTTTTTTATCAACCATTTGCCTGGATTTAATAAATAAGCAAATATAGCAGACAATATAATCATGACATGGAGGCGCCGGCGCGTCACTTGCATTGCACGTGAACTGGAGCACATTTCATCATAAATTAACCGAAACTCCGTGTAGGCCTATGCCTCACAGACATGAGAAATAAATCTAGAAAGCTTGAAATGTCTTTAATCGAAACAATTCAAATAGGCTACTCTCTGATTATGTAATCCATTATGTGCTTTTCTCTCTATAGGCGCGTTCACTACGGAGATGGCGATCGTCAACTTCATCTTTGCAGCCGACAATGACACAGAAAACAGTTTATTAATAAAAATCAATGTGCGCGTGTCACCGGATTTACAAATGCACATCTTGCTTGTTGCACGCACACATAATTATGTCGAAATAACGAGATATTATGTTGAAATAATATTATTAATAATAATAAATCTTTAAGAATATTTAATTGAATGCTGAATGTTGTGCTTGTTCAATTTAATACAATTAAAACTGTAAATTTGATAATTAAAATAATTGAATATTAAATATTGAGGGGCCAAGGTTTGCAAATTTATTAATAGTATTTATATAATAGCTCCCCCTTGTCAATGATCTAGCACCCCCTCAGCACCTGCGTTAAAAACTCCCTGGCGCCGCCCCTGTTGTTTAAACCAATGAGCATTAACCCTTGTGTGGTGTTCATATTTGTGTGATTCAGCCAGTGTTCGTGGGTCTGGTGGACCCGCTGCATTTTTGGGTTTTTAATTCAACACAATCAAAAAAACTCAACAGATGTTTACTTCATCCCAATTACAAGCAATATAAACAGCATGGTTAATATTTTCTCTTTACCTTTGTTAATCACATTTAAGAATTGCAACCTTGTGCGGGAACGGCAGGGGTAGAAACACAAAACTCACTCTTGCACTCACACTCTCTCTCACACGCACGCACACACTCACGCACGCACACACACACACACACACACACACACACACACACACACACACACACACACACACACACACACACACACACACACACACAAAACACACACACTCACTTGGATATGTGGTTTACGGGGACTCTCCATAGGTGTAATGGTTTTTATTGGTGTAAGGTGTGTGGTCATTGAAAATGTGTTCTGATATACAGTATATTCTTCACAGAAAATGAGTCTGAGTTTGAAAAAATAATTAATCGTCAAGTCATCTTCATTTATATAGCGCTTTTAACAATGTAGATTGTTACAAAGCGGCTTTACAGTAATAATAGGAAATTAAAGTAACAGAGATTGTTTTGGCTTTATAGCAGCTCTAGAATAAAGTTATTGTCCAGCTAAATTTAATTTTGATTGATTCACTTCCGTCGCAATGATCATTAGTTATTAACTTAGGGGCCGCTTACACGACACCGTTTTAACAGAAAACTCTTAAGTTATCTCTACACAAACTTTAAAAACGCGAACCTGTGAGAACGCTGATGGCGTGCACATGCGTTCAGTCTATAGGGATGCAGGTTTGAATATATGTGCACAGGCGTGTAGTCCTTCCCTACAAACCAACCCTCAACAAACTACTTGTCTGGCCTTAAAATGTATAATACAGAATGTTTTTACGCGTAGCCACGTAAACCGGAATTATCCAGACAACGCTTTACCTGTAGAGAGGTAAAGGGAGGGGAGGGAGGCCTTCACAGGGGAGAGACTAGTTGACACTTCAGGACTGCGTTGTCATCGCGTCCAGGCGCAGGTCCTTCATCAGATCTGGATACGGCCTGGATCCGGCGGACTGCGGTAAACCTCGGGATAAACAGATAGACTAATATTAGCGTAGATGCCATTCTTTTTCTGATGTAACGAGTAAATCAGGATTTATGGGAAGTGTTCCCGGTTCCGGCTGATCTAATTTATGCAGCCTAACATTGAATTATAGAAGTCTATAATGTGTTATGTGTATGCTAGGTCAAGGAGATGTGTTTTTAGTCTAGCTTTGAACTGTGTTTGCTTCCCGGAAAATGTTAGGAAGGCTGTTCCAAAGTTTTGGTGCTAAATAGGAAAAGGATCTACCGCCAGCAGTCGATTTTGATATTCTGGGTATTATCAACCGGCCGGAATTTTGAGATCGCAATAGACGTTGTAGACCGTGTTGACAGTTGCCATTGGTTACGGCTATGACGTGATCACGTCAGGGGGCGGGGGATGGAGATTACGTTACCAGAGTCTGTAGTGTGTCTAGGCTGTGTGTGCGAAGCTACAATAAAGGCTGGTGTGTTCAACACGGAGATTGTTATTTCAAACGTGCACATCTACATGGTGTCAGAATGGCTCAAGGACTCCGCCGGATCGACCCGCTCGTCTTCAATGAGGATATCGCTCACAACTGGGAGAAGTTCAAACGGGAATGGCGCGTTTACAGCAACGCCGGACTATCAACAGCTAGCAAAAAGGTGAAGGCCTATACGTTTCTTAACCTTGCCGGCCCGGAGGCGCTGGATAAATTCGACACGTTTGACTTCGAGGGGGACGAAGATCGAGAGGACCCCGACGTCCTCGTACAGAAGTTTGAACAGCTATGCCTGCCAGTAAAAAACTTAATTATGGACAGACATGCATTTAACACGACCAACCAGAAACAACATGAGTCAGTCCAGTCTTATGTTTCCACACTGAAAATAATGGCCAAGAAATGTGAGTTTGGTGCACTAAATGATGAACTGATCAGAGACCGTCTGGTCTGTGGGATCCACAGTGACCCTGTCCGTGCACAGCTTTTAAAGGAGAAGAAGCTGACATTAAATTCTGCCATTGAAATTTGCATGTTACATGAACAGTCTGAGAAGGGCAACAGAGAGTTAAAGAAGGAAGCAGAGGTGTGCACAGTGCAATTCAACCCATGCCCAAACTGCGGTGGGCAACATGCACCTGACCGCAGCAAATGTCCAGCTTTCAACAAGCGCTGCAACACCTGTGGGAAGCTCAACCACTTCTCAAGATGCTGCAGATCAGGACGACCATCCACCGCCACCAGGCCAGCACAGCTCCCGCCCCCTACTGCAGGTAGGGGCAGATACGCACACGTGAGTGAACTGGACATGCAACCAACACAAGAACTGACTGATGTGTTTCACTGCGAGAGCATAGAAATGTTTTACTGTGAAAGCATAGACCAACCACAGGATGTGCGTGAGCGAGATGAAAGGTTTGCTCAACTATCTGCATGCAACACTGGCAGACAACTGATTGCGAAAATTGACACTGGGGCCAAATGCAACGTAATATCCAGGGCGTTGCTACAGCACACTGATCCTACTGCTCACATTAATCTCAGCAAGAAAGCAAACCTTGTCGCCTATGGGGGTCACATCATCCAGACTCTTGGTGCAGCAGACGTGAACTTTACTTGTGGTTTGCTGCAATTCCAAGTTGTGGACAGGAACGTTAAACCGCTGCTGGGTCTCAGAGACAGTGTCAGACTTGGTTATGTAACTTTCGCTCCAGAAGTGCATGCCGTCCTCCAGCATGAAATGCCAGAGCTGTTAGAATACAAGGACCTGTTCGACAACAGCACCATTGGCAGGCTGCCTGTGGTCTACCACATGCGCCTGGATGATACTGTGCCCCCCACCATATGCGCTCCAAGACGAGTGCCGCTGGTCATGAGGGATAAGATCGTGGCAGAGCTCCACAGAATGACCAAGTTGGGAGTTATCACACCGATTCAGGAGCCTACTGAGTGGGTATCAGCCATGGTGGCCGCGAAAAAAAGAGACGGCAGCATCAGACTATGCATCGACCCTGTCAACCTCAACAAAGCCCTCCTCAGGCCCCGTCACCCCCTGAAGACCGTGGAGGAGGTGATCGCCGACATGCCAGATGCCAAAATGTTCAGCATTCTGGATGCTAAGTGTGGCTTCTGGCAAGTGCCGCTCAGCAAAGACTCCTCAAAACTCACCACCTTCATGACTCCCGTGGGCCGCTATGCCTTCCTCCGAATGCCCTATGGCATCACCACAGGGAGTGAGGTTTTTCAGAGGTGCATGGAGCAGCTTTTTGAGGGGCAGCCATGTGCAATTGTGATCGACGACATCCTGGTGTGGGGCCGCTCAAGAGAGGAGCATGATCTGCGCCTTCGCCAAGTCATGGACAGAATACGGGCTGTCAGCCTCAAATTGAACCCTCACAAGTGCCGGTTCAGGGTCACCGAAGTCCCCTATGTCGGTCACCTACTCACCGACCAGGGTGTTAAACCTGATCCTGCCAAGACAGCTGCTGTCCGCCTGATTCCCCCCCCCCCCCCCCCCCCCCCAAAGGAAAAGCACAGCCTCCAGAGGTTCCTAGGTATGACCAACTACCTGGCCAAGTTCATACCGGGTTACAGTGAGCTCACTGCACCCCTGCGTGAGCTCTTGCGTCAGGATGCGGACTGGTGCTGGCTGGAGCCCCACACGGCAGCATTCACCAAACTGAAAGAGGTCATCGCCAGCCCCCCGGTGCTGAAATACTTTGATGTTCACCAACCTGTGGTACTGTCAGCTGACGCCTCGCAGCATGGACTGGGTGCTGTCTGTCTCCAAAACAACAGGCCAGTGGCTTTTGCTTCAAGGGCCCTCACAGAGACGGAATCGCACTACGCTCAAAAAAGGAGCTCCTGGCCCTTGTCTATGCCTGCACCAAATTCCATCATTACATATACGGACGGGCTGTGACCGTTGAAACTGACCATCAGCCCCTCATCACCATACTGAAAAAGCCACTACACACTGCCTCCGCACGCATCCAAAGGATGATGCTGCGCCTACAGCGCTATAACCTCAATGTCACCTACAAGAGGGGCAGGGAGCTCTACGTCGCTGACGCTCTTTCCCGTGCATATTTGCCCTCCACTGACCAGGCTGAGGAAATGGAGGACTACGAGGTCATGGTGGTGGACGTCCTCTCCTCGCTCAGGGTCGAGGAACTGAAGCGTGAGACGCTGGCTGATCCTGTTTGCCGGCGTCTCTCAGAAGTTGTTACCGCTGGCTGGCCCACTACATTTAAGGAGGTGGCACGTGACCTGAGGCCATTCTACGCTATGAGAGAGGAGCTCACAACTGTCGATGGCTTGCTCCTCCGTGGTCAGCGATTCATCATTCCACACTCGCTGCAGCGCTACTATGTGCAGCAGCTGCACCAGGGCCACCCTGGTCTCGAGGCCACCAGGCGCAGGGCCAGGGAGACCATGTTCTGGCCCACCATCTACAATGACATTGAAAAAAGAGGTCTCCAAGTGTGGCCCCTGCAATGCTCTCAAGCCACACCAACCCAAGGAGCCCCTCCAATCACACGTCGTCCCTGACCTACCCTGGTCCCTCACAGCAGCGGACGTTTTTGAGTGGGAGGGAAAGGAGCATCTGGTGCTTGTTGACTCCTACTCGGGGTGGTTCGAGATAGACCGGCTCCCTGGAACTACAAGTGCCACACTGATAACCAAGTTTAAACGCCACTTTGCCACTCACGGAGTGCCACAGCAGCTCATGACAGACAATGCCGCCTACTTCACAAGTAGAGAGTTCCAGGAGTTTGCTTGCAAGTGGGATTTCTGCCATGTCACCAGCAGTCCCCAGTACCCTCAGTCAAATGGACTTGCTGAGAGGGCTGTGCGCTCTGCAAAGCACCTGCTGGAGAAATGTGCACGAGACGGAACAGACATAGATGCAGCCCTCCTCAGCCTGCGTAACACACCCAGAGAGGGACTGCCGTCACCAGCTCAGCGCCTGCTTTCCCGGCGCACCAGGGCCTTCATTCCCATGACCAAGGCCATGTATTCACCTAAAGTGGAGGTACATGTTCAGACGGCCCTGACACAGGCGAGACAGAGAAGAAAAGCCTACTATGACAAATCTGCTAGGCCGCTGACTCCACTGCGACCTGGGCAGACAGTGAGAATGCAGACACAGAGAGGCTACGACAGACTGGCGACAGTGATAGGAACGGCACCGCAACCCAACAGTTACCAGGTCAAGGCTGGAGATGCTACATATGTCAGGAACAGACGCCACCTACTCCAAACGCCTGAAACCTACGCCTCTGCCCCCTCAGCAGAGGACCCGCCTACTGCCACTGAATTCGCACCTCCGCCAAGTCCACGACATGTTGCTGTGGAACCAGAAATGGCACAGGGTCAACGGCCTCTGACTGTTACTCGCTCAGGGAGAGTATCAAAACCCAGCTCTCTCTACGATGACTTTATCACAGACCAGCTCTGTGACATGCAGACGCATTAACATTTCACCCGTATTACGGCCTCTCCTGGTGGCTATGTGGACTGTGGACACTGTTTGTCTTGTTGGTTCTGCTTTGTTTTGTTTCTTCTTTTCCTTCCTTCCTCCGTAAAAAAAAAAAAAAAAATTATATATATATATATAAATGCAGGATAGGAAAGGAAATGTGAAGTTGAATAGAGTGCTGCATGTCCTGCGCACACGTTTCATATGCGTTACCCACATGTTCATTCCACAGTTTATTGAAGTTTTCCCCTGTGCAAGTTTGTGCCCTTGTTCACTATGTGTCACTACGTACGTTCTTTGAGGGAGACACTTAACTTACGAAGGGGGATGTAGACCGTGTTGACAGTTGCCATTGGTTACGGCTATGACGTGATCACGTCAGGGGGCGGGGGATGGAGATTACGTTACCAGAGTCTGTATTGTGTCTAGGCTGTGTGTGCGAAGCTACAATAAAGGCTGGTGTGTTCAACACGGAGATTGTTATTTCAAACGTGCACATCTACAGACGTGAAGGATTATAATGCGTTAAGAGCTCGCTCAAGTACTGCGGAGCTAAACCATTTAGTGCTTTGTAAGTAATCAGCAATATTTAAAAATGTATACAATGTTTAAATGGGGAGCCAATGCAGTGTTGACAGAACGGGGCTAATATGGTCATACTTCCTGGTTCTGGTAAGAACACTAGCTGCTGTGTTTTGGACCAGCTGTAGTTTATTTATTATTGTGCAGGGCAACCACCCATAAGAGCATTACAATAATCTAGCCTTGATGTCATGAACGCATTAACTAACTGTTCCGCATTTGTCAATGAGAGCATATGACGTAATTTAGATATAGTTTTAAGATGGAAAAATGCGGTTTTACAGGTACTAGATTGACTTTCAAATGAAAGATTGGTTTCAAAGAGCACACCCAGATTCCTAACCGATGACGAAGACTTGACAGAGCAGCCATCAAGTGTTAGACAGTATTCTAGGTTATTACGTGAGGACGTTTTTTGTCCAATAATTAGAATCTCTGTTTTTTCAGAATTAAGTAGTAGGAAATTACTAGTCATCCAAATTTTTTATATCAGCTATACATTCCGTTAATTTTGTGAATTGGTAAGTTTCGTCAGGGCGTGAAGAAATATAGAGCTGAGTATCATCAGCATAACAGTGAAAACTAATGCCATAATGATATCTCCCAAAGGTAGCATGTACAGAGTGAACAGCAACGGTTCTAGCCTTGTGGTATGCCATACTGAACTTGTGATCGATAAGACATCTCTTCAATTACTGCTACAAACTGATAACGGTCAGATAAGTATGATTTAAACCATGCTAATGCAATTCCACTAATACCAACATAATGTTCGAGTCTATTTAAAAGAATGTTGTAGTCAATAGTATCAAATGCAGCACTAAGATCGAGTAACACCAATAGCGAGATACAACCACGATCAGATGATAATAGCAAATCATTTGTAACTCTAATGAGAGCAGTCTCAGTACTATGGTACGGTCTAAATCCTGACTGAAAATCCTCGCAGATATCATTTCTTTCTAAAAAGCAACATAGTTGTGAGGATACTGCCTTTTCTAGTATCTTTGACAGAAAAGGTAGATTCAAGATCGGCCTATAATTGACTAATTCTGTACGATCAAATTGCGTTTTTTTTAACAAGTGGTTTAATCATAGCCAGCTTAAAAGTTTTTAGTACGTATCCTAATGACAAAGATGAATTAATGATATTAAGAAGAGGATCTATGACCTCTGGAAGCATCTCTTTCAGTAGCCAAGTCAGTATAGGGTCTAACATACATGTTGTCGATTTAGATGATTTATGGAGTTTAGAAAATTCTCCGTCTCTTATAGCAATGAATGAATCAAATGTTTCCTTTGGGAGACTACAATGCACTCCCTGATGCGATACTGTAGTAGACGATTGCATAGTTATAATTTTCTATAATTTGAAGTGAAGTTCATAAAGTCATTACTGCTGTGCTGCTTGGAAACTTCTGGGCTTGAAGCTTTATTATTCGTTAGTTTAGTCACTGTTTCAAATAAATACCTAGGGTTTTGTTTATTTTCTTCTAATAGGGTTGAAAAATAAGCAGATCTAGCAGCTTTTAAGGCCTCTCTGTATGCAATCGAGCTATCTTTTCATGAAATGCGAAATACCTCTAGTTTTGTTTTCTTCCAGTTGAGCTCCATTTTTCTGGCTTCTCTCTTAAGGGCCTGAGTGTGCTCGTTGTACCAACCACGGCGTTGGACTATTTTCTTTAATCTTCTTTAAGCGCAATGGAGCAACTGTGCCTAAAGTGCTGGAAAAGAGAGAGTTAAAAGTTTCTGTCGCAATATCGCAAAATCGTATTATTTTTCTTTTGATAAAAAAATTTATTAATTAAAATGGGTCCTATAGACCTGAACACCACACAAGGGTTAAGCTGTGTCATCAGCAAGTTGTTTCCCATCATGCTTTTGATCAGCGCAGTTGGTAGAGAGCCTTACTTTAGAATCCGACATGTTCGCCTCGCTGTCGTAGTTTTTTGACACATGTCAGCATGACATCAGAGCAAGTCGGACCACACTCGGACACATTTCTAACCGGCATGCATCTTGCGGTGATCGGTTCTGCGCAGATTTTGCTCATCTCAAACGAGCCTAGTTTCAGAGCTCTGTCACTAACCCAAGAATAAACTGACCAAAGTGACAGAAGACTGACAGTACTGCATTTTTAGAAAGGCAGTTAATATAAAGGTTTTTATTATAAAGTAAAAGTATTTTTCTTTTTTTCTTTTTTCTTAATAGTATTTTCACACTGCGACCACAAGGGAAGAAACATTTATGACATGCACACTTACTAGACTGTCTCATTCTAGCGTTTAATGCTGAGGCGGACTCTATAGCCTACAAGTCTTTAAAGCACTGGACTAGGACACAGCCTTAAGAGGATGCACCCTTCCATTTGAGAAGCACCCAGAGTCATTACACATAACGGCCACAGGTAAATTACATCTTGACAATGCTGATTGGCTGATGGCACAACAAGAACATGCAGTCTCAAACTCTTCACTGGTGAAACATCTACTATAATATAATGAATTATCTCAAATGTATGTTGCTTGTAAACAATTATTTAGTCAGAATACATACTTTTAGCGTGTGATAAAAACTACACAGTTCATTTGTGGAGTAGCCTACTCATCACTTCAGGATATTCACCGCACCAGGGTCATCAGGAGGGCCTACAACATCATTAGGGACAATATCCACAACACAATCTGCCGTCTGGGAGATGGCACAGGAGTGTGAAATCAAGGACAAAAAGACTCTCAAACAGTTTTTATCCACAAGCCAATAGACTCCTGAACAACACATGAAACACTAACTCCCCATTACAGTATCTTCACTGACTGTTACCTTGATTGGTGCACAATGCATATTTGCACTTTGTTTTGTATATATTTGCAAATATTGTTGCATATTTGTTTAGTCTGTATTTATACTATATTGTCTATTTTTGTGTAAGGGAGACTTGCAAAGTAAGAATTTCATTGTGTGGTCAAAACCATTGTGTATTTTACTGTGCACATCTTGAATTTTGAATGCCAATCAATGAAGAAAGATACTCCTCCGAATGGTGTAGTTACAGCATCTACCAGCAGGGGCTAACTGTCAAAGCTAGCCAAACCCCCATCCCTTATTAAACCGCTCTTTTTAGGTTCCTCCCCTGACTACTCGTATCAAGATGCTTGATATCTCAAATGAGTATATTTCTGGGTATCATAAGTACATTTAATGTTGATTTGGTAGGCAACTGTAGCACTCATCAAGTTTGAGACATAGCTTTTGTCTGCAGACTAGATAATGCACCTGGCAGTATGTAGTTCCTGGTTTAAAACAGATCTGCTGAGAGCTTGTCAGGCAGATTGGTTTATATTACACTGTCTTTTTCCTTCTGTTGATGGCTTAGGGCTTCTTTGTTGCTCTTTAACATTATCTGCTGATCCAGGTACAAACACAGTAGTTGAAAACGATTTAGCGATTAAAAAGGAGAAGAAAACAGCTTTTGACATTTTGTTGTCTGGCAACTCAGTTGCGTTAAACGGTTCACAGAAATAGGGGTTCTTTCACAGCTCTTGAAAAATAAAAAATGCCACCAGAGGCATATTTGTGTTAAATGCCGCAAAGCAAAATATCATTTCAAGGTTGACATTAGCCTGATATTTGGCAGATTACCACAAAATAATATGGCATATTTTGAGGACAGTCAGAAATCATCCCTGAAATGCTCTGTAACTAAAAATGGGTTGCTGCAAATCCCATTAATATTCCAATTTAATTACTTCTACAATCAACGCTGATTCAGCCTCACAGTTGACTAAAATCACCTAATCAATTTAGATCCAGTGTGGCCCCCAATTCGTATTTAATTACACAGCCTCAGCCTTTATTCCCCAGCTTTGGTTATGCTGTATCTTCTCAATGACGCTAAACAAAGAAGACTTGGATGGGTGGGTGGCACAGTTGTATGTATGCTGCACCATGGATGGAAATTCAGAGATTCACATCTTGCTGAAGGCATTTCCTCTGACTGGTGTCATTAGTCCCGTCTGCATGGCATATGCTGTCTGCTCCAACAATGTTTTGTGGTTCCCCCATGCTAAACTATATTGCCTATAAATAAGAGAGAAAAGTTGAGAATTTGCAGGAGAAAAGTCCAGCTTTCTACACAATCTAAGCGTGAATTATTGTAATATTAGAATTACAGTAATTATTACAAATGTTAGACCAACAAAACTTCACATCTCTGTAAAACTCAAAAGTTGAAAACTCATAATTCCATGAAAACTCTTAAAAGTTCATAAAAAAATAAAAATGTACTCTCATTTAAATATAAACCCATGGCATTATTTTGCAAAACACTTAAGATGTATTAAGAATCTTTCAACTGTTTGGGTTTCAAAAGTTTCAAGCTTTAAAAATGTCATAAAGTTATTACATGTGTTAGGTTGTGACTCTATAAATTTCAATGCAGTTTCATGGGTTCTAAACATCACTAAATCATACTCTATATCAGTGGTGAGCAACTCTGGCCTTTGGGGTCCATTATCCTGCAGAGTTTAAACCCCAACCCTAATCAAACACACCTGAACAAGGTCAGGATTACTAGAAAGTTACAGGCGGGTGATTTTATTCAGGGGTGGAGTTAACCTCTATCCGGAGTTATCAACATTAAATTCTGGTCCTCAAATTAGATTGACAGAGTGGTGTTCCAAGAGTGCTCAGCCATTTCTCAAAGTGCATTTTTGTTTGTATTTGTGTTCCTGTGGACTTGTGAAACATTGTCAGTCACTGCCCAAGTACTGTTTCAATTCAAAGTTCACATCTAGTACTGTTCAAATCCCCAGATGTGGTCTAGCTCCACCACTTTTAATGAGGATGCATATGGAGGTGAATTGTGCAGACTTGAGAGAGCCAAGTATCCCAGAATGCATTTCACACCAATTAGCGAGCGGCAATGCAGGATAAAACCTACATAATTTTCAAAATACTGTTTTGTGTCACAAAATATATGAACAGTTTATGGATGAGATTGTGGTTGTTTAAACAATCTATTTATATTTATTAACCAGTCAAGTGCTTTTGAAATTTTATGCAGAGATTTACTGAGATGTGAGATCCAGGCAATCACTGGGTGGTTCCGCGCTCATGAAGCCCACAGAGAACAGAACAGCCTTGTCTCAGCTAGTCCTTCTGAAAATTTCCACTGGCTCTGATGTCGCTGTAGTGGTTAAACATCAGATATAATTAATTTTGGGTAAATAAACTTATGAGACCAAATATTGCCCCTCAAATATATAACCATGTTGAATTACAGCCCACACAAATGCAAACACTAAAAATGCAATGCATTAAAATGCAAGCAGGGTTAATGCAATGCATATTTTTTCAAGTAGTGCAATTCAACAAGCTTTTTTGTTTAAAAAAATATTTGTCATTATTTTACTTCCATACTTGGAACATCAAAACATCGTTTTGATATGATCTGATGCATTTTGATACTCTATGTAAAGGCAGTATCTGTGGATTTTAGAGAGGTCCTGCATTCCAGAGGTCACTCAGAGGTCTTGGAAGAAGAAAAAAGGTCTGTTTTAAGTCTCTGTCTTGGGGATCAAACAATCCTTGGCGTTAACTCATAGTTTTCCTCATGAGACTCAAGGTGTGCCATCTGCAAGCTAATCAATATTTTAAAGCTGCCTAATGTTGAAATTTTAAATGTTCGTAACTTTTACAAGTGTTTTTTTTTTTTTTTTTTTTTTTTTTTTGTCTTTTACTGTCTGTAGAAGAGTCTGTTAGTTTCCAGACTGATTGGCATCCCAAATTACATCATCTGATTTAGGGTCCTTAGTGTTGATTTGGAATTTGGCTCTTTTCACAGTTTTGAAGGAGTCATATCTGTCTGATTAGCTCTCAGTTTCTACATAATCACTGCACTTATTTTTTTTTTATTTTTTTTATTTTTTGTAGTTATTTTCCTATAGTGGCTAATGAATTGGATTTCTTGCACACTCACATAAAATAGCTTACTTCTGCTTTGTTCATGCCTTTCCAGATTATGTGTGCAGTGAAGAGTGAGAGTGGAGCAGGGTGCGGATTTGCCTGGAGCAAGTTTTTTTTTTTTTTTTTTTTTTTACACAGTCTGTCTGTTTTCTCTCAGGAATGTAAGCAGAACTGTGTGATTTTGCTTTCAGCCAGGAGCTAGGTTTTGAAAATCAGAGCTTCAGTGTTTTCTCTCACCTGATCCTTTGGACCTCCTATTGATTATTTGTTCATAAGACTTTTGAAAATTGTATCACGTAGCCTAGAATTTTTGCTTCAAAACTATATGAAAAAAATCCTGCCCTAACACTGCCCACAAACAATAGGCCTATATTGATTTAAAATTTGTAAGACATGTTTTGTGTTAGAAAGCTTTATGTGAGGAGGGAGTGAATCATCATGAATATTGATGTGTTTCACACCTGGGAAGACAAAGACACTCCCATAATGGCCCTATCAGGTGGGACAGTGAGGGAACCAGAACAAAGAATGAGGAGAGTTTAGAATGGCTTTTTGATTGTTTGGATTTATTTACAACACAACATAATCCAAAGATACACAATGAAGGTCAAAAAGGCACATTATTGAGCACAAATGATCTGAACAGTAAGACGCGAACACACCTCTGTGCCATTCCTAAAACAGTTACCATTTAACATACCTTTCATTTCCAAGGAGTTTGCTTTTTCATTTTACCATGCTTGTGTACGGAGTCTCATGTGAATGTTTAAGTCAGCAGGACTCATTTTTCTGGTTAATTTTACAATTTAAAATTCACAAAATATATATTAATATATATCAATATTATATATTAATATATTCAGCCCCAGGAACACTTCAGTACACTATACTACAGAAAAAATATGGATTATCACATGCTACCTCAAATGTTTTCAGACATTATGAAATGAGATTGCAGTACAAACATATCCTAATGTTTGGCGCGTTTTGCTTTTCAAATGCACAGCGTGAGTGACCCAAACTCACAGCGCGTGCAGAGAACATTTACTGAAGCGATCGAGTCGCTCCTCGAAACATTATTGTTACCACATTATAATAAACATCTATGTTTGAGCAGATATCCACAAACACAGTATTTCATAGTAAACACCGCTGACACGTTTGTCGACCCCTAATTCGTTCCCCACAAGGATTTCACCTCAGATTCATTCAAGTTTATAAACTTGAACACATGAATTTGCTGCATTGATCATAAGCTGCATGATTCAGAAGTGACCTGAGTTTGCATTGCTTCTTGCATCACTGCATTATTGACATAGGACTCGCTAATGTGACTGACTCAGGAACAAGTTCAGATGAGATATGCACTCCCCACATGAAGAAGGATATGAAGAGAAGATCAAGCATCCATGTCACAGCTGGCCGTAATTCACTCTCCTTTCATCTCTGAATGTCTTCACGAAGCTAAGCTAAGTTCCTTTTTAATGCTCATTGCTAAAAGCCTTGCTAAAAACATGCTTGTTGCTAATGCTATCTGTGTTGCTTATAGGCCTACTTATCTTGTCATTTTCATTCAAATGATTGTGCTAGGTGTAAGAAATTGTAGTCTGCCTCGACCCAGATTCCACTCCTAAATATTATTTTAGAATGAGCACATCCCCAAAATGGCTTGATTATCATAGAGATGAAGAAAGTCAAGTTATATTGTTTCTTCACCATTGATCACATCCTGAGCAAATGGTAGTCAATTGTAGAATGGGACTGGGTGTGGGACACATCAGACAATGGGGTGTCTCAACTTCATTAACATACAGACCACAGCTGTTACAACAAGAGCAACTTAATTTACATTAAGAGTTGTAAACTGTAACAGGATAAAAATTTTAAGATTTGGATGTTCTGGCTTCATTGTGACGCAAGGTGCTTTGTGTACCTTGCCACTGCTATGCTGTAATAAACTTTATTTTTGAGATCTTCGACGTCCACATAATTTTTTCTTACATAGGCTTATGCGGTCATTGGCAACTATCAAACCTTATAAACCTATGAAGTTAAGTTGCCTTTATTTTTATAGAACTATGCAGCACAGATTCCAGCAGTTTGCGGGGATAGTTAGGAAATAACGATTCATGGTGCAACAGAATCATTTCAGCAGTGGCGCAGCTCTAAAAATACATAGTGAACAGTCGCTATTCAGTTGAGTCCGTTCAGCATTGATTCTGTCCGGTATCGGACAGCTTGGTCTATCTAGTTATTCTTGGAAACATGCCATTCTTAAAGCTATAGTGTAGCTATATATATATATATATATATATATATATATATATATATATATATATATATATATTCTAAAGGCTAGTTATTGAAACAGGCTTGTGCTTAAGGTTATCTTTTTGCTAACCTAGATGTTATTGAAACACGCTTGTTCTAAAGGCTAGTTATTGAAAACATGCTTGTGCTTAAGGCTATCTGTTTGCTATTGAAAACATGCTTATTCTTAAGGCTATCTAGCCTTGTTGTTATTGGAACATGCCTTTATTTTAGGCTTATCTGGTGTCATTGACAACATGCTGTGCTAAGTTAATCCAGGTATCAATGTTTCAGAAACATTTCTTATCAGTAGCCTACTGTACTTGTTGCTTAAGGCAAATGTTATCGAATCATATGCTTGTTACTTAGGCTTCTAGTATTATTGCTGCATACTGTACTAAGCAACATGCTGTGGTAATTAAAGCGCTGTTTAAGGCTTATCTGTTTGCTTTGGAAAAATGCTTGTTTCTTTATTTGAAGTTCAGCCAAAGATGGCGCTCGAGCATGACGAGGTTAGCCATGCTTCTGCCGATCGCTTGAGCAGTAGCCTTTGTAGCTCGCAGTGCCAGGTCTGTGGCGCTACGCAGGTCACGAAAAGCCTCAGGGTCCGGGCCAGACCCGTCCATGGATTGGAGAAGCTTAGCCTGGAAAATCTGTAATACCGCCATGGCGACTTCCGGCAGAGAGTGCAGCTTCAGCGCTCCCAGGCACGCGGCGCACTCTGTGTGCCCGTCCGCCTCATGCAGAAGGGATCCGCATGAGGTGCATGAAGAGTGAGGCATTTGAAACAAAGCCTCGCAAATTTGGTCTTTTAGAAAACTGTAATGTCGCAACGGCGAGCACACAGTTGGCAGAGAAAGGATATAGCGTTGTTTGCCGGATGGTCACAGGAGAACGGCGACAGAAGCGAAGCGGCTTCTAGGTGAGTGAAGAAGGCGCTGTCCACTGTATGCAAGGCTCGTTCTGGCTGTAAAAATCTTGTTTCCATGGCGAAGGCTTCAGAGACAGAGACGTGAAGTGTCGCTGAAGGATATAAAATCTGGTATTATGGCAAAATAATGGGCTTTTATAGACATAAGCCCCACCCATTCTGGCGGGCTCTGACGCGCTTTGGCGCGGGGTCACCTGATTGGTTCGCCTGATTGGCACACCCAGAGGCGCTTTGCCATAGGGTGTGCAGTTGCCGCAGCACAGCCAATGGGCGAGCTAGATGCTCTGCTGTGATCGCTGTGCAGCTGCACTGCGTTTTAAATATAGTCTTCAATATTTCAATAAATATTGAAAAATTGGCTACGCAATACGAAGTGACCGTTCTCGAAAGGGAACAAACGTGACACTATGTAGGTAGATGCACATTTTGAATATTTAAGTGCATGTCCACATTGAATCTTAACCTTGACTTGGCTTTAATCAACTCACATACTGACAGGCTTCAGGTAAAAAGGGGGCTGTTTACAGGACACCATTTTCACGTTTTCAACTAAAAACTGAAGACTTTTTATGTGTTTTGGCTGTTCATCATTTACACGACAAAGGTGTTTTGGTCGCCTGAAAGCGCAAACTTTTGAAAACGGGTTTCAAAGAAACAATTAAACAAAGGGGCACAACTGTACGAACACGGAGAGTGATCGCAACAAGCTACCACAAGTAACGTGTTTTCATACATTATTTATGGTATGAGCACACATTCAAGTGGTTCAGAAATGATTAATCTGTAATATGTCATGAGAGCGGCTATGACAGTTCATAACACAGCAAGTGTTCACCTTTCCTATGTGTTTTTAACTGTATAATATAAGTTTTAACGCCTACCTCCACTACTACTCAGTCTCTAATGTCTCTCAGTCTCTGTCCTAAAGTCCCAGAATGCATTGCGTTGCTGACATCACGTTTCCATTCTCTTACAAAGGAAAACATTCAGAGGAGAACTTTCTAAAATTGGGATAACAGTGAACGTTTCTGGCTTTGTGAAGATGAAATGTACCAAGAAGACAAAGTAATTACAGTAATATCAAGATTAAAATCCTAATATAACTACTTGTCTGGCATGCATTATACAGTGTAATTAGTATTTTTCATTGATCCGTGTGAACAGGGATCGTTTTGATAATGGTGTCATCTAAACAAAAACACTTTTTTTTAGCTTTTTTATTTTATTTTTAGCCCATCATTTTATTATTATTATTATTATTATTATTATTTATTTTTTTACCGTTTTAGCACATTGTTGACATGTAAACCTACCCTAAAAGAAAGCAATTAATCACTCAGCAGTTAAGCAGACTCTTCATTCCATCAGATGACCCCATCATGATCACTTCAAATGCTAAGCTGAATTCTGCAGTTTGAGGATTGAATACACCATGAGCTGCTGTGTCCTATGTTGAATATTACCTTGACCGCAGCATGTCAGAATCAGTAATGAGCAGAGTGAATGCTGGGATAAACTCTCAGTAAAATATGCTGAACTTTTGCATGAAATCCTGCACTCTCACATATTTAACCGCAGAGCTTATGGGCACGACAGCATTAACATAAATGTGAATTCATGCATATTGCAAATCATGGCCAGCAAGTTATGGGAATAATCAACTTGCATCAATTGCATTCGCACCATCTGGAGGAAGTTCACTAACACTGAATAGATTTGCACAATAACACAATACATATTGAAGGTGAAATAGGTTAATGAGTTTTATAGGATTCAGAATTTTCTATGGTGTGGCACGTGGTCACAGCTATTTCTCCCAGAGGAGTCACATTGCAAAAAAAAAAAAAAAAATGGGCAATATCAATTTTTCAATCACTTCTAGTTCTGCTTGATGGAACAAAAGAATCTAAATCCACTGAGCACGGGTGAGTAAATGCTATTCAGATGTTTAATTACAGTTTCGTTTTGCTCCATCCCCAGAGCACGACTCTTCTTACAGCCATAACAATTGCATTTAGAGTGGTAGAAACAATGTCAGGACAGTTTAGGATCCTCAAGACTGGAATCAAATTGTGCACAGCACTAAGAATAGACATGACACTTTAGGAATAACCAAGTTATGAAGATACATTTTAATGTATAGTTCACCCCAAATAAATTATTCTTTTGTCATCTTTTACACAATCTGTGTTGGTCCAAACCTATGAATTTGTCTCTTCCGTGGAACACAAAATAATCTTTGCACAGCTTTACACACCACAAAAGTTCATAGTAACTGTCAAACAAAAAAAAAGTTTAAAAAAAGAAATGTGAAACAAAAGTGTAATTATAGTGTAATTATTGTAGGGTGCATCATAAGGTTACAACACACACAAGAGCATAACACATGGAATACAGGGCACAAGCTATATGCACTACGTTTATGCTGTTTTTGTGGTGTTTTTATTAATTACTATGTTTTTCTCTGTTTAGATCAGTTATTTTGAGTATTCATGATGGTGATTCAATGTGACTGTTAAGCCATGTTTACACCTGGTATTAAGATGCGTTTTGGTCGATCTGATCACAAGACGAGGTAGACACATACCCGTTTACACCTGGTATCTTAAACGCATACCTCTGGTCTTTAGTGACCTTTGACGTCATGCACTACCCTCCTCCTCATTATTTTTTTCAAAGTTAGACATCAACTTTCTTAGTATTCCTCAATCATTTCATTATAAACATTATAACAATGAAAAATTATAAAGAAATGCCTGTTTTCACATTTATTTTTTGTAAAAAAATTGTAGAGGGTTGCTAACGACCCGAGGTGTATAACAGTGTCCACTTTCAACCACTTCTGTCCTGATTTCTTCGATGGCAGGGTCTATGGGTGGGTAAATATGAGCTTTATTAGATCTTTTGACCTAAATGGACGAAAATTAAGCTCACGCAATTTACATATGAACGCGCCCGGAGACGACGGAAAAGCATACAGAGAGCATCAGCTTTCGTTTCTGCTCTGATAGCCGGTAGACCACGGCGAGCGCTGTGAGTGCGTGTTAAAAATCAGGAATGGCGAGAGAACACTGAGCTTGGTACGTTTTTTGTCTATAAACCAAACTTGGGTCCAAAGATAAACCAAAGATTTTCAGTGAAGCAAAAAGAGACAGCTTGAGTAAATCTACCTCCTCGCCCTCCACTGAGAACCTTCTCAACTGCAGGAGGCTGAATACATGTGCCACTCAGCTCTGTGTGCTTCTTCAGCATATGTTCACCATTTCTCAGGGTTTGATGAAGCTTTGACATCCTGCATTGGCCCAGCAGACTACAGCCCAGTGATGGTCACTTCCCACTGCCTGAAGACCTGAAACACACTGCCTTTCTGAACTGTTGAAGGTCATTTTAACCTGTTTAAATAAACAAAGTACTGTGAAACAAGGTCAGTTTGATCTGGTGATAAATCTGTAACATGCTTAGAACACTTTTATGCTCATTATTCCACAGCCACACACGTTATTTCATTACAAGTGAAATGTTTCATTTCATTTCATTCATTACATTTAACTTTTTCATTAACCGACATTTAAGGTAAATGGAAATGGAGGATCTAAGTGCAGGTTTTTACATTTATTGATAACAAAGCAAAAACCCAAACAAGGGAACACCGAGAAAACAGAGACACACGCAAATGCAGAGAACATGGAACGACTGACAAGGAACAAAGCAAACAAAGGCTATAAATACACAAGAGCTAACAAGACACATCTGGGAACAATCAGACTAATCAACAGAGAAAACTACAAAGGATTTCAAACATGGCATAAGGAATAGGAAACAAGAACAAAGCAGGGCAAAAATACAAACTGAGGCTGAGTCCGAAACCGTTTAATCTATCTGTAAATATCTTGATATTGACGAAACTTGCTCATTTCGTGGTCTTGAAGAAACAGCTGCCCATTTATTTTGGGATTGTAGTAGAACCAATGAATTATGGGTTGATTTAAGTTTATATATTTTTAACCAACTAATGTGACCCACATTTTTATCCTTAAAGATATTATTTATCACGAAACCCCCAAATCGTCATCTCTTGAATATGTTAAATTTATTATGAAAAAATGTTCCCCCACAAGCAAAAGTCGCTTAAATCTCCATTGTTTTCCTCTTTTTCTTGTTGAAACTCTTGTTTTATCCCTCAGGCTTATAAATAGCAAACAAAAAATGCATTTGATTTATGTATTATGATGAGTTATTCAAATATATTTAACCTCGTCATTGTGCTTTTTTCCCCAGTGTATATAATCTTATATTATGATGTACACAAACCCATGCTTATGTTTATTTATTTTTTGGTCATTATGATTGTTCATTGTTGAAAGATACAACCATGGTATCTTTCCCTGATCTTTATGTAACTATAAGTTTTGCAATAACAAAATGATACGAGCGAAAGGTGCACTAACATCAGTAACTCGACAGTCCTACGTAGAATGGTTTTCCTCATCGTTTGTAGTGTCTGTACAAAGGAGACGGGCAGCTGCAGAAGATCTCTCCTTAGGAGAAAACTTGATTTTATTCTGGGAAAATGTAAGCATCACTCCTTAAAAATTAAGATTACCCCAAAATGAATTGCATTGCTAGCCCACCCCAACACTTATGCACAATAATAAAGATAAATGCTGACCAATACTTAATATTACTTTTTTTTTTTTTTTTTTGAAAATTATATATTTAAAGAGTAAAATAAGCGAAATATAATTTTTGTTTTGTCATATGACATAGCTATGCATGACTACACTAGATAATTACAGTGGACACATCTCAATTTTCAGTCAAGCAATGAATGAATGCATTATTTAATTGAAATTAATTATATTTTATTTACTAACAACAACAAGAAACATGAATAAATGAGTAAAAGATTAAAAAAGTAACCATCACAATATATATATATATATATATATATATATATATATATATATATACACACACACACACACACACACACACACACACACACACACACACAAGTCAACAACACATGAAACAAAGCTTTATTCATACTTATTGTTCTAACAGTCACATATTCACAGGTGGTGAATCCCACATCCTACTGCCATCTCAACACAGCGGTTCTCATTCTTCAGCTTTATTTTGATGAATCTGCTGACCAATGTTCCCACCTTCACCTGTCTCTGCCGTCCATCATGTCCCTCATTGCTGCAGTCAGACTGGAATCTGATCATGGATGGGAAAGGGACATCGAGGCTATCTTTCCCTGAGTGCACCGTCTCCCTCATCACCTCATACAGAGAGCCTGTACAGAACCTGTGAGACTCGTCTCAACAGCAAACACTCCCGTGAGAGAAGTAGAGCGAGCCTTTAACATGCTGAAAACAAGCTGGTGCTCTATTTTCTTCATGGCCAGAGGTGAGCCATGCCTTTGTGCCTGAGGTTGTTGCTTGCTGCACAGTGCTTCACAATCTGAGGCAATAAGGGCCGGTGGAGTGATGGAGGGTCTCATCCATGGCACCATTTCCAGGATTTAGCTCAGGGCTCCTCATCCTCAGTGATGATGATATACCAGTCTGCAGAAATGTCAGAATCCTACAAAAATGCACAAAACATAATAAAAAACAGACATGTTAACAGCACAATGTCATTTGATTTCTGTATTACAAGTAACAAAATTATCGTACTTTTTATTTTTATTTCAGGTTTTCCTTTTTTTTCCCTTTTTTTTTCACAAATGCCACCGTCACCGTGCCTTGCATCCTCTGTTCCACCACAAAAGCTCTGCTGCAAATGCACAGAAATCAAGAATCAGAAAAGTATGAGGCAGAATAGTCTCAATTATAATTCACGCAAAAAACATGATTCACACATGCATAGACAATTTCACATGCATGAAACCTAATTCACGTACACACAAAAAATATAATGTGCGTGAAAAAAAATATATATATACACAAAAAGCAATTCACATGCGTAAAATAAAATTATAGATTCATAAAATACATTTCACAAATGCAAAACACAATTCGTAGATATACAACTGTGCACAAAAACCTTTGAATGTTTAAAATGTACGAGTTTATCCTTGAATCTGAATGTGCAAATTGTCATTCTCTTGTGAATCGCCTTGGATTTCTGTGTGTGTGTTTTTGAGACTTTCCTAGCAGCGCTTTCCTCCTACACAGATCAGGCTACGTCTACATTAATCCGGATACATTTGAAAACGGCGTTTTCGTTTATAAACGTTCTCCGTCCACATTAGCGTTTTCAGACGTTTTCGGACATTTCAGTGTGGATGAGAAACTTTAGAAAAATGCCTGAAAACGCTAAATTCACCTTACTGCGCATGTGTAAAACTTACTCATTTACTAACGTAACCTCGGTTCTCTCTAGAGAGGGAACGAGTACTTGCGTAATATCTTACGCTAGGGGAAAACCTCTTTTCCTCGAGATATTGAAGCCAAAAATTATCCTTAATTTTGCAATAATGTAAAACGCATTGCAGCAGCATGCAGACATGGGCGAGACAGCTCGCGCGCCCATTGGCTGCTCTGCGGCAACTGCACCAGCCTATCGATAGAGGCCCCTCATGACGTCAGAACCAATGAGGGTGCTTCGCGCCCACTACGTCATGTCCCGCCGAAAGCGGGTGGGGCTGGGGCTATAAATACGGCCCAGAGAGGCTGGTTTGGTCAGTTTTTCATCGCTGAAGCGAATCAGAACATGACGCATGCATGGCAAGATACGCAAGTACTTGTTCCCTCTCTAGAGAGAACCGAGGTTACGTTAGTAACCGAGTACGTTCTCTTACGAGAGGTTCTCTCGTACTTGCGTAATATCTTACGCTAGGGGAACACAGTGTAAAACGCCGTGCGTGCTTGAGATATAACACTAAAGTCCCAAGGGCAGGTGCCCGGGGCTCATACAGTGCCTAATCACAAGGGACTCACAGAGAATCCGGGAAGAGGGGCTAGAATAGCATCATTCCTGTAATATAGAGCTCTAATAAGAGCAGATTATATCGGATTATATCGAACTCGGCCTGGACTGATAAATGTGGGGGACTAGTATACAGACGATCAGTGATCGACGCTCTAGCAGTTTCAGCATCCTGAGCCGATAGCATCGGGCAGGCAATACTGAAAAATTTGACCGAGAGCAACCCAGCTTGTAAAGCGGGAACCTCGAGGTTATAAAACCTTATAAATGTAGACGGGAAGGCCCAGCCTGCCGCCATACAGATATCTTGCAAGGCAATCCCACTAGACCAAGCCCACGATGAGGCCATGCCTCTTGTGGAGTGCGCTTTGACACCTAACGGGCATTGCAGGCCCTTGGATGTGTAAGCTAGCGCTATAGCATCAACTATCCATCTTGATAAACTCTGTTTTGACGCAGCTAGTCCCTTAGAACGTCCGCTGAACAAAACAAAGTGCTGCTCCGTCTGTCTGAAAACAGATGAGCGAGACACATAGGCTCTTAACGCCCTGACTGGGCAAAGGAAGCCTGCGTCCCTTTCCTCTTCAGATACCGGCAGGGCCGACAGGGAGATCACCTGTGCCCTAAACGGTGTATTGAGGGATTTAGGAACATATCCGTGCTTTGGTTTGAGTATGACTCTCGAGTCTTTAGGCCCAAACTCCATACACGTCGCGCTCACTGAGAGCGCTTGCAAATCCCCTATGCGCTTCACTGAAGCGAGAGCCAGAAGAAACACTGTTTTGAAAGACAAGAGTTTCAGGTCTATTGACTGTATTGGCTCGAATGGGGCACTTTTCATGGCTTCCAGAACCGTGGAAAGGTCCCAAACGGGAACCGAGGGAGATCTGGGAGGATTCAGCCTCTTAGCTCCTCTAAGGAAGCGAATGACCAAATCGTTCCTTCCTAATGACTGGCCAAGCGGTGGTTCAGCGAACGCTGCTATGGCCGCCACATAAAATTTGAGCGTGGATGGGGCTCTGCCCTTATCCAGAAGCTCTTGTAAAAAGGAAAGAACCTCCGGCACCCCACAGCGTGAGGGTGAAGTGCCACGCGCTGTACACCAGCTAGTGAACACAGACCATTTTGAGGAATAGAGCCGCCTCGTAGATGGAGCTCTAGCCTGCGTGATCGTGTTTAACACTCCCGCTGGGAGGTTAACGGGTACCCGTTGATGGCCCACACATGTAGGGACCAAAGCTCCGGGCAAGGATGCCAGATCGAGCCGTTTGACTGCGAGAGGAGATCCCTCCTCACCGGTATCGGCCACGGGGCGGTACTCGTCAGCTGCATCAGGACTGGAAACCAGGCTTGGTTCGTCCATAATGGGGCGACGAGTAGCACTGGGCATCCGCTTTCCCTGATTCGCTCTAATACCTGGGGTAGGAGCGTGACAGGGGGAAACGCATAGAGCGGGCAGCGGGGCCAGACGTGAGCCAGCGCATCCCTGCTCTTGGAGAAAAAAATCCTGACAATGAGCGTTCTCTTGAGACGCAAATAGGTCTATTTCCGCTCTGCCAAATGTCCTCCATAGCAGTTTGACTGTCTGTGGGTGTAAAGACCATTCTCCTGCCGGAAGATTGTTTCTGGACAGTCTGTCTGGTCCCACATTCAGGTGGCCTGGCACATGCGCTGCTCTGAGCGAGCGCAGATTGTGCTGAGCCCAGACCAGGAGGCGTTCCGTCAGCCTGTGAAGGATTCTGGATCTGATACCTCCTTGGTGATTTATATAAGCCACCACTGACATGTTGTCCGAACGGACCAAGACGTGGTGTCCTATTATCTGGGGACAAAAATGCCTCAGCGTGTTGTCGACTGCCATCATTTCCAGGCAGTTTATATGCAGAAGCTTCTCCCGTTCTGACCACTGGCCGAATAACAGTCTGCCCTCGAGCAGCGCTCCCCATCCCGAGGTTGAGGCGTCCGTAGACACCACCTTCACACTCGAGGAAGTCCCCAGGCTTACACCTGACCGGTACCAGTCGGTCGCTATCCAAGGTTTCAGAGCTGCGATGCATTTCTGATCGACCTTGAGGCGCAAGAGACCGGAGGTCCACGCTCTGCGCGGAACGCGCGGTTTCAACCAGTACTGCAGCGGGCGCATGCAAAGCAGACCCAGCTGAAGCACTGAAGATGCTGAAACCATGAGACCCAGCATCTTCTGAAACTTTTTGAGCGGGACTAAAGTGTCGTGCTGTTATAGACAGCGAGTCCAGATCTATACCCAGAAAATATATTTTCTGACTGGGAGACAGCGAACTCTTCGCCCAAATGACTTTGAGACCTAAATTCTCAAGGTGATCGAGTAATATGGTCCTGTGCTCTATGAGCTCTGACTGTGATCGAGCTAGAACCAGCCAATCGTCCAAATAATTCAGCACTCATATGCCTCGGAGCTTGAGGGGTACGAGCGCTGCATCCATGCACATCGTGAATGCACGAGGTGCCAGGGATAGGCCAAACGGCAGGACTGTGTACTGATATGCCTGGCCCTCGAAGGCGAATCTCAAAAAATCGCCTGTGACGTGACACTATTTGTATTTGAAAATAAGCGTCTTTCAGATCTGTCGACATGAACCAGTCCCCTTGGCAAATTTGCGAGAGGATTTTCCTGGTCGTGAGCATTCTGAACCGTCGTTTCAGAAGTGCTTTGTTTAGCTGTCTTAGATCTAGAATGGGTCTGAGACCCCCGTCTTTTTTGGGTACCAGAAAATATCTGCTGTACATGCCCCCTTCGCTCTGAGCTTGTGCTAAGGGTTCTATAGCCCCTTTGCTCAGTAACTTCGCTATTTCGGCTCGAAGTAGGTGTGCTACTTCCTTTTCCACCGTAGTTTCGATTCGCGCCGCTTGCGTTGCGGGCGTCGACCGAACTGTAGCGAATAGCCTCTTTCTATAATGTTCAGCACGCACTCTGATACCCCGGGAAGCTCTGCCCACGCTTTCGCGTGAGTGGCTAGGGGTAGAATGATATCTGGGCTCTGGTCGCGACCTAGTGGCGAGCGGAGAGCATCGGTGTGCTGTAACATGAGCGCCGCGCTTGCAGCGTGTGAGACTGGGGGCGCGCTGATCACAGCGGGCAGCATGCCTGAGCTCAGTTCTCCTACAGCGGTGTGCTGAGAGAGAGCGAGCGGGGTGAACCCCGTGGGGTTTATTATGTCTGGGAGCGAATGAGGGCGCGGGACAGCGGGCCCATTCATAACGCTGAAAACACCGTCTGTTTGGAATCCACACACCCCAAACACAACACAAGATTAGCTTATATGCTGATGACATTTTACTCTTTTTGCAAAATCCTCAATCATCCATGCAAGAAATAACTAAAACCATTGATTTATACTCTACAATATCAGATTATGCAATAAATTGGAATAAATCTTCAATTCTACCGCTACATCAAACTAAATGGGATGTTGCAGCCCAGGTATCACCTATTCCTTTATGCACAGGCCACATCACTTATTTAGGCGTTAAGGTTTCCTCCAGGCTGTCAGAGCTGACTGGACTCAACTTCACTCCTCTACTTAAAACATTAGAAGACGACCTTCACCGCTGGCACAACTTACCACTCTCCATCCAGGGCAGAATAGCTATAATCAAAATGACAGTACTTCCAAAAATAAATGATTTTTTCTCAATGATCCCAACCCAACCTTCTCTCAATTGGTTCAAATCTTTAGACTCCATCATTACCCGATTCTACTGGAAAAATAAACCACCACGTATAAAATTAAGCACTTTACAAAAACCCAAATCCTTAGGAGGATTAGAAGCACCGCATTTTTACCATTACTCACTAGCAAACCAACTTCAATACATATATAAATGGACTCACCCCACTCAGTCAGACATGGCCACATGGCTAGACATAGAACAATCACTCTGCGAAAAATTGCACATATCAGACATCCCATTTCTTAGTCAGTCCATTAAACGCCACCCATGTTTCAAATCATTGACAATAGCCTCTGCTCTGACAGCCTGGTGGAAATATCATCACATCACAAACTCCAATCAGGCCCCATCTGAACTCACCCCACTCTGGAATAACCCTGATTTCACAAGCAACAAAAAAACACTCAATTTCCATAAATGGGCACAAAAGGGCATCTCACATTTAAAGCACATTTTTCAGTCTAACAACTTTGTTTCATTTTCTTACTTAGTCCAGGAGTACGGTATCGGGAGCAATCAATTCTTGAATTATCTGCAACTCAAATCAGCTGTATTATCCAAAATCAACAACAGAACTATCAACATTCACCTTCCTACCGCATTAGCAGATTTAATTAATATATCCTCCCCGAAAAAATTACTTTCCAAAATATACAAAATTATAGCTAATTCAAATAAAACCATATCTTTACCAACAATCAAATGGAAAGAAGACCTTTCCATTGCTCCTGATACCGACTTCTGGACTCAAATTTGTAAAAATATTTATTCCATGACTAAAAACGCCAACCTTCAGCTCATACAGTATAAGACTCTTCATAGAACACACTACACTGGGGAAAGGCTGGCTAAAATGGGATTCACATCAGGAATTTGCTCACACTGCTCACAAAACTGCCTGGACACATATATCCATGCCACATGGCACTGCCCACCCATTAAACACTTTTGGAAAGACGTCACTGAATCCCTGTCCCGCCTCCTGGGCTGCCACATCCCATTATCCCCCTTACTCTGTCTACTAGGTGATCTATCAACTCTCAATCAGGAAATAACAAATAAAGGGATACTCCTTGTAGCCCTAGCCATCGCCAAGAAAACCATCTTCTTGAACTGGAAATCCCGAAGCACTATTCACATAACACACTGGAAAAATTTGCTCATAGACTACATCTCCCTGGAATATTTTACACCTCATTACAACTGTATATCGGAACCTCAACACTCCAGATCAGACCTCATCCAACTATTACAAATCTAACACACTCATCCTGATTAATTATGTATTCATTTATTATTATACATTTATACAAGGTTTTAGTAATATTGTGAGTATTTTTATTATTATAATTATTATTGACAGTATGGTTATTCATATTTTCAATATCATAGAAACATTTAACAGTGATGGAATGATGGCGATGTGATGATAGTTTGCTTGATATAAGGACGATAATGGTATAATGTATATATTAAATGTTTAAAATAAATAAATGAATAAATAAATAGATAAATGAAATGATGATGATAATAGTGATATAAATATATAAAATATAAAAATATAAACAATACAAGTCAACACCTAACACATGACACAGATGATTTTAATGCACCAAATGCTGATCTTAATGCACTT
This sequence comes from Leuciscus leuciscus, assembly GCF_965113295.1. Lineage (NCBI taxonomy): Eukaryota > Metazoa > Chordata > Actinopteri > Cypriniformes > Leuciscidae > Leuciscus > Leuciscus leuciscus. Next base: position 19,436,620 of record NC_138736.1, on the reverse strand, counting down.
CACCTTCTTTTAATGCACCACCTTAGTTTAGGCATACATACAAATAGTAACTGTACAGTGAATGAGAAGAAAGAAAAAAAAAAAAAAAAAAAAAAAAAATGGGAGGGGAAAAAAACATGCACACAGAAACTAGGAGAGGTGTGGTATGTGTTGGGTGTGTGTATTGTTATTAGGGGTTCAAGCACGAAGTGCTGAAACCCTATTGTAATTGTCCTGATTTTTAGGGGTTCAAGCACGAAGTGCTGAAACCCTATTGTAATTGTGCTGATTTTTATTATTATTTTTCTTCCGCCGTAAAACGCATCGTGCAGCCCAAACCGTAAGAGCTGGAACCTTGAAACTTTGCCAGATGGTAGTACAAAAATCGAGGAGAGGTTCAGAGAGTATGACCCCGATTGGCCCATAGGTGGCGCTATAGCGACCAAAAGCGCGAAACTGGTCATAACTCCTAGACCATATGTCGTAGACTCAAGTGTCTTATATCAATGGAAAGCTGGACTCCTGAAGAAAAAAACGTATATCTCCGATTTCATTTCCGGTATGCAAATTTTTCCGCCATTTTGAATTTTGTCAGAAAACTACTTTTGCGAACTAGTCCTAGGTTTTTCGCCCGATCGGAACCAAACCAGTGTAGAATTGTTCTCTGGAGTCTGACTATCAATAATTATTAAAAAAAGTTGAAATTTCGATTCACGGTCGCTAGGGGGCGCAAAATTAACGTTGTGGGAGGAGCCTATTTTACTAAAACGGCTATAACTCCAGAAGTAAATGAGGTATCTTCACCAGACTCAGTACACACGTGTAAGAGATCAATCTGAGGTCACAGTAAAAAAATCGAGGCGATTTGCCACATGGTGGCGCTATAACATGAAAAAAACATAAAACAGACTATAACCACCTGACCGTTAGTCCGATTGACTTGAAAATTGGTATGCAGTGTCTTGGTCCAAGGTGCCATGTATGTCTATGAGGACATTGGTGTATCTCGAAAAACATGGCCGCCATCGGCCAATGAATTTGAGCACCTATTAGACAAGGTTAACGGAGGCCGATCGGAACGAAACTCGATGGGCATGTTCGACTCATGGCCCTAGAGGTCTGTAAGAATTTTGAAAGAAATCGGCCACTAGTTGGCGCTAACGAGTTTTATGGCTCTGTAACCACGTGGTGTTACACTTATCGTCACAAAATGCATATCATTTGATAGATCTGCTCATGCTGAACAACTTTGCCTCAAGAACCATTGCTGTCAATCAAAACGTTCATTAAATATTTGTAATTATGTTAAAAACCTACTTTTGCGAACTAGTCCTAGGTTTTTCGCCCGATCAGAACCAAACGAGTCTAGGACAATTCTATGGACTCTTTAGATCAATAATTATCAAAAAAAAGTTGAACTTTTGCATTTTTCGCATGGGTATAATAGGGTCCTAAAGAAAATGGGCGTGGCAAAATGCACTAAAAAGCCTATAAATCCTAAACGAAAACTCAGAACTTCACAAAAATTGATGAGCATATGTGACATAACATCATTAACAAACATGCAACATTTTATGGAGATCGGACCATAGGTGGCGCTATAACTGTTAAAAGGCTTTAAAACCATATATTTCCTATGGTAAATTGCCTGTATTGGCTGTAAATAGTGTTTTCCATCTATGAACATATAATGTTCATATAATAATGTTCAAAACCAGTGCAGTGCAATTCTCTGGACTCTCTAGATAAATAATTATCAGAAAAAGTATAACTTCTTCATTTGGATGGCTATAATAGGGTCACTTCAATACGTAGCCTTAAAATGAATACCATGACATATTAAGCCAATAAGTGGTATTTTACTGCCCCCTGCTGTCATTTCATCATACTACTCCGTAATATTGTTATATAATTCATATTTAGACTTTATAAAATCATTATTTTAACATGAAAACGAAAGTAAAACGGCATTTAGGCCACGCCCCCCCAGTACAAATTCACTCATAACTTGAAAACGGAAAGTCGTTTCGTGCTCAAATTTTGATGGTAAGGTCCTCTCCACGCTCTTGATCGAAACGTGTCATCGCGGGCCTCGGGAGCGCGCCCCCCCGCGCATCGCAAGCCCGCGGACCCCCGACTTTGAACGACCGCAACTCCCGACCCAAACCACCCCGAACCTTGTGTGAGAGCTCGTTGGAAAGGGCCCGTTCTCTGCTAGCTTCGATTCAAATGTGGTGTAATTTGCCCTGGGCATTCCCGAGATATAAGTGAAAAACCAAATTCCCATTCATTCATTCAAACACTTCAACTGTAAGATGGAGGCTGTAATTCCACTGTTGTCAACTAGAGGGAGCAGCAGTATTAGATATAGTATTAATCTTTTTATCAGCTTTCAGCTTTGGCCAACAAACAAATGGTTAAAGCTATTATTTTTTTTGACTGATAATATAGATCACAATGAAATATATGAAATGGTTAGACCATTAAAATATTTTTTTCACAATAACACATCCTAAAGACATTGAAAACATATTTGTATATGTGTGTGTGTGTGTGTGTGTGTGTGTGTGTGTGTGTGTGTGTGTGTGTGTGTGTGTGTGTGTGTGTAAGCATGCATTATTGAGTTAACATGGAACACACTTATATTACAATAACTATTATAACACAATCATATTTTGTCAGTGTTTATCACTTCATTTGCACTGACACTTCACATAATTGCTAGTATTTATACCCCCCAAATTTGCATTTTCCAGTCCATGTTCTAGGCCAGGCAGTGTTAATGTGGACCTGCACAGCCGAATCAGCAGAAGATCTGCAGGTATTGTGAAGAAGCAAGCAAGGACAATAGTGAAAATGGCAGATCATGTATATATATGTTATGTCTGAGGCTGTGCTGCGGATTTGAGAACTTTTCATTCCTTTCCCACAAAAGAGAACTGTCAACAGGCATGGTTGATGTTTACAACAGGATACCTCACCATTTTAATTCAAAGCTGTTAGTTTGCTCTTAACGGAGGCCGATCAGAACGAAACTCGGTGGGCATGTTTGACTCGTGGCCCTAGAGGTCTGTAAGAATTTTGAAAAATCAGCCACTAGTTGACGCTAACAGGTTTTACGGCTATGTAATCACGTGATGCATATCATTTGATAGATCTCCTCATACAGAACAACTTTGCCTCAAGAACTACTGCTGTCAATCAATTTGTTCATTAAATACTTGCGATTATGTTAAAAACCTACTTTTGCGAACTAGTCCTAGGTTTTTCGCCCGATCGGAAATATACCAGTGCAGTACAATTCTCTGGAAGCTTTAGATTATTAATTATATAAAAAACTTTAACTTTACCCATTGGGTAGCCATAACAGGATCATTTAGAAAATGGGTATGGCAAAAAACACTCAAAAGCCTGTAAATCCTAAACAAAAACTCAGACAACTCACTAAACTGCCTTATGTGCTTAAAGACCCTAAATGCTTGAACCCCGCTAAATGCTGCTTGCAGCTTTAATTAGGGGTTCAAGCACGAAGTGCTGAACACCTATTGTTATTGTAAGGATTTTTAGGGGCCAAGCACCGAAGGTGCTAGGCACCTATTGTTTTCGTTCGCGTTCTTATTATTAGGGGCCAAGCACCGAAGGTGCGGGCACCTATTGTATCTGTTCCCGTTCTTATTATTATTATTATTATTATTATTATTATTCTTCTTCCGCTCTTGGAGTCTATGGCAGCCCATAGAACCGATTGCGGGAAAGTTGTTTTGGTTTGACATTCTGATAGAGGACATTCCCAACATTAAATACACCAATTTTGGTGTTTCTAAGTCATTCCCTCTAGCGCCACCACCTGTCCAAAATTTCACTTTTGTTTTGCTAATAACTTTTGAACCGTAAGGCCAATCAACAAAATTCTTTTTTCCTCTGATTCCTGAGCTCATGACGATTCGATTGCACCCTATGACGTCATTTTCCGTCATAAAAACATTGCCGCCATTTTGAATTATTCTCAAAACCTACTTTTTCGAACTCGTCCTAGACGGTTTGTCCGATTTGCACGAAAATTGAACCAGATCATCTTCAGGCAGTGCTGACAAAAAGTTATTAAAATCTAGTTGATTTGTCAAACCGTTTTCAATAAACGCTCGAACAAATTTTACGTAGCGCTTGCGAAAACAGTCGTAAGGCTGTATCTTCGCAACGCTTTATCGTATTCAGACCAAACTTGGTACATGTCATCACAAGCATGACCTGAGGCTACATGCTGCGTTTCGGCCCAGCGCCACCTACTGGTCCAGAGATATGAAAAATGGCTATTTTTGCTTATAACTTCTGAACAGTTTGTCCAAAAATCATAAAATTGGTCTCGTTAGATTCAGGGCAAAATGCCGAGTCGACTGATATCCATTTTTACCATATCGGCCATTTTGACTGTCGGCCATTTTGAATTTTGTGCTAAAACGCTGTATTTTAAGAACGCATGAACGGATTGTTACGAAACTTGGTATGGGTCATCAGCACGATGTCCTGAAGGAGCCTGAGAAGTTTCAAAACAGCGCCACCTAGTGGTTAATCTTTTTATTCAAATGCTTATAACTTTGGGTGTGGTCGACATATTTTCACGAAACTCATCTAATTAGACTGCTGAATCCTTGCCGAGTCCTACGATACCAAACATGCTAGGTTTCACCTTACGGTTTGTGTAGCGTTGTGATTTAGCGCTTAAAAAACATTTGGCTATATCTTCGAAACCGCTAGTCTGATCGAGACGAAACCACCGTCAGAAGTTTGGAAACATAGGTCGATAGCTATACGCCAATGCCCAAATGTGAAAATATTGATAGTAAGGGGTAGTAAAATCCAATCAAAGTCATGTGTCAGTCATTTTTTACGTGTTTTTTCATACAAATGTCTATAACTCCGAAGCGAATTGAGATATTTTCACCAAAATTGACACACATATGTATGGGCTCACTCTGAGGACACATAAAAAAAATGGTGTGACTGAGCCTCTTGGTGGCGCTATAATAGAACAAAACATGAAATTCCCATTGACTTCAATACAGTTTTGTGAAATAAAATGCTATACTAAACAAATGCATTGGTGTTATTTAATGAAACTCAGAAAGTGCCTTCAGCACCATTTCCTGAAAGTACCCAACATATTTCAAGACAGCGCCACCTAGTGGTCAAAAGTTATAACAAAACTTCTATAAATGCTAATAACTTTTGAATAAATCTGCCTATTGAAATGCCACTGGTATTAATAGATTGCTTGGGTCAAGCCGAGAACATAGAAACCAAGTTTTCCTTATTTGGCCTAATTTCCTGTCCGCCATCTTGATTTTCATTCAAAACATACATTTTCGAACTCCTCCTACACCGTTTGTCCGATTTTCACCAAAATCGAATCGTATCATCTCCAGACCGTGCCGACTAAAAGTTATCGATTTCGTCTCGATTGACGAAACCGTTTTCGTATAGCGCAGCAGCAAATTTGAGGCATGATGCTAAAAGCACTATTCAGGCTTTATCTCTGCAATGCCTTGACATATTGACACCAAACTTTGTATGTGTCATTGTCACATCACTCTGACCACATCACATCAGTTTTGTAACTGCGCCACCTATTGGTAGAAAGTGATAATGCATTACATCATATTTTTATTTACTGTTTCTATGAATTTTCAGGCATTTTGCCTAAAATCCTCTTTAATGTCTTTAATTGCTCATTGTTGCAGTTGGTCTGACACTTTCAGCAATGTTGGCATGTCTTCTCATCTGATTGTGCTTGGCCCCGCTAAATGCTGCTTGCAGCTTTAATTAGGGGCCAAGCACCGAAGGTGCTAGGCACCTATTGTTTTCGTTCGCGTTCTTATTATTATTATTAGGGGCCAAGCACCGAAGGTGCGTAGGCACCTATTGTATCTGTTCCCGTTCCTATTATTATTATTATTCTTCATTTTTCCGACTGGGAGTCTATGGCAGCCCATAGAACCGCTTGCGGGAAAGTTATCAAATTTGGCACACTGATAGAGGAGAGTCTGACCTATCAGCAAAGCAAATTTGGAGTCTCCAATTCATTCCCTCTAGCGCCACCAGCTGTCCAAAGTTGCACTCATGTTTATGCTAATAACTTTTGAACCACAAGGGCTAGAAACAAAACTCTTTTTCCCTCTTATTCCTTGGCTCAGGACGATTCGACTGCACCCTATGACGTCATTTTCCGTCATGGAAATATTTCCACCATTTTGAATTTTCCGAAAAACATACTTTTTCAAACTCCTCCTAGACCGTTACTCCGATTTTCACGAAAATTGAACCAGATCATCTCCAGACCATGCCGACAAAAAGTTATGGAATTCGTGTTGATTCGTCAAACTGTTCTCGAATACCGCGCAAACAAATTTTACGTAGCGCTAACGAAAACAGACACAAGCTTGTATCTCCTCAACACTTTATCATATTCAGACCAAACTTGGTACATATCATCACAAGCATGACCTGAGGCTACATGCTGCGTTTCGTCATAGTGCCACCTACTGGTCCGGAGATATGAAAAATGGCTGTTTTTGCTTATAACTTCTGAATGGATTGCCCAAAAATCATAATCTCGTTAGATTCAGGACGTCATGCTGAGTCGACTGATATCCAATTTTCCCAGATCAGCCATTTTGGCTGTCGGCCATTTTGAATTATGTGCTAAAATGCTGTATTTTAGGAATGCATGAACGTATCGTTACGAAACTCGGTATGGGTCATCAGCACGATGTCCTGAAGGAGTCTGAGAAGTTTCGAAACAGTGCCATCTAGTGGTGAATTTTTTTCCCCAAATGCTTCCAAATGCTTATAACTTTGGGTGTGGTCAACTTATTTTCACGAGACTCATCTCTTTAGACTCCTGAATCGTTGCCGAGTCCAACGATACCAAACATGTTAGGTTTCGCCTTATGGTTTGTGTAGCGTTGTGATTTAGCGCTTAAAAAACATTTGGCTATATCTTTGAAACCGCTTGTCCGATCGAGACGAAACCACCGTCAGAAGTTTGGAAACATAGGTCGATAGCTATACGCCAATGCCCAAATGTGAAAATATTGATGTTTAGGGGTAGTAAATTCCAATCAAAGTCATGTGTCAGTCATTTTTTTCGTGTTTTTTCATATAAATGTCTATAACTCCGAAGCGAATTGAGATATTTTCACCAAAATTGACACAAATATGCATGGGCTCACTCTGAGGACACATAAAAAAAATGGTGGGACTGAGTCTCTTGGTGGCGATATAACAGAACAAAACATGAATTTCCCATTGACTTCAATACAGTTTTGTGAATTAAAATGCTATAGTAAACAAATGCATTGGTGTAATATTACGAAACTCAGAATGTGCCATCAGCACCATCCCCTGAAGGTACCCAAAATATTTCGAGACAGCGCCACCTAGTGATCAAATGTTATGACAAAATTTCCAAAAAGGCTAATAACTTTTGAATAAATCTGGCTTTTGAAATGCCACTGGTCTTAATAGATTCCTTGGGTCAAGCCGAGAACATAGATACCAAGTTTTCCTTATTTGGCCGAAGTTCCTGTCCGCTAGGGCTGGGTAAAAATATCGATTCATCAATGCATTGCAATTATTTGTTTCTCAATTCAATATCGATTCATCAAATCCTATGAATCGATTCAGCCCGCCGGCCAGTGGCGGCGCTGTGGGCAACACTCTAGTAGTGAGAGCGTTCAGCGTTGTACAAGCAAGTGGCTGCAGAAGTGAGTCAAATCTGTATCGTTCGAGAGAACAACCAGCGCTGTATTTCAGTTGTTTTCCTCTGTGAACATGCATTAATGGATGTCTGACAATTTCGTTGCTTTTTGGAGTTTTCAGATTTAAAAACGTCAATAAAGGCTCGTTCGTTCTGCTCTCGCAGACAGATAGATTATAATATGCTACCGTCAGATGAAATCATGCAGGCGTCGGCGCTTTCTCCGTTCGTGCTATAAATGCACATCCTTGAATGAGCGCGGATTTTCTAGCGCATTTACTTGAACTTCATAGGCAATATATCTATGGTTTAACCCATTTGAGAGGCGGCCAAAATCAGAATTTAAAATGGACTGAATAAGCTCTCTGCGAACTTGACGAGTGATGCCGCGCTGACATGTAACGTTATGCACAAATCACCACACACACTCTCTCAGAGTAATATTATGTTACTGCATAATACATTTTCAACTAGCAGAATAGTACAGAATCACGATACACCGTCTCACTTGCAGCCATGTCTTTTAACTATCATAATATTTCGAAGGGCAAAAATAGGAACTTTTAATTGTTATTTATTGTGTTGACAAAATAGCACTTTGTAATGTTATAATATCTATGGTTGCACTTTTTTTTATGAGTATGCACATTTTGTGCTTATGTTTACATTTATAACTTGAATGTATAGGAAGAAAGAAATATACTTTCTTATACTTACAGTTACATGCACTGTTAGTGGTGTTAATAAAGAACCTGTTTGTTACAGTTGTGTTTTGTGTTCAACACATGTACAATATTGTACAGTTTGTTCTGCTAAATAAATCATGACAGGAAACATACTGGGGTCAATTTGTTCTTAAACATTGTTAATACTGCACACATTATTTAAAAATATACTCCGGTACTTAATTACTTGTGTATTTACTTATTGAATCGGTATCGAAGCTAATAAATCAATATCGAATCGAAATCGAATCGAATCGAAGCCTCAAGAATCGAAATCGAATTGAATTGTGAAATTCCTAACAATACCCAGCCATACTGTCCGCCATCTTGATTTTCAGTCAAAACCTACTTTTTCGAACTCCTCCTAGACCGTTTGTCCGATTTTCACCAAAATCGAATCGTATCATCTCCAAACCGTGCCGACTAAAAGTTATGGATTTCGTGTCGATACACGAAACTGTTTTCGTATAGCGTAGCAGCAAAGTTGAGGCATGATGCTAAAAGCACTATTCAGGCTTTATCTCTGCAATGCCTTGACATATTGACACCAAACTTTGTATGTGTCATTGTCACTTCACTCTGACCACATCACATCAGTTTTGTAACTGCGCCACCTATTGGTCGAAAGTGATAATCATTTAAATCATATTTTGAATGACAATTTATGTGATTTTTCAGCCATTTGACCTAAAATCCTCTTTAAATGTATTTAATTGCTCATTGTTGCAGTTGGTCTGACACCTTCAGCCATGTTGGCATATCCTGTCATCTGCTTGCGCTTGGCCCCGATAATTGCTGCTTGTTATTATTAGGGGCCAAGCACCGAAGGTGCGTAGGCACCTATTGTATCTGTTCCCGTTCCTATTATTAGGGGCCAAGCACCGAAGGTGCGTAGGCACCTATTGTTTCTGTTCCCGTTCCTATTATTATTAGGGGCCAAGCACCGAAGGTGCGTAGGCACCTATTGTATCTGTTCCCGTTCTTATTATTATTAGGGGCCAAGCACCGAAGGTGCTAGGCACCTATTGTATCTGTTCCCGTTCCTATTATTATTATTCTTCCTTCTTCCGACTGGGAGTCTATGGCAGCCCATAGAACCGATTGCGGGAAAGTTGTTTTGGTTTGACATTCTGATAGAGGACAGTCCCAACATTAACTACACCAATTTTGGTGTTTCTAAGTCATTCCCTCTAGCGCCACCACCTGTCCAAAATTTCACTTTTATTTTGCTAATAACTTTTTAACCGTAAAGTCAAACAACAAAATTCCTTTTTCCTCTGATTCGTGAGCTCATGACTGTTCGATTGCACCCTATGACGTAATTTTCCGTCATAAAATATGGCCACCATCTTGAATTTTCCAAAACAGCTACTTTTTCGAACTCCTCCTAGGCCGTTGCTCCAATTTCCACGAAAATTGAATCAGATCATCTTCATACCATGCCGACAAAAAGTTATGGAATTCGTGTTGATTCATCAAACCGTTCTCGAATACAGCGCAAACAAATTTTACGTAGCGCTTGCGAAAATAGACACAAGCCTGTATCTCCGCAACGCTTTATCGTATTCAGACCAAACTTGGTACATATCATCACAAGCATGACTTGAGGCTACATGCTGCGTTTCGGCGCAGTGCCACCTACTGGTCCGGAGATATGAAAAATGGCTGTTTTTGCTTATAACTTCTGAATGGTTTGTCCAAAAATCATAAAAGTGGTCTCGTTAGATTCAGGGCGTCATGCTGAGTCGACTGATATCCAATCTTCCCAGATCAGTCATTTTGGCTGTCGGCCATTTTGAATTATGTGCTAAAATGCTGTATTTTATGAACGCATGAACGGATTGTTACGAAACTCAGTATGGGTCATCAGCACGATGTCCTGAAGGAGCCTGAGAAGTTTCGAAACAGCGCCACCTAGTGGGGAATTTTTTTCCCCAAATGCTTATAACTTTGGGTGTGGTCGACTTATTTTCACAAGAGTCATCTCTTTAGACTCCTGAATCGTTGCCGAGTCCAACGATACCAAACATTCTAGGTTTTGCCTTACGGTTTGTGTAGCGTTGTGATTTAGCGCTTAAAAAACATTTGGCTATATCTTCGAAACCGCTAGTCCGATCGAGACGAAACCACCGTCAGAAGTTTGGAAACATAGGTCGATAGCTATACGCCAATGCCCAAATGCGAAAATATTGATAGTAAGGGGTAGTAAAATCCAATCAAAGTCATGTGTCAGTAATTTTTTACATGTTTTTTCATATAAATGTCTATAACTCCGAAGTGAATTGAGATATTTTGACCAAAATTGACACACATATGCATGGGCTCACTCTGAGGACACATAAAAAAAATGGTGGGACTGAGTCTCTTGGTGGCGCTATAACAGAACAAAACATGAAATTCCCATTGACTTCAATACAGTTTTGTGAATTAAAATTATATACTTAACAAATGCATTGGTGTAATATTATGAAACTCAGAATATGCCATCAGCACCATCCCCTGAAGGTACCCAAACTATTTCGAGACAGCGCCACCTAGTGATCAATTGTTATGACAAATTTTCCAAAAAGGCTAATAACTTTTGAATAAATCTGGCTTTTGAAATGCCACTGGTCTTAATAGATTCCTTGGGTCAAGCCGAGAACATAGATACCAAGTTTTCCTTATTTGGCTGAACTTCCTGTCCGCCATCTTGATTTTCAGTCAAAACCTACTTTTTCGAACTCCTCCTAGACCGTTTGTCCGATTTTCACCAAAATCGAATCGTATCATCTCCAGACTTTGCCAACTAAAAGTTATGGATTTCGTGTCGATAGACGAAACCGTTTTCGTATAGCATAGCAGCAAAGTTGAGGCATGATGCCAAAAGGACTATTCAGGCTTTATCTCTGCAATGCCTTGACATATTGACACCAAACTTTGTATGTGTCATTGTCACTTCACTCTAACCACATCACATCAGTTTTGTAACTACGCCACCTATTGGTCGAAAGTGAGAATCGTATTTTGAATGACTTTTTATAAGATTTTTCAGCCATTTCGCCTAAAATCCTCTTTAAATGTATTTAATTGCTCATTGTTGCAGTTGGTCTGACACCTTCAGCCATGTTGGCATATGCTGTCATCTGCTTGCGCTTGGCCCCGATAATTGCTGCTTGCAGCTATATTTATTATTATTATTCTTCTTTTTCTTCCGACTTGGTGTCTATGGCAGCCCATAGAACCGCTTGCGGGAAAGTTATGAAATTTGGCACACTGATAGAGGACAGGCCAATCTGTCACCATAGCAAATTTGGTGTCTTAAAACCAATCCCTCTAGCGCCACCAACTGTCCAAAGTTGCACTCATGTTTATGCTAATAACTTTTGAACCACAAGGGCTAGAAACAAAATTCTTTTTTCCTCTGATTCCTGAGCGCATGACAATTCGATAGCACCCTATGACGTCATTTTCCGTCATAATATTTTTCCGCCATTTTGAATTTTCCTAAAAACCTACTTTTTCGAACTCCTCCTAGGCCGTTGCTCCAATTTCCACGAAAATTGAATCAGATCATCTTCAGACCATGCCGACAAAAAGTTATGGAATTGGTATTGATTTGTCAAACCGTTCTCGAATACCACGCAAACAAATTTTACGTAGCGCTTGCGAAAACAGACACAAGCCTGTATCTCCTCAACACTTTATCATATTCAGACCAAACTTGGTACATATCATCACAAGCATGACCTGAGGCTACATGCTGCGTTTCGGTGTAGTGCCACCTACTGGTCCGGAGATATGAAAAATGGCTGTTTTTGCTTATAACTTCTGAATGGTTTGTCCAAAAATCATAAAAGTGGTCTCGTTAGATTCAGGGTGACATGCTGAGTCGACTGATATCCAATTTTCCCTGATCAGCCATTTTTGCTGTCGGACATTTTGAATTATGGGCTAAAATGCTATATTTTATGAACGCATGAACGGATTGTTACGAAACTCAGTATGGGTCATCAGCACGATGTCCTGAAGGAGACTGAGAAGTTTCGAAACAGCGCCACCTAGTGGTGAATGTTTTTTCCCAAATGCTTATAACTTTGGGTGTGGTCGACTTATTTTCACAAGAGTCATCTCTTTAGACTCCTGAATCGTTGCCGAGTCCAACGATACCAAACATGCTAGGTTTTGCCTTACAGTTTGTGTAGCGTTGTGATTTAGTGCTTAAAAAACATTTGGCTATATCTTCGAAACCGCTTGTCCAATCGAGACGAAACCACCGTCAGAAGTTTGGAAACATAGGTCGATAGCTATACGCCAATGCCCAAATGCGAAAATATTGATAGTAAGGGGTAGCAAAATCCAATCAAAGTCATGTGTCAGTCATTTTTTACATGTTTTTTCATATAAATGTCTATAACTCCGAAGTGAATTGAGATATTTTCACCAAAATTGACACACAAATGCATGGGCTCACTCTGAGAACACATAAAAAAAATGGTTGGACTGAGCCTCTTGGTGACGCTATAATAGAACAAAACATGAAATTCCCATTGACTTCAATACAGTTTTGTGAATTAAAATGATATACTAAACAAATGCATTGGTGTAATATTATGAAACTCAATTTGTGCCATCAGCACCATCCCCTGAAGGTACCCAAAATATTTCGAGACAGCGCCACCTAGTGATCAAATGTTATGACAAAATTTCCAAAAAGGCTAATAACTTTTGAATAAATATGGCTTTTGAAATACCACTGATCTTAATAGATTCCTTGGGTCAAGCCGAGAACATAGATAGCAAGTTGTCCTTATTTGGCCGAACTTCCTGTCCACATCTTGATTTTCAGTCAAAACCTACTTTTTCGAACTCCTCCAAGACCGTTTGTCCGATTTTCACCAAAATCGAATCGTATCATCTCCAGACTTTGCCAACTAAAAGTTATGGATTTCGTGTCGACAGATGAAACCGTTTTCGTATAGCGCAGCAGCAAAGTTGAGGCATGATGCCAAAAGGACTTTTCAGGCTTTATCTCTGCAATGCCTTGACATATTGACACCAAACTTTGTATGTTTCATTGTCACTTCACTCTGAACACATTACATCAGTTTCGTAACTGCGCCACCTATTGGTTGAAAGTGATAATTAATCAAATCATATTTTTTATCACTGTTTATGTGATTTTACAGGCATTTTGCCTAAAATCCTCTTTAAATGTCTTTAATTGCACATTGTTGCAGTTGGTCTGACACCTTCAGCCATGTTGGCACATCCTGTCATATGCTTGCGCTTGGCCCCGATAATTGCTGCTTGCAGCTATATTTATTATTATTATTCTTCTTCTTCCGACTGGGCGTCTATGGCAGCCCATAGAACCGATTGCGGGAAAGTTGTTTTGGTTTGACATTCTGATAGAGGACAGTCCCAACATTAAATACACCAATTTTGGTGTTTCTAAGTCACTCCCTCTAGCGCCACCACCTGTCCAAAGTTTCACTTTTATTATGCTAATAACTTTTGAAGCGTAAGGCCAATCAACAAAATTCTTTTTTCCTCTGATTCCTGAGCTCATGCCGATTCGATTGCACCCTATGACGTCATTTTCCGGCTTATAAATATGGTCGCCATTTTGAATGTGCTGAAAAAGCTACTTTTTCGAACTCGTCCTAGACGGTTTGTCCGATTTGCACGAAAATTGAACCAGATCATCTTCAGGCAGTGCTGACCAAAAGTTATGGAATTCAAATTGATTCATCAAACCGTTTTCGAATAACGCTCGAACACATTTTACGTAGCGCTTGCGAAAACAGTCGTAGGGCTGTATCTCCGCAACGCTTTATCGGATTCAGACCAAAATTGGTACAGGTCATCACAAGCATGACCTGAGGCTACATGCTGCGTTTCGGCGCAGCGCCACCTACTGGTCCGGAGATATGAAAAATGGCTATTTTTGCTTATAACTTCTGAACAATTTGTCCAAAAATCATAAAATTGGTCTCGTTAGATTCAGGGCAACATGCCGAGTCGACTGATATAAAATTTTACCATATCGGCCATTTTGACTGTCGGCCATTTTGAATTTTGTGCTAAAATGCTGTATTTTAAGAACGCATGAACGGATTGTTACGAAACTTGGTATGGGTCATCAGCACGATGTTCTGAAGGAGCGTGAGAAGTTTCGAAACAGCGCCACCTAGTGGTGAATTTTTTTTTTCAAATGCTTATAACTTTGGGTGTGGTTGACTTATTTTCACCAAACTCATCTCATTAGACTCCTGAATCCTTGCCGAGTCCAACGATACCAAACATGCTAGGTTTCGCCTCACGGTTTGTGTAGCGTTGTGATTTAGCGCTTAAAAAACATTTGGCTATATCTTCGAAACCGTTTGTCCGATCGAGACGAAACCACCGTCAGAAGTTTGGAAACATAGGTCGATAGCTACACGCCAATGCCCAAATGCGAAAATATTGATGTTTAGGGGTAGTAAATTCCAATCAAAGTCATGTGTCAGTCATTTTTTACGTGTTTTTTCATATAAATGTCTATAACTCTGAAGCGAATTGAGATATTTTCACCAAAATCGACACACATATGTATGGGCTCACTCTGAGGACACATAAAAAAAATTGTGGGACTGAGCCTCTTGGTGGCGCTATAATAGAACAAAACATGAAATTCCCATTGACTTCAATACAGTTTTGTGAAATAAAGTGCTATACTAAACAAATGCATTAGTGTAATATTACAAAACTCAGAATGTGCCATCAGCATCATCCCCTAAAGGTATTCAAAATATTTCGAAACAGCGCCACCTAGTGGTCAAAACTTATAACAACATTTACAAAAAGGCTAATAACTTTTGAATAAATCTGGCTACTGAAATGCCACTGGTCTTAATAGATTCCTTGGGTCAAGCCGAGAACATAGATACCAAGTTTACCTTATTTGGCCAAACTTCCTTTCCGCCATCTTGATTTTTATTCAAAACCTACTTTTTCGAACTCCTCCTAGACCGTTTGTCCGATTTTCACCAAAATCGAATCGTATCATCTCCAGACTGTGCCGACTCAAAGTTATGGATTTCGTGTGGGTAGACCAAACCGTTTTCGTATAGCGCAGCAGCAAAGTTGAGGCATGATGCTAATAGCACTATTCAGGCTTTATCTCTGCAATGCCTTGACATATTGACACCAAACTTTGTATGTGTCATTGTCACTTCACTCTGACCACATCACATCAGTTTTGTAACTGGGCCACCTATTGGTCAAAAGTGATAATGCATTAAATCATATTTTTATTGACTGTTTCTATGATTTTTCAGCCATTTCGTCTAAAATCCTCTTTAAATGTCTTTAATTGCTCATTGTTGCAGTTGGTCTGACACTTTCAGACATTTTGGCATGTCTTGTCGTCTTATTCTGCTTGGCCCCGGTAATTGCTGCTTGCAGCTATATTTATTATTATTATTATTATTCTTCTTTTTCTTCCGACTTGGTGTCTATGGCAGCCCATAGAACCGCTTGCGGGAAAGTTATGAAATTTGGCACACTGATAGAGGACAGGCCAATCTGTCACCATAGCAAATTTGGTGTCTTAAAACCAATCCCTCTAGCGCCACCAACTGTCCAAAGTTGCACTCATGTTTATGCTAATAACTTTTGAACCACAAGGGCTAGAAACAAAATTCTTTTTTCCTCTGATTCCTGAGCGCATGACAATTCGATAGCACCCTATGACGTCATTTTCCGTCATAATATTTTTCCGCCATTTTGAATTTTCCTAAAAACCTACTTTTTCGAACTCCTCCTAGGCCGTTGCTCCAATTTCCACGAAAATTGAATCAGATCATCTTCAGACCATGCCGACAAAAAGTTATGGAATTGGTATTGATTTGTCAAACCGTTCTCGAATACCACGCAAACAAATTTTACGTAGCGCTTGCGAAAACAGACACAAGCCTGTATCTCCTCAACACTTTATCATATTCAGACCAAACTTGGTACATATCATCACAAGCATGACCTGAGGCTACATGCTGCGTTTCGGTGTAGTGCCACCTACTGGTCCGGAGATATGAAAAATGGCTGTTTTTGCTTATAACTTCTGAATGGTTTGTCCAAAAATCATAAAAGTGGTCTCGTTAGATTCAGGGTGACATGCTGAGTCGACTGATATCCAATTTTCCCTGATCAGCCATTTTTGCTGTCGGACATTTTGAATTATGGGCTAAAATGCTATATTTTATGAACGCATGAACGGATTGTTACGAAACTCAGTATGGGTCATCAGCACGATGTCCTGAAGGAGACTGAGAAGTTTCGAAACAGCGCCACCTAGTGGTGAATGTTTTTTCCCAAATGCTTATAACTTTGGGTGTGGTCGACTTATTTTCACAAGAGTCATCTCTTTAGACTCCTGAATCGTTGCCGAGTCCAACGATACCAAACATGCTAGGTTTTGCCTTACAGTTTGTGTAGCGTTGTGATTTAGTGCTTAAAAAACATTTGGCTATATCTTCGAAACCGCTTGTCCGATCGAGACGAAACCACCGTCAGAAGTTTGGAAACATAGGTCGATAGCTATACGCCAATGCCCAAATGCGAAAATATTGATAGTAAGGGGTAGCAAAATCCAATCAAAGTCATGTGTCAGTCATTTTTTACATGTTTTTTCATATAAATGTCTATAACTCCGAAGTGAATTGAGATATTTTCACCAAAATTGACACACAAATGCATGGGCTCACTCTGAGAACACATAAAAAAAATGGTTGGACTGAGCCTCTTGGTGACGCTATAATAGAACAAAACATGAAATTCCCATTGACTTCAATACAGTTTTGTGAATTAAAATGATATACTAAACAAATGCATTGGTGTAATATTATGAAACTCAATTTGTGCCATCAGCACCATCCCCTGAAGGTACCCAAAATATTTCGAGACAGCGCCACCTAGTGATCAAATGTTATGACAAAATTTCCAAAAAGGCTAATAACTTTTGAATAAATATGGCTTTTGAAATACCACTGATCTTAATAGATTCCTTGGGTCAAGCCGAGAACATAGATAGCAAGTTGTCCTTATTTGGCCGAACTTCCTGTCCACATCTTGATTTTCAGTCAAAACCTACTTTTTCGAACTCCTCCAAGACCGTTTGTCCGATTTTCACCAAAATCGAATCGTATCATCTCCAGACTTTGCCAACTAAAAGTTATGGATTTCGTGTCGACAGATGAAACCGTTTTCGTATAGCGCAGCAGCAAAGTTGAGGCATGATGCCAAAAGGACTTTTCAGGCTTTATCTCTGCAATGCCTTGACATATTGACACCAAACTTTGTATGTTTCATTGTCACTTCACTCTGAACACATTACATCAGTTTCGTAACTGCGCCACCTATTGGTTGAAAGTGATAATTAATCAAATCATATTTTTTATCACTGTTTATGTGATTTTACAGGCATTTTGCCTAAAATCCTCTTTAAATGTCTTTAATTGCACATTGTTGCAGTTGGTCTGACACCTTCAGCCATGTTGGCACATCCTGTCATATGCTTGCGCTTGGCCCCGATAATTGCTGCTTGCAGCTATATTTATTATTAGGGGCCAAGCACCGAAGGTGCGGAGGCACCTATTGTTTTTGTTCCGGTTCTTATTATTATTATTATTATTATTCTTCTTCTTCTTCTTCCGCTCTGGGAGTCTATGGCAGCCCATAGAACCGCTTGCGGGAAAGTTATGAAATTTGGCACAACGATAGAGGACAGTCCAAAAAGTCACCATGCCAAATTTGGTGTCTTAAAACCAATCCCTCTAGCGCCACCACCTGTCCAAAATTTCACTTTTATTTTGCTAATAACTTTTGAACCGTTTGGCCAATCAACAAAATTCTTTTTTCCTCTGATTCCTGACCTCATGACGATTCGATTGCACCCTATGACGTCATTTTCCGGCTTATAAATATGGCCGCCATTTTGAATGTGCTGAAAAAGCTACTTTTTCGAACTCGTCCTAGACGGTTTGTCCGATTTGCACGAAAATTGAACCAGATCATCTTCAGGCAGTGCTGACAAAAAGTTATGGAATTCAAATTGATTCGTCAAACCGTTTTCGAATAACGCTCGAACACATTTTACGTAGCGCTTGCGAAAACAGTCGTAGGGCTGTATCTCCGCAACGCTTTATCGGATTCAGACCAAAATTGGTACATGTCATCACAAGCATGACCTGAGGCTACATGCTGCGTTTCGGCGCAGCGCCACCTACTGGTCCGGAGATATGAAAAATGGCTATTTTTGCTTATAACTTCTGAACAATTTGTCCAAAAATCATAAAATTGGTCTCGTTAGATTCAGGGCAACATGCCGAGTCGACTGATATCAAATTTTACCATATCGGCCATTTTGACTGTCGGCCATTTTGAATTTTGTGCTAAAATGCTGTATTTTAAGAACGCATGAACGGATTGTTACGAAACTTGGTATGGGTCATCAGCACGATGTTCTGAAGGAGCGTGAGAAGTTTCGAAACAGCGCCACCTAGTGGTCAAAAGTTAAAACAACATTAACAAAAAGGCTAATAACTTTTGAATAAATCTGGCTACTGAAATGCCACTGGTCTTAATAGATTCCTTGGGTCAAGCCGAGAACATAGATACCAAGTTTACCTTATTTGGCCAAACTTCCTGTCCGCCATCTTGATTTTCATTCAAAACCTACTTTTTCAAACTCCTCCTAGACCGTTTGTCCGATTTTCACCAAAATCGAATCGTATCATCTCCAGACCGTGCCGACTAAAAGTTATGGATTTCGTGTGGATAGACCAAACCGTTTTCGTATAGCGCAGCAGCAAAGTTGAGGCATGATGCTAATAGCACTATTCAGGCTTTATCTCTGCAATCCCTTGAAATATTGACACCAAACTTTGTATGTGTCATTGTCACTTCACTCTGACCACATCACATCAGTTTTGTAACTGCGCCACCTATTGGTCGAAAGTGATAATGCATTAAATCATATTTTTATTGACTGTTTCTATGATTTTTCAGCCATTTCGTCTAAAATCCTCTTTAAATGTCTTTAATTGCTCATTGTTGCAGTTGGTCTGACACCTTCAGCCATGTTGGCATATCCTGTCATCTACTTGCGCTTGGCCCCGGTAATTGCTGCTTGCAGCTATATTTATTATTATTATTATTATTCTTCTTTTTCTTCCGACTTGGTGTCTATGGCAGCCCATAGAACCGCTTGCGGGAAAGTTATGAAATTTGGCACCGTGATAGAGGACAGGCCAATCTGTCACCATAGCAAATTTGGTGTCTTAAAACCAATCCCTCTAGCGCCACCAACTGTCCAAAGTTGCACTCATGTTTATGCTAATAACTTTTGAACCACAAGGGCTAGAAACAAAATTCTTTTTTCCTCTGATTCCTGAGCTCATGACAATTCGAAAGCACCCTATGACGTCATTTTCCGTCATAATATTTTTCCGCCATTTTGAATTTTCCGAAAAACCTACTTTTCCGAACTCCTCCTAGGCCGTTGCTCCAATTTCCACGAAAATTGAATCAGATCATCTTCAGACCATGCCGACAAAAAGTTATGGAATTGGTGTTGATTTGTCAAACCGTTCTCGAATACCACGCAAACAAATTTTACGTAGCGCTTGCGAAAACAGACACAAGCCTGTATCTCCGCAACGCTTTATCGTATTCAGACCAAACTTGGTACATATCACCACAAGCATGACCTGAGGCTAAATGCTGCGTTTCGGTGTAGTGCCACCTACTGGTCCGGAGATATGAAAAATGGCTGTTTTTGCTTATAACTTCTGAATGGTTTGTTCAAAAATCATAAAAGTGGTCTCGTTAGATTCAGGGTGACATGCTGAGTCGACTGATATCCAATTTTCCCTGATCAGCCATTTTGGCTGTCGGCCATTTTGAATTATGTGCTAAAATGCTATATTTTATGAACGCATGAACGGATTGTTACGAAACTCAGTATGGGTCATCAGCACGATGTCCTGAAGGAGCCTGAGAAGTTTCGAAACAGCGCCACCTAGTGGTTAATCTTTTTTCCCAAATGCTTATAACTCTGGGTGTGGTCGACTTATTTTCACAAGAGTCATCTCTTTAGACTCCTGAATCGTTGCCGAGTCCAACGATACCAAACATGCTCGGTTTCGCCTTACGGTTTGTGTAGCGTTGTGATTTAGCGCTTAAAAAACATTTGGCTATATCTTCGAAACCGCTAGTCCGATCGAGACGAAACCACCGTCAGAAGTTTGGAAACATAGGTCGATAGCTATACGCCAATGCCCAAATGCAAAAATATTGATAGTAAGGGGTAGTAAAATCCAATCAAAGTCATGTGTCAGTCATTTTTTACGTGTTTTTTCATATAAATGTCTATAACTCCAAAGCAAATTGAGATATTTTCACCAAAATTGAAAAACATATGTATGGGCTCACTCTGAGGACACATAAAAAAAATGGTGGGACTGAGCCTCTTGGTGGCGATATAATAGAACAAAACATGAAATTCCCATTGACTTCAATACAGTTTTGTGAAAGAAAATGCTTTACTAAACAAATGCATTGGTGTAATATTACGAAACTCAGAATGTGCCATCAACACCATAGCCTGAAGGTTCCCAAAATATTTCAAGACAGCGCCACCTAGTGGTCAAAATTTATAAACATTTCTCCAAAAAGGCTAATAACTTTTGAATAAATCGGCCTATCGAAATGCCACTGGTCTTAATAGATTCCTTGGGTCAAGCCGACAACATAGATACCAAGTTTTCCTTATTTGGCCGAACTTCCTGTCCACCATCTTGATTTTCATTCAAAACCTACTTTTTCGAACTCCTCCTAGACCGTTTGTCCGATTTTCACCAAAATCGAATCATATCATCTCCAGACTGTGCCGCCTAAAAGTTATGGATTTCGTGTCGATAGACGAAACCGTTTTCGTATAGTGCAGCAGCAAAGTTGAGTCATGATGCCAAAAGCACTATTCAGGCTTTATCTCTGTAATGCCTTGACATATTGACACCAAATTTTGTATGTATCATTGTCACTTCACTCTGACCACATCACATCAGTTTTGTAACTGCTCCACCTATTGGTCGAAAGTGATAATCCATTAAATCATATTTTGAATGACTTTTTATATGATTTGTCAGCCATTTCACCTAAAATCCTCTTTAAATGTCTTTAATTGCTCATTGTTGCAGTTGGTCTGACACCTTCAGCCATGTTGGCATATCCTGTCATCTGCTTGCGCTTGGCCCCGATAATTGCTGCTTGCAGCTATATTTATTATTATTATTTTCCCCTAAAACGCATCGTGCAGCCCAAACCGTAAATGCTGGAGACTTGAAACTCAGCCAAATGGTAGTCCTCAATTTGGGGAGAACCTATCAAAGTATGACAACGATTGGCCAATAGGTGGCGCTACAGCAAGCAAAAGTATGAAATCAGCCATAACTCCTAGACCGTTTGTCATAGACTCAAGTATCTTATATCACTGTAATCCTTGGCTCAAGACGGACAAAATGTATATCTCCGATTTCATTTCCGCCTGGAAAAATTTTCCGCCATTTTGAATTTTGTCCAAAACCTACTTTTGCGAACTAGTCCCTGGTTTTTTGCCTGATCGGAACCAAACCAGTGCATACATGTTCTCTGGAGTCTGGTTATCAATAATTATCGAAAAAAAGTTGAAATTTCGATCCACGGTTGCTAAGGGGTGTCAAAACGTTTGCAGGAGGCGGAGCTCATTTTACTAAAATGGCTATAACTCGTGAACGAAATGAGATATTTTCACCAAACTCGGTACATATGTGTAAGAGGTCAATCTGAGGTCACAGTAAAAAAATAGTGGCGATTGGCCACATGGTGGCGCTATAACATGAAAAAAACATAAAACAGGCTATAACCACCTGACCGTTAGTCCGATTGACTTGAAAATTGGTATGCAGTGTCTTGGTCCAAGGTGTCATGTATGTCTATGAGGACATTGGTGTATCTCAAAAAACATGACCGCCATCGGCCAATGAAGTTTGAGCACCTATTAGACAAGGTTAACGGTGGCTGATTGAAACAAAACTCAGTGGGCATGTTCGACTCATGGCCCTAGAGGTCTGTAAGAATTTTGAAAGAAATCGACCACTAGTTGGCGCTAACAAGGTTTACGCCCTCTGTAATCACGTGGTGTTGCACACATCAACACAATATGCATATCATTTGATAGATCTGCTCATACTGAACAACTTTGCCTCAAGAGCCACTGCTGTCAATCAAACCGTTCATTAAATATTTGCAAACATGTTAAAAACCTACTTTTGCGAACTAGTCCCTGGTTTTTCGCCCGATCAGAACCAGACCAGTCTAGGGCAATTCTCTGGACTCTCTAGATCAATAATTATCGAAAAAAAGTTGAACTTTTGCATTTGAATGGCTGTAATAGGGTCATTTAGAAAATGGGCGTGGCAAAATACACTAAAAAGCCTATAAATCCTTAATAAAAACTCAGAACTTCACAAAAATTGATGAGCATATGTGACATAACATGCTAAAGAAGCATGGAAATTTTTATGGAGATCGGACCATAGGTGGCGCTATAACTGTTAAAAAGCTTTAAAACCATATATTTCCCATGGTAAACTACCTGTATTGGCTGTAAATGGTCTTTTCCGTCTATTATGTCATGCTTGCTAAATAAAACGTAATAACTTTTGATGCTTTTGTGCTTAAAGGCCTTAATTGCTTGAACCCCGCTAAATGCTGCTTGCAGCTTTAATTAGGGGTTCAAGCACGAAGTGCTGAACACCTATTGTAATTGTAAGGATTTTTATTATTAGGGGTTCAAGCACGAAGTGCTGAAACCCTATTGTAATTGTCCTGATTTTTATTATTATTTTTCTTCTGCCGTAAAACGCATCGTGCAGCCCAAACCGTAAGAGCTGGAACTTTGAAACTTTGCCATATGGTAGTACAAAAATCGAGGAGAGGTTATCAAATTATGACCTCGAATGGCCCATAGGTGGCGCTATAGCGACCAAAAGCGCGAAACTGCTCATAACTCCTAGACCGTATGTCGTAGACTCAAGTGTCTTATATCATTGGAAAGCTGGATGCCTGACGAACAAAACGTATATCTCCGATTTCATTTCCGCCATGATAGATTTTCCGCCATTTTGAATTTTGTCAAAAACCTACTTTTGCGAACTAGTCCCTGGTTTTTTGCCCGATCGGAACCAAACCAGTGCAGAAATGTTCTCTGGAGTCTGAATATCAATAATTATCGAAAAAAAGTTGAAATTTCCATTCACGGTCGCTAAGGGGCGCCCAAATGTATGTTGTGGGAGGAGCCTATTTTACTAAAACGGCTATAACTCCAGAAGTAAATGAGGTATCTTCACCAAACTCGGTACAAATGTGTAAGAGGTCAATTTGAGGTCACAGTAAAAAAACCGTGGCGAATGGCCACATGGTGGCGCTATAACATGAAAAAAACATAAAACGGCCCATAACCACCTGACCGTTAGTCCGATTGACTTGAAAATTGGTATGCAGTGTCTTGGTCCAAGGTGCCATGTATGTCTATGAGGACATTGGTGTATCTCAAAAAACATGGCCGCCATCGGCCAATGAAGTTTGAGCACCTATAAGACAAGGTTAACGGACGTCGATCGGAACGAAACTCGATGGGCATGTTCGACTCATGGCCCTAGAGGTCTGTAAGAATTTTGAAAGAAATCGGCCACTAGTTGGCGCTAACGAGTTTTTTTGGCTCTGTAATCACGTGGTGTTACACTTATCGTCATAAAATGCATATCATTTGATAGATCTGCTCATGCTCAACAACTTTGCCTCAAGAACCACTAATGTCAATCAAACAATTAATTAATTATTCATGAATATGTTAAAAACCTACTTTTGCGAACTAGTCCCTGGTTTTTCGCCCGATCGGAACCAGACCAGTCTAGGACAATTCTCTGGACTCTCTAGATCAATAATTATCGAAAAAAAGTTTAACTTTTGCATTTTTCGCATGGGTATATTGGGTCATAAAGAAAATGGGCGTGGCAAAATGCACTCAAAAGCTTATAAATCCTAAAGGAAAACTCAGAACTTCACAAAAATTGATGAGCATATGTGACATAACATGCTAAAGAAGCATGGAAATTTTTATGAAGATCGGACCATAGTTGGCGCTATAACTGTTAAAAAGCTTTAAAACCATATATTTCCTATGGTAAATTGCCTGTATTGGCTGTAAATTGTGTTTTCCATATGATCATATAATGTTTATAAAATAATCTTAAAAACCAGTGCAATACAATTCTCTGGACTCACTAGATCAATAATTGTCAGAAAAAGTTGAACTACTTCATTTGGATAGCTATAATAGGGTCACTTCAATATGTAGCCTTAAAATGAATACCATATTAAGCCAATAAGTGGTATTTTACTGCCCCCTGCTGTCATTTCATCATACTACTCCCTAATATTGTTATATAATTCATATTTAGACTTTATAAAATCATTATTTTAACATTTAACATGAAAACGAAAGTAAAACGGCATTTAGGCCACGCCCCCCCAGTACAAATTCACTCATAACTCGAAAACGGAAAGTCGTTGCGCGCTCAAATTTTTATGGTAAGGTCCTCTCCGGGCTCTTGATCGAAACGTGTCGTCGCGGGCCTCGGGAGCGCGCCCCCCCCGCGGATCGCCAGACCACGGGACCCCCGACTTTGAACGGCCGTAGCTCCCGACCCAGACCACCCTGAACCTTGTGTGAGAGCTCGTTGGAAAGGGCCCGTCCTTGGCTAGCTTCGATTCAAATGTGGTGTAATTTGCCCTGGGCATTCCAGAGATAAAAGCCTCAAAAGACATGCCTTTGAACAGTCATAACTCCCGAACCCAATCGCCCAAAAACACCGCGATGGTCTCATTGAACAGGGCTCCTCAAGCACTATCTATGCTCTGAGGTTCAGAATTTTTCGCCTTCTGGTTCCCGAGATATAAGTGAAAAACCAAATTCCCATTCATTCATTCAAACACTTCAACTGTAAGATGTAGGCTGTAATTCCACTGTTGTCAACTAGAGGGAGCAGCAGTATTACACATAGTATTTAATCTTTTTATCAGCTTTCAGCTTTGGCCAACAAACAAATGGTTAAAGCTTTTTTTTATTTTTTATTATTGGACTGATAATATAGATCACAATGAAATATATGAAATGGTTAGACCATTAAAATATTTTTTTCACAATAACACATCCTAAAGACATTGAAAACATATTTGTGTGTGTGTGTGTGTGTGTGTGTGTAAGCATGCATTATTGAGTTAACATGGAAAACACTTATATTACAATAACTATTATAACACAATCATATTTTGTCAGTGTTTATCACTTCATTTGCACTGACACTTCACATAATTGCTAGTAATGTGGTAAATCACGCTAGAAACATGGTAAATCATAGTAAGTAATTGATGGTCTCATTCAACAGGGCTCCTCAAGCACTCTCTATGCTCTGAGTTTCAGAATTTTTCGCCTTCTGGTTCCCGAGATATAAGTGAAAAACCAAATTCCCATTCATTAATTCATTCAAACACTTCAACTGTAAGATGGAAGCTGTAATACCACTGTCCACTAGAGGGAGCAGCAGGATTACGCATGACCTTTTCATTAGTTTTCAGTATTGGGAAACAAACAAATGCTTTAAAAAGCAATCTTTTTTTCTTTTCTTTTTTATATTATTAGATCAAAAAGGAATTCTAATAGACCAATAAATATATTTTCTCAATAACATATTCCAAAACATTAAAAACATATGTGCATTTGTGTATGTTTATTTCTGTGTGTGTGTGTGTGTGTGTGTGTGTGTGTGTGTGTGTGTGTGTGTGTGTGTGTGTGCGTGCGTGTGCGTGCGCGTGTGTGTGTGTGTGTAAGCATGCATTATTGAGTTAACATGGAAAAACTGGTTTGCTTTAGTCCAGAAAACTGGTGAAAATCATGAAGTTTAAAGTGAAAGTGAACTAATAAGTGGTCTTCTTCTGCCCTCTGCTGGCCATTCTACTTATTAATGAAGTCTTTTCACATGTGCTCACATTCATATTTAGACTCTAAAAATCACTTATATAACAATAACTATTATAACACAATCAGATTTTGTCAGTGTTTATCACTTCATTTGCACTGACACTTCACATAATTGCTAGAAACATGGTAAATCATAGTGAATAATACTATAATGTGGTGTATCAAGGTAAACCATGCTAGAATCCTGGCAAATTTTTCTAGAACGTGGTAAATCATGGTAAACTATGCTAAAACAGGGTAAATCATGGTAAACCATGATAAACTATGGTAAATCATGTTAGAATGTGGTATATCATGGTAAATCATGCTAGAACAGGGTAAATCATGGTAAACTATGATAAATCATGATAAACTATGGTAAACCATGCTAGAATCACAGTAAACAATGGTAAATCATACTAGAATGTAGTATATCATGGTAAATCATGCTAGAATATGGTAAATCAAGGTAAACTAAGATAAAATCATGGTAAACTATGTAAATCATGCTAGAATCATAGTAAATAATACTAGAATGTGGTAAATTATTGTGGGAGGAGCCTATTTTACTAAAATGTCTATAACTCAAGAAGTAAATGAGATATCTTCACCAAACTCAGTACACATGTGTATGGGTTCAATTTGAGGTCACAGTAAACAATTTTATGGAGATCGGTCCATAGATGGCACTATAACTGCTATAAAAAGCTTTAAAACCATATATTTCCTATGGTACATTGCCTGTATTGGCTGTAAATGGTCTTTTCCATCTATTATGTCAGTGGTTACATGCTTGCTAAATAAAACTTAATAACTTTTGATGCTTTTGTGCTTAAAGGCCTTAAAGGCCTTAACTGCTTGAACCCCGATAAATGCTGCTTGCAGCTTTAATTATTATTATTATTCTTCTGCCGTAAAACGCATCGTGCAGCCCAAACCGTAAGGGCTAGAGCATTGAAACTTTGCCAGATGGTAGTACAAAAATCGAGGAGAGGTTCAGAGATTATGACCCCGATTGGCCCATAGGTGGCGCTATAGCAACCAAAAGCGCGAAACAGCTCATAACTCCTAGACCGTTTGTCGTAGACTCAAGTGTCTTATATCATTGGAAAGCTGGACGCCTGACGAACAAAACGTATATCTCCGATTTCATTTCCGCCATGATAGATTTTCCGCCATTTTGAATTTTGTCAAAAATCTACTTTTGCGAACTAGTCTGTGGTTTTTTGTCCTATCGGAACCAAACCAGTGCAGAAATGTTCTCTGGAGTCTGAAGATCAATAATTGTCAAAAAAATGTCGAAATTTTTATTCATGGTCGCTAGGGGGCATAAAATGAACATTGTGGGAGGAGCCTATTTTACTAAAATGGCTATAACTCAAAAAGTAAATGAGATAGCTTAACCAATCTTGAGACACATGTGTATGGGTTCAGTCTGGGGTCACAGTAAAAAAATTGCGTCGATTGGCCTCATGGTGGCGCTATAAAACAATAAAAACGTATAGACACCTGACCGTTTTTCCAAATGACTTGAAATTTGGTATGCAGTGTCTTGGCCCAAGGGGCCATGTATGTCTAAAAGGATATTGGCGTATCTCGAAAAACATGGCCGCCATTGGCCAATGAGGTTTGAGCACCTATTAACGAAGTCCGATCGGAACGAAACTCGGTGGGCATGTTCGGCTCAAGCCCCTAGAGGTCTGTAAGAATTTTGAAAGAAATCGGCCACTAGTTGGCGCTAACGAGTTTTAAGGCTCTGTAATCACGTGGTGTTACACTTATTGTCACAAAATGCATATCATCTGATAGATCTGCTCATGCTGAACAACTTTGCCTCAAGAACCATTGCTGTCAATCAAACCGTTCATTAGATATTCATGAATATGTTAAAAACCTACTTTTGCGAACTAGTCCTAGGTTTTTCGCCCGATCGGAGCCAGACCAGTCTAGGACAATTCTCTGGACTCTCTAGATCAATAATTATCGAAAAAAAGTTGAACTTTTGCATTTGGATGGCTGTAATAGGGTCATTTATAAAATGGGCGTGGCAAAATACATTAAAAAGCCTATAAATCCTAAATGAAAGCTCAGAACTTCACAAAAATTGGTGAGCATATGTGACATAACATCATTAAGAAGCATGCCAAATTTTATGGAGATCGGACCAAAGGTGGCGCTATAACTGTTAAAAAGCTTTAAAACCATATATTACCTATGGTAAATTGCCTGCATTGGCTGTAAATGGTCTTTTCCATCTATGATCATATAATGTTCATATAATAATGTTCAAAACTAGTGCAGTACAATTCTCTGGACTCTCTAGATCAGTAATTATCAGAAAAAGTTGAACTACTTAATTTGGATGGCTATAATAGGGTCAAACCAAGTGTCCCCGAAAGCTTATATCTTTTAAGATGCTCAGATCTTCTTAAAAACAAGTCAGAACATGTGAAATATCACTCTGAACAAGCATGAAAAATTTCAGACAGATCGGACAAAATTTGACTCTATAACAGTTTAAAAAGGTGAAAATAATATGAATACAATGGCATATTAAGCCAATAAGTGGTATTTTACTGCCCCCTGCTGTTTAAAATAGTTATTTTGTCATATTGTTTCTATAATTCATAATTAGACTTTATAAAATCATTATTTTAACATTTACAATTACATTTAGTCAAAATCCATCTGTTAAAGTATTAGTGTGTGTGTGTGTGTGTGTGTGTGTGTGTGTGTGTGTGTGTGTGTGTGTGTGTGTGTGTGTGTGTGTGTGTGTGTGTGTGTGTGTGTGTGTGTGTATGTGTGTGTGTGTAAGCATGCATTATGGAGTTAACATGGAAAGACTGGTTTGCTTTAGTGCAGAAAACTGGTGAAAATCATGAAGATTAAACTGAAACTGAGCCAATAATGGTCTTCTAGTGCCCTCTGCTGGCCATTCTACTTATTAATGAAGTCTTTTGACATGTGCTTTTGAATTCATAATTAGACATTAAAAAATCACTTGTATAACAATAACTATTATAACACATTCAGATGTTGTCAGTGTTTATCATTCATTTGCACTGACACTTCACATACTTGCTAGTAATTTGGTAAATCATGCTAAAACATGCTAGAACATGGTAAATCAAGGTAAACTGTGATGAATTCATGGTAAACTATGCTAGAACAGGGTAAATCATGGTAAACCATGGTAAATCATGATAAACTATGGTAAATCATGCTAGAATGTGGAAAATCATGGTAAATCATGCTAGAACATGGTAAATCAAAGTAAATTAAGATAAAATCATGGTAAACTATGCTAGAACATGGTAAATAATGGTAAACCATGGTAAATCATGATAAACTATGGTAAATCATGCTAGAATGTGGTATATCATGGTAAATCATGCTAGAACATGGTCTTTTCCATCTATTATGTCAGTGGTTACATGCTTGCTAAATAAAACTTTATAACTTTTGATGCATAAAAACCTTAAAGACCTTAATAGCTTGAACCCCGATAAATGCTGCTTGCAGCTTTAATTATTATTATTTTTCTTCTGCCGTAAAACGCATCGTGCAGCCCAAACCGTAAGAGCTGGAACTTTGAAACTTTGCCATATGGTAGTACAAAAATCGAGGAGAGGTTATCAAATTATGACCTCGAATGGCCCATAGGTGGCGCTATAGCGACCAAAAGCGCGAAACTGCTCATAACTCCTAGACCGTATGTCATAGACTCAAGTGTCTTATATCATTGGAAAGCTGGATGCCTGACGAACAAAACGTATATCTCCGATTTCATTTCCGCCATGATAGATTTTCCGCCATTTTGAATTTTGTCAAAAACCTACTTTTGCGAACTAGTCCCTGGTTTTTTGCCCGATCGGAACCAAACCAGTGCAGAAATGTTCTCTGGAGTCTGAATATCAATAATTTTCGAAAAAAAGTTGAAATTTCCATTCACGGTCGCTAAGGGGCGCCCAAATGTATGTTGTGGGAGGAGCCTATTTTACTAAAACGGCTATAACTCCAGAAGTAAATGAGGTATCTTCACCAAACTCGGTACAAATGTGTAAGAGGTCAATTTGAGGTCACAGTAAAAAAACCGCGGCGAATGGCCACATGGTGGCGCTATAACATGAAAAAAACATAAAACAGCCCATAACCACCTGACCGTTAGTCCGATTGACTTGAAAATTGGTATGCAGTGTCTTGGTCCAAGGTGCCATGTATGTCTATGAGGACATTGGTGTATCTCAAAAAACATGGCCGCCATCGGCCAATGAAGTTTGAGCACCTATAAGACAAGGTTAACGGACGTCGATCGGAACGAAACTCGATGGGCATGTTCGACTCATGGCCCTAGAGGTCTGTAAGAATTTTGAAAGAAATCGGCCACTAGTTGGCGCTAACGAGTTTTTTTGGCTCTGTAATCACGTGGTGTTACACTTATCGTCATAAAATGCATATCATTTGATAGATCTGCTCATGCTCAACAACTTTGCCTCAAGAACCACTAATGTCAATCAAACCATTAATTAATTATTCATGAATATGTTAAAAACCTACTTTTGCGAACTTGTCCCTGGTTTTTCGCCCGATCGGAACCAGACCAGTCTAGGACAATTCTCTGGACTCTCTAGATCAATAATTATCAAAAAAAAGTTGAACTTTTGCATTTTTCGCATGGGTATATTGGGTCATAAAGAAAATGGGCGTGGCAAAATGCACTAAAAAGCCTATAAATCCTAAACGAAAACTCAGAACTTCACAAAAATTGATGAGCATATGTGACATAACATCATTAACAAGCATGCAACATTTTATGGAGATCGGACCATAGGTGGCGCTATAACTGTTAAAAGGCTTTAAAACCATATATTTCCTATGGTAAATTGCCTGTATTGGCTGTAAATAGTGTTTTCCATCTATGAACATATAATGTTCATATAATAATGTTCAAAACCAGTGCAGTGCAATTCTCTGGACTCTCTAGATAAATAATTATCAGAAAAAGTATAACTTCTTCATTTGGATGGCTATAATAGGGTCACTTCAATACGTAGCCTTAAAATGAATACCATGACATATTAAGCCAATAAGTGGTATTTTACTGCCCCCTGCTGTCATTTCATCATACTACTCCGTAATATTGTTATATAATTCATATTTAGACTTTATAAAATCATTATTTTAACATTTAACATGAAAACGAAAGTAAAACGGCATTTAGGCCACGCCCCCCAGTACAAATTCACTCATAACTTGAAAACGGAAAGTCGTTTCGTGCTCAAATTTTGATGGTAAGGTCCTCTCCACGCTCTTGATCGAAACGTGTCATCGCGGGCCTCGGGAGCGCGCCCCCCCGCGCATCGCAAGCCCGCGGACCCCCGACTTTGAACGACCGCAACTCCCGACCCAAACCACCCCGAACCTTGTGTGAGAGCTCGTTGGAAAGGGCCCGTTCTCTGCTAGCTTCGATTCAAATGTGGTGTAATTTGCCCTGGGCATTCCCGAGATATAAGTGAAAAACCAAATTCCCATTCATTCATTCAAACACTTCAACTGTAAGATGGAGGCTGCAATTCCACTGTTGTCAACTAGAGGGAGCAGCAGTATTAGATATAGTATTAATCTTTTTATCAGCTTTCAGCTTTGGCCAACAAACAAATGGTTAAAGCTATTTTTTTTTTTGACTGATAATATAGATCACAATGAAATATATGAAATGGTTAGACCATTAAAATATTTTTTTCACAATAACACATCCTAAAGACATTGAAAACATATTTGTATGTGTGTGTGTGTGTGTGTGTGTGTGTGTGTGTAAGCATGCATTATTGAGTTAACATGGAACACACTTATATTACAATAACTATTATAACACAATCATATTTTGTCAGTGTTTATCACTTCATTTGCACTGACACTTCACATAATTGCTAGTATTTATACCCCCCAAATTTGCATTTTCCAGTCCATGTTCTAGGCCAGGCAGTGTTAATGTGGACCTGCACAGCCGAATCAGCAGAAGATCTGCAGGTATTGTGAAGAAGCAAGCAAGGACAATAGTGAAAATGGCAGATCATGGATATAAATGCTATGTCTGAGGCTGTGCTGCGGATTTGAGAACTTTTCATTCCTTTCCCACAAAAGAGAACTGTCAACAGGCATGGTTGATGTTTACAACAGGATACCTCACCATTTTAATTCAAAGCTGTTAGTTTGCTCTTAACGGAGGCCGATCAGAACGAAACTCGGTGGGCATGTTCGACTCGTGGCCCTAGAGGTCTGTAAGAATTTTGAAAAATCAGCCACTAGTTGACGCTAACAGGTTTTACGGCTATGTAATCACGTGATGCATATCATTTGATAGATCTCCTCATACAGAACAACTTTGCCTCAAGAACTACTGCTGTCAATCAATTTGTTCATTAAATACTTGCGATTATGTTAAAAACCTACTTTTGCGAACTAGTCCTAGGTTTTTCGCCCGATCGGAAATATACCAGTGCAGTACAATTCTCTGGAAACTTTAGATTATTAATTATATAAAAAACTTTAACTTTACCCATTGGGTAGCCATAACAGGATCATTTAGAAAATGGGTATGGCAAAAAACACTCAAAAGCCTGTAAATCCTAAACAAAAACTCAGACAACTCACTAAACTGCCTTATGTGCTTAAAGACCCTAAATGCTTGAACCCCGCTAAATGCTGCTTGCAGCTTTAATTATTATTGTTATTATTATTGTTATTATTATTGTTATTATTGTTATTATTATTATTATTATCATCATTATTACTGCTATTATTAGGGGTTCAAGCACGAAGTGCTGAAACCCTATTGTTATTGTTAATTTTCCCATGATGCAACATTCAGACATAAAACTGATCGGGCAGACCAAACCGTAAGTCGTAGAGACTTGAAACTTTGGGGGCTGATAGTACTCACACCGCCTACAGCGTCACCAAGGCCCGCCCCGATCGGCCTGACGGGGGCGCTACAGCGGTCAAAAGTACGAAACGGCTCATAACTCATCAACCGTGAGGCGTAGGCTCAAGTGTCTTATATCGTTGGATTCCTTGGCTCGAGGCGGACCAGGTGCATGCCTCGGATTTGCTCGTCACCCTGGGAAAATTTTCGGGTATTTGGGGTTTTTCACAAAACCTACTTTCGCGAACTAGGTCCTAGGTTTTTGGCCCGACCGGAACCAAACCAGTGCAGCAAGATTCTCTGGAGTCCGAATGTCAATAATTATCAAAAAAAAGTGAAAATTTGGGCTCACGGTCCCTAAGGGCCGCCAAAACGTCTGAAGTGGGAGGAGCCCATTTTGCTTAATTGGCTATAACTCGTGAACGGAACGAGATTTTTGCACCAAACTCAGCACACGTATGTACGAGCTCATTCTGTGGTCGCGTGAAAAAGGACGTGGCGACTGGCCACTTGGTGGCGCTATAACTGTTAAAAGGGTGTCAAAATGATGCATTTCTATGGCAAATCCCATGAAATGGCTGAAAGCGGCCATCTTGCTGTCTGATTTGCATACAACCTCACAAAATCAGGCATGCGCATGCGTCACGTGATCCTAAAGAAGCTTGGAATCTTTCACGGACGTCGGGCCATTGGTGGGGCGCTTTAACTGTCATAAAGGTGAGAAGGCCTCTGTATTATCCTATGCAAAATGACATTTAAATGACTGAAAAATGGGGGAAAAAAGAGCAGAACTTCACCAAATTAGCTGAGCACATGCGCCATATTATTCTAAAGAAGCGTGCAAACTTTTATGGAGATCGGGCCATCAGTGGAGGTGTCACAGTTTAAAAGGTAAAAAAAAAATTCACCACATTTCCATGATAAATGAGCTAAAAGGGCAAAAAACATACTTTTTCCTCTCCGAGGCACATGTTAAAAGGCTTGATAAAGTTTTTGGAACGCAGCAGCGCAAGCGGCAAGTGCCTAGACCCTATAGTTTTTTTTTTAGAGGCCTTTTTGTGGCCCTTTTTTAGCCACTTATTAGGGGTTCAAGCACGAAGTGCTGAAACCCTATTGTTATTGTTAATTTTCCCATGATGCAACATTCAGACATAAAACTGATCGGGCAGACCAAACCGTAAGTTGTAGAGACTTGAAACTTTGGGGGCTGATAGTACTCACACCGCCTACAGCGTCACCAAGGCCCGCCCCGATCGGCCTGACGGGGGCGCTACAGCGGTCAAAAGTACGAAACGGCTCATAACTCATCAACCGTGAGGCGTAGGCTCAAGTGTCTTATATCGTTGGATTCCTTGGCTCGAGGCGGACCAGGTGCATGCCTCGGATTTGCTCGTCACCCTGGGAAAATTTTCGGGTATTTGGGGTTTTTCACAAAACCTACTTTCGCGAACTAGGTCCTAGGTTTTTGGCCCGACCGGAACCAAACCAGTGCAGCAAGATTCTCTGGAGTCCGAATGTCAATAATTATCAAAAAAAAGTGAAAATTTGGGCTCACGGTCCCTAAGGGCCGCCAAAACGTCTGAAGTGGGAGGAGCCCATTTTGCTTAATTGGCTATAACTCGTGAACGGAACGAGATTTTTGCACCAAACTCAGCACACGTATGTACGAGCTCATTCTGTGGTCGCGTGAAAAAGGACGTGGCGACTGGCCACTTGGTGGCGCTATAACTGTTAAAAGGGTGTCAAAATGATGCATTTCTATGGCAAATCCCATGAAATGGCTGAAAGCGGCCATCTTGCTGTCTGATTTGCATACAACCTCACAAAATCAGGCATGCGCATGCGTCACGTGATCCTAAAGAAGCTTGGAATCTTTCACGGACGTCGGGCCATTGGTGGGGCGCTTTAACTGTCATAAAGGTGAGAAGGCCTCTGTATTATCCTATGCAAAATGACATTTAAATGACTGAAAAATGGGGGAAAAAAGAGCAGAACTTCACCAAATTAGCTGAGCACATGCGCCATATTATTCTAAAGAAGCGTGCAAACTTTTATGGAGATCGGGCCATCAGTGGAGGTGTCACAGTTTAAAAGGTAAAAAAAAAATTCACCACATTTCCATGATAAATGAGCTAAAAGGGCAAAAAACATACTTTTTCCTCTCCGAGGCACATGTTAAAAGGCTTGATAAAGTTTTTGGAACGCAGCAGCGCAAGCGGCAAGTGCCTAGACCCTATAGTTTTTTTTTTAGAGGCCTTTTTGTGGCCCTTTTTTAGCCACTTATTAGGGGTTCAAGCACGAAGTGCTGAAACCCTATTGTTATTGTTAATTTTCCCATGATGCAACATTCAGACATAAAACTGATCGGGCAGACCAAACCGTAAGTCGTAGAGACTTGAAACTTTGGGGGCTGATAGTACTCACACCGCCTACAGCGTCACCAAGGCCCGCCCCGATCGGCCTGACGGGGGCGCTACAGCGGTCAAAAGTACGAAACGGCTCATAACTCATCAACCGTGAGGCGTAGGCTCAAGTGTCTTATATCGTTGGATTCCTTGGCTCGAGGCGGACCAGGTGCATGCCTCGGATTTGCTCGTCACCCTGGGAAAATTTTCGGGTATTTGGGGTTTTTCACAAAACCTACTTTCGCGAACTAGGTCCTAGGTTTTTGGCCCGACCGGAACCAAACCAGTGCAGCAAGATTCTCTGGAGTCCGAATGTCAATAATTATCAAAAAAAAGTGAAAATTTGGGCTCACGGTCCCTAAGGGCCGCCAAAACGTCTGAAGTGGGAGGAGCCCATTTTGCTTAATTGGCTATAACTCGTGAACGGAACGAGATTTTTGCACCAAACTCAGCACACGTATGTACGAGCTCATTCTGTGGTCGCGTGAAAAAGGACGTGGCGACTGGCCACTTGGTGGCGCTATAACTGTTAAAAGGGTGTCAAAATGATGCATTTCTATGGCAAATCCCATGAAATGGCTGAAAGCGGCCATCTTGCTGTCTGATTTGCATACAACCTCACAAAATCAGGCATGCGCATGCGTCACGTGATCCTAAAGAAGCTTGGAATCTTTCACGGACGTCGGGCCATTGGTGGGGCGCTTTAACTGTCATAAAGGTGAGAAGGCCTCTGTATTATCCTATGCAAAATGACATTTAAATGACTGAAAAATGGGGGAAAAAAGAGCAGAACTTCACCAAATTAGCTGAGCACATGCGCCATATTATTCTAAAGAAGCGTGCAAACTTTTATGGAGATCGGGCCATCAGTGGAGGTGTCACAGTTTAAAAGGTAAAAAAAAAATTCACCACATTTCCATGATAAATGAGCTAAAAGGGCAAAAAACATACTTTTTCCTCTCCGAGGCACATGTTAAAAGGCTTGATAAAGTTTTTGGAACGCAGCAGCGCAAGCGGCAAGTGCCTAGACCCTATAGTTTTTTTTTTAGAGGCCTTTTTGTGGCCCTTTTTTAGCCACTTATTAGGGGTTCAAGCACGAAGTGCTGAAACCCTATTGTTATTGTTAATTTTCCCATGATGCAACATTCAGACATAAAACTGATCGGGCAGACCAAACCGTAAGTCGTAGAGACTTGAAACTTTGGGGGCTGATAGTACTCACACCGCCTACAGCGTCACCAAGGCCCGCCCCGATCGGCCTGACGGGGGCGCTACAGCGGTCAAAAGTACGAAACGGCTCATAACTCATCAACCGTGAGGCGTAGGCTCAAGTGTCTTATATCGTTGGATTCCTTGGCTCGAGGCGGACCAGGTGCATGCCTCGGATTTGCTCGCCCTTCAGGCGCCAATTTCGAGTAAATTGCATTTTTTTGAAAAACCTATTTTTGCGAACAACTTCTAGGTTTTTGGTCCGATCAGAACCAAACCACTGCAAGAATATTCTCTGGAGTCTGAAAATCAATAATCATCCAAAAAATTCAAAATTTCAATTAACAATCGATAAGGGGAACCAAAATATTTGATGGCACCAGGGCCACTTTTACTAAAACGGTTATAAATTGTGAACGGAAAGAGATTTTTTTGCTAAACTTGGGATACGTCTTCCTGAGCTCAGTCTGAGATCACTTGAAAAAAAATCGCAACCATTGGCCACTAGGTGGCACTATAAAACGGTTATAACTTGTGAACGGAAAGAGATATTTTCGCAAAACTTGGGACACATGTTCATGAGCTCATTCTGAGGTCACGTGAAAAAAATCATGACAATTGGCCACTTGGTGGCGCTATAAAATGGTTATAACTTGTGAGCGGAAAGAGATATTTTCGCTAAACTTGGGACACATGTTCATAAGCTCAATCTGAGTTGACATGAAAAAAATCGTGACAATTGGCCACTTGGTGGTGCTATAACAGTGAAAAAAATAATGAAAATAGCTATAAGCGCACCCAACCGTTAGTCTACTGAAAATTGGCACGCAGTGTCTTTGTCCAGGGTGCCATGATAGTCTATGAGAACATTGGTGTATCTCAAAACTCAGTATACGTCATTGGCACAATGCCTTGAAGGAGCCTTAGAAGTTTCAAGCCAGTGTTTTTTCACAGGAATGACCTCCTAAGACTCCTGAATCCTTGCCGATTCCAACAATACCAAACATGCCAGGTTTCGCCTTATGGTTTTTGTAAGTGTCATTTAGAGCTTTAAAAAATTGTGGTTATCTTCAAAGCCGTTAGTCCGATCGAGACAACAACAAAAAAACTAAGGAAATTTGAAAACATAGGTAAATAGCTAAACAATAATGCCAAAATGTCAAAATTATGATAGGAACAAAAAAAAACGAAAAAAAAAATCCAATCATTATCACCCATGGATCATTTTTATGCTCTCATAAATAGAAGTGTCTAAACTTCAAAAAAAAAAATTATATTTACAACAAATTTGACAGACATTCCAAAACTCTGGAATAGTCTTCCTGATACTGTTCGTTGCTCAGACTTGTTCTCCCAGTTTAAAACTAGATTAAAGTCGCATTTCTTTGGCCAGGCATTCATATAATCCCACAGTTCAAACTACAATCCGGCCTCTAGCTCATAAATGCCAGAGGAGAACTGGCCCCCGACTGAGCCTGGGTTCTCCCAAGGTTTTTTTCTCCATTAGGTCACCTGATGGAGTTTTAGGACACCATTAGGTCACTTGATGGAGTTTTTCGGTTCCTTGCCACTGTTGCCTTTGGCTTGCTCAGTTGGGGATATTTTGGGGATGTTTGATTTGGTTTTATCAATCAGTGAATTCCTCTTGAAACAAGCTTTGTTGTATTGTTTTGATTTGATGCTGTGAAGCTGCTTTGATGCAATCTGTATTGTGAGAAGCGCTATACAAATAAACTTGACTTGACTTGACTTGACATGACATGTATGGGCACCTTTCAAGGACACCTAATAAAAGTGGTGGAGATCAGGCAAGACGTGGTGGTGCTATAACTGTCAAAAAAACGTTCCTAAGTAAATTGCCTGTATTGGCTGTAAATGGTATTTTCCATCAATGATATAAGTTTATTAGTTTATTTGGATCCCCATTAGCCACTACCTAGGCAGTGTCTACTCTTCCTGGGGTCCCAACAAGTAAAAAATACAAAACTACATTTAATCAACAACAATAAAAAGTCAAGTCAATGAAACACACTAACCCAAAATAAATTCCAAATATCGAAATCAACAATTTACTATATATTGTGCCATTAAATGTTCCTTTAAATCTTTTTTTAAAACTAATTTTTCTTGTAAAAATGTTCCTTTAAATATTTTTTTTTAAACTAATTTTTCTTGTAAAAATGGGTGATATCAATGGTAGGCTAAATGATTCCATATTTTCATGGAATCATTCTTTTCCGTTCTTTTCCAGTGGTTTACGAAACAGGAAATAAAAAAACATCCCTTTTATTCATGCCTGGTGTAAAAATTATGACTAGTACTATTATACAAAAGTTGAGAGTACAGGACATTAGGAACTTTAGACACAGAGATATTTCTTATAAAATAAAGCAGAGAGACAATCCTTGAGAGACCAGTGCATTCTTAGTATATTAGCTCTTCTATAACAGTTTAAATTGAGTCGTATCGCTCTGTTCTGGACAAATTATATTTTTCAATCAGTTCTTTTTTTTTTCCTTTACTTGATGCACTCGATTACACCACTGGGCAATAACACACGATTCATCCAATCACTGATTGTGCTGCTGTGACTGACACCCCTGAGAGCCAACAGAAGCGGCATATTCATAAGGCCCGCCCACAGGTCGCGCAGGCGCTGCCACTGTCAGCATAAACAGAGAATCAGATGAGAACAGATCAAATGAGACACGGAGCATTTCTCCAGAAACTCCTTGCACTAAATGATTATCATAATCTACCGAGAACTGTGATTGTGTGCACTTGTAAACTTTGGATGCTTCAGCCTGGAGTGTTGTCGTCAGAGAGAGGTGAAGTGGAAATCGGAGTAAAGATTTAGTGGATCCCAGAGCGGTAATCTTTATTGAATAGTCTTTTTTTAATTGAATATGTGATGCAATCTCGTTTTGGTGAGTGACATTTTTTTTATCATATGTTATCTTATGAAAGATATGTCAATTTCAGAAATGATTTGATATGAGCTGAGTGTAGGCCGCACAGCGCGAGCTGAACTAATTAGCCGTAGGCTAAAGCTATCACGTATAACAATGATCTTTTGTGTCATGAGTTGAGACAATGGGTCTTATTCATAAAACACGAGCAGAACGAATTTTTGTGTAAATCGTGTGTAAAGTGGTTCTGACGTAAATTTTCGGATTCATTAAAATGTTCGTATTTTCCAAACGTTAGTTGGTACGAAAGAAATCTACACCTGCTCCCAGCCACGCGTAAATAGTGCGCTTAACATCCGAACATTTTGCTCATTAATAAGGCTGCATTTTAATTCACCTTAATCGGGTACATATTTACACAGCATTTTGAAAAAATATTAGGTAACACTTTACAATACGGGAGCACTAATCTGCATAATTCATATTTAACTAATGCACAGATAATCATGTGTTAATGTATGACTCATGAAGAACTAAACCATTAATTAATGATTACTGCATCAGCAACTAATAAAGATTCTAAATGATTAATAGATTAAGTAATATATGAATTGTTATTAATTAAATGTGTCAATGTATTAATTAATTAATAACTTATTTTATTAACTAAAAGTGTAAATGAATGCGTTAATTACCACAGTTGGTCAAAGCAATGTACTTCAACTTCCAGTTGTCTGCTTTAATTAATCATTAACTAATGATTTGCAAATGCATCATTATGTTATGACTTTACTTGTTGAGGCACATGACTATTAACTAATTGATAAGTAATATGCCATTTATGGGTTTTGACAGTTTGCACATGCAGTGAATGTAATGTCGGTGAACGTGTTTAAAGGATGGGTGAGTTGGGCTGCACACAAATATCAGCACACCAGAATCTGAACTCCTGAAGCTGTTACACTGTGTTTAAACTGGACGAGACCAGCTGTCTACACTGGACATGACAGACCATCGCAAGTCCATTTGTCCTTCATAACAGAACTAGCACAAGAGCTCAGAGTACGTCAGTAATAGAGTGTGGCATCGGTTTACTGACTGGGTTTTGTCGTGTAGTGTCGCGCCGCATCCAGTGTAGTATCACTGACTATAATGGACGTTCTATTGTCTTTGTCCAGTCTAGACACAGTGTTATGAACTAGCAGCGCTCAACCGCATGTTCTCAGTGTATGTTAACCTGACATAGTCCTGTGCCATGAACAACAAAGTTCATCGGACTCAGCGAAATCTTGGTTGTACATGGTTGGAAATTGAAATCCATGGCTTAGTGTGGATGTCAAAACCAAAATGGCATATTACTTAACAATTAGTTAATAGTCATGTGCCTCAACAAGTAAAGTCATAACATAATGATACATTTGCAAATCATTAGTTAATGATTAATTAAAGCAGACAACTGGAAGTTGAAGTACATTGCCTTGACCAATTGTGGTAATTAACGCATTGATTTAGACTTTTAGTTAATAAAATAAGTTATTAATGAATTAATACACTATGACACATTTAATTAATAACAATTCATATATTACTTTATATTAATCATTTAGAATCTTCATGATGCAGTAATCATTAATTAATGGTTTAGTTCTTCATGAGTCATACATTAACACATGATTATCTGTGCATTAGTTAAGCATGAATTAATGGTTATTAGTGCACCCGTATTGTAAAGTGTTACCAAATATTATATATAGTAATTACATACGGTTTTTCTTTTTACTTTTATTACGACAGCCAGTAATTACGAGAGCCATCTGCAAACGGAACAAAAGTCTGCAAGTTTTTTTTATTTTATTTTTTTATTCAAGCTGTTTATTCTTTTACAAGTCCGCAAGTCACAAATAATGCAGTCAAGCTTCATGTCAAACCATTTTCTTTTCACTTCTGGGACTGTTCGATTAACAGATGAAACTCCATTAACTGCATCTATGCTGCCAAGCTTCCTTTTTTTTAGGCCTGATACGCCACTATGTACGCTTGAAAACAAAATGTGGCGTTTTGAATGAACTTCTGATAATAAACTTCAATTTCTGCATCTGAGAAATTTCTCTTCTTCATTCGTTTTTGAGAAGACAAGTTGAAATCCTTCGTTTGGTGTCATAATATGATGCCCATATAGCCTATAGTTTTCAGTCGGTTTTAATGGGCGGGATTTATGGTAATTTAGAGAATGAGCGTGCACA
This sequence comes from Leuciscus leuciscus, assembly GCF_965113295.1. Lineage (NCBI taxonomy): Eukaryota > Metazoa > Chordata > Actinopteri > Cypriniformes > Leuciscidae > Leuciscus > Leuciscus leuciscus. Next base: position 19,394,387 of record NC_138736.1, on the reverse strand, counting down.
CGCGTCCCATTTACAACTGATTGGAATTCATTAACACACACACACACACACATTTCACTATCACATCTGACGTTTACGAAGTATTTCTGAATCAGGAGAAGAATTTTCGGGAATGTCGCCTTTACCACTTTAAATCACTCACATATTTACTCGTATATTTACGAATGTTTCATGAATGAGACCCATTGAGTGATTAATGAGTGTCTGTGTTAAGTAACTGTCGAAAAGTTCGATTAATGTGTCATTTGAACTGCGCATGTATATGATTTGTTACTGAAATGTTGAATCAGAAATGAATTATTGTACGTTTGCCTTGTGTTTTCCAAGGCTGCGTTTTCTTGTTCTCTGTTTTTTTTCCTATGTGAACGTGATCGGCAAGTGTATCCTGTTTTGTGCCATAAATAATCCTGTGGAGGTGAATCGCCTGCCTATTGAATACAATTAAATATGCACAAATTGCTAGCTGACCAGTGCCCATGGACCGGTTTCCACTTTGAACCATAATTTGAAACCATCAACTGGTAGGATAATTACAATTTTCTTTTGTTTTTCAGACTCACAGGACTTTTCATTTGTGAAATAAATATATATTTTTTTACATCTGAAATGGAGAGACTTGAACTGATCGAGAGAAGTCTGAACAACTCTTTAAACTGAATCATTTGATTCACGAACTCTGGTCAGCTACGTCGTTATTAATGTTGTTGAACATACTATTTTACTATACAAAGATAAGGTGGTTAATTGGAAGGAATGATGAATCACATTGTCTTTTGAGTCAGATCCGATATCGGATTACTAGTATTTCTTTCGTCAACAAAAATTATAACTAAATATTGTCGTCAACGAACCACGTGACGAAAACGAGACGCAACGTAAATGCTGGTCATGTGACAATAACTATAATTAAAGTATAATGCAATATTGTTGACGAATAAAAACGAGACTAAATGTGGTTTACAAAATAAAAACTATGTTAAAATGTCTCTTCATTTTCGTTGACCAAAACGAGATGAAATGTTATGACGCTATTTCGTCTTGTTTAGTCACATTATTATTATTATTATTATTTTGCAGTATTTCTGTTTCCAGTGTCTCACTTCAGGGGCTGCATCAGGGCGCACTGCGCAGACGACGTCACTTCCTCAAGCCCCACTAGCGGCATTATTTAGAAGATGCAGCTGCGGTGAGTTAACGCAAACGACAACAAACAAAGTTAAGTCTGACGCCCGTTTCACACATAGGGCCCGATTTTAACGATCTGAAACGCAAGTATCAAGTGCGAAACGCAAGTAACTTTGTGGCCGGGTCTTGGGCGCTGTTGCTATTATACCGGCGGGATAAATGACTCTTGCGCTCAACGCAAATCTAAAATGGGTTGGTCTGAAGTAGCTTCATTATTCATAGGTGTGGTTTTGGCGTAACGTGAAATAAACCAATCAGAGCGTCATCTCACATTCCCTTTAAGAGCAGACGCGCTTATTCTATAGCGGATTCCTATTATAACAGTGGATTTGCCAGACGCGCGCCAGCAGCGGTTCACAGCCGAGGAGACCGACGTTCTCGTCAGGGCCGTAAAACACAGAGAAGTGACATTGGGGATGGAGAAACACACCCAAATTAACTTCGATTAAACAGGCGTATGATAATTTGGGTAAATGTGTAAACTAGAAGTATGCTTTTATAATTATCTATCTATCTATCTATCTCTCTATCTATCTATCGTAATGTATGATTTGCAAAAATGAAAACGGCTGCTTCTGTGTGAGAGAATCAAAGTGTATGTGCGTTGTGCACACGCTACATTGATTATGGCCAAGCATGCGCCCTTAAAATAGCATAAGAATAACATGTGCAACGCGCCACTGACTTTAAACTAGATTTTTTCAGTTAGTGGCGGAATTGTTTTCTAAACGTGCAAAATAACATGAGGGAACGTTTGCGCCGGAACACGCCTCCTCTTTGCGCTGAACCGCCCCCGGGAGCGCAAGTGTATTTCTTAGTTAACCGACGTGCGTCTGTGGAGGGAAAAGTCCGCTGTACGCGGGTGCAAAATAGGAATGATACATGCGTCGGTGTACAAAGTCAATTGCGCTGGGTGCAAGATAGGGCCCATACTCCGTGTGCAGTGCATATGCGGTGCAGGAGCAGCACTCGCTATAGTGCTTTCACATATGCTGCGTTTGCAGTGCGTAACTGATCCACGGCTGAACCACAAACACATACTCACTATTTTTATTTCAAATCCAGAAGTTATCAAATACTTTTATTTAAAAAAAGTTTTGTCAGCATTACGATTCTCTTTGTACACACATACTCTTTAATGGTCGTAATTCACATTTAAACACAATTTAAACAATGTATTCAATGCACTACTTCTATCTAGATTTATTAGCAAGTGGTAAAATATTTAGCCATATAGTTATATTAAAATGACAAATATTTTAAATTAAAACTTAAAATTGACAAAAAACAACCGACTCTCATGCCTTTTCTTTTGCATTTAAATTAATACAGTAAATCTTGGATGTCAGAAAGAACTTGTTTTTCAACCTCCACGAATGAGACGAGTGTTACTTTTCTGTTCACTATTTTCGCTATTTTTCCATAATGATACACTATTGACTGGGTTAAATAGAATTGCATTTCTAAAAAGAGACTAAAATACAATTTTCATTGACTAAAACTAGACTAAGGGCGCTTTCACACTTGGTTCAATTGCCTGTTCCTAACCCGAGTTCGATTGCTCCCCCCCATGTTCCAAACATAAAACAGGCTATAACCACCTGACCGTTAGTCCAATTGACTTGAAAATTAGTATGCAGTGTCTTGGTCCAAGGTGCCATGTATGTCTATGAGGACGTTGGCGCATCTCGAAAAACATGGCCGCCATCGACCAATGAAATTTGAGCACCTATTAGACAAGGTTAACGGAGGCCAATCGGAACGAAACTCGATGGGCATGTTCGACTCATGGCCCTAGAGGTCTGTAAGAGTTTTGAAAGAAATCGGCCACTAGTTGGCGCTAATGAGTTTTATGGCTCTGTAATCACGTGGTGTAAAACTTAACAACTTTTGATGCTTTTGTGCTTAAAGGCCTTAACAGCTTGAACCCCGATAAATGCTGCTTGCAGCTTTAATTATTATTGATATCACTGTCGCCGTCATCGCAAAGTATTATCATCATCGCCATCTTTAGCATTACTATTATTAGATGAAATAAAATAAAAATAAAAAACTTTATTATTACTATTGTTGTTATTATTATTATTATTATTATTACTATTGTTGTTGTTGTTGTTATATTATTATTGATATAACTATTGATATTTAGTATTACTATTATTACTGTTATTACTGTTATTATTATTGATATACATGTTGTTATTATTATTGTTATTATTGATTTTATCAATATCAATAGTATCTCTTTTTTTTTGTGTGTTAGTATGAGTACCAATACTGTTTTTTTTTGTTGTTTTTTTATCATTATCAATGTTATATATTATTATTATTGATATTACTATTGCCGTCAACACAACTTATCACCATCCTTATTATCATTATTGTATTATTACTGTCATTGCTATCACTGATATTACTGTTACCGTCACCACAAAATATTATTATTATCATTATTATTATACATGCTATTACTATTTAAATACTATTTAATACTTCTAAATATTACTATTATTATTTGTCGTTGCTGTTTTTTTTTTTATTATTACTGTTATTATTACTGCTGTTTTATTGTTGTTTTTGTGTTCTGTTGTTGTGTTCTGTGTTTACCTTATGTACTGTATAATAAAAAATAAAAAGAAAAAAGAAAAAAAGAAAAAAAGAAAACACCGTCTGTTTGTGCAGACTGTATGTGTGTTGGTTTCGTTTTTACAGAAACCGTGAGACATGTAGTGTGTAGTGTTTGCGGGCACTGGGACGTGGGCACAATCACTACATTTGGTGCACAATCGACATGAGTCGATTTTATTTGTGCGGGCCGTGTGTGGCGGGCCGTGTTTGTGTGTAGGAATGGGCACTGGGCATTTTTACTACACTCATAACACCATCGGCCGTGGCCGGAATACCAGAAAATACACTCTTTATGGGATTTATCTGGGTCGCCGTAAAAACGGCGTTTGTATGCAGGCAAGCTGTTGCCGACTTGTTTACTGCAGAATACGCTGGAACAGTCGCAATTACTGGAACTGAGCGAGCGAGAAGTTGAGAGTCCGGCCGCAGCGGCTAGGAATACTTTGTGTTGCCATAGAAACAGTGTTTGGGTGCAGGCGAGCGGGTTGTACAATGCGCTAGTTGGCTGCAAAATACACATCTGCAGTCGCCTTTAAGGGAACTGACAGAACGAAAGCATTGATAGCATAATTTTATGTGCCAGTAGACCCGGGATTCGAACACGGGTCTCTCGTGCGAGAGCCTAAGATTCCACCACTTAGCCACAGGGGGGAACACATAAGCTTTCAGTTAGCGCGAGAATATAAGAGAGCGTCACATGTTGGCGTTTGTTTGCAGGCGTGCATGTAATACAACAGGCTCGTTTACTGCAATATTGACATTTCCAGTCGCCTGAACTTCAGAGGGGAATGAGAAATGTGTGAGAAAATGGAGGCTGGTCTGGCCTCAGCGGGACTAAAAGCACTCTCTTTTCTCATTTCGCCAGCGACGCACGCGAACCATAGAAACGGTGTCTGGGTGCAGGCGAGCAGGTTATACAACGCGCTCGTTGGCTGCAAAATACACATCTGCAGTCGCCTTTTAAGGGAACTGACAGAGCGAAGCATTGACGGCATAATTTTATGTGCCGGTAGACCCGAGATTCGATGACGCGTGAATGGGGCGCAAAAAGGGCGGGGTAGCTTTTCTTATAACGTAAAGAAAAAACTAACCCCGTGACCGTCCGCTTCCGGTCTCCCTTGTGAATGGCGCAGTTTGCGCGGCTCGAACAGAGGGAGAGAGAAAGCTAGCCCCATGACCGTCCGCTCCTGACATCCCCTGTGAACGGCGCAGTTTGCGCGGCTCGAACAGAGGGAGAGCAGATATCATCCCCCACAGACGCGGCTTCTTGGTCTACATCCACGACGGAAGCGGCGGCACGCGGCGGCCGCTGTCCATCAGGAAGAGACTCAGTGAAGCAGGTGAAGCAGGCGGGCGCACCGGCGAGCTTTGCGGGCTGGGGGAGGTTCCGGGACCCGTTGAGCACGGCGCTTTTTACGGCGTGGTACCGCGGCGGGCGGAGGTGCAGTCTCGGAGAAGGATGCCAGGCGAGTCCTCAGAGTCACCGTAGGCATTAGCTCGCAGAGGGCAGCGCCGTCAGCGAGCGCGAGGGCTGCGTGATCCTTACCAGGAAAAAGGGGTGTCTTGATAAAGACGCCCGGCTCTTTTAGTGCAATGAGAGTGTGTGTCGCGGCGGCGAACACACACATATACAAAACACAGTAGCAGAGAAAAGGATATGTACGCCGGAAAGCGTGAGCAGGAACGGCGACTGAAGGCGGCGAGTTGTCGACCAGCAGCTTCAGATGCAGCACTAATCCCGCTGAGTGCTTCTATCAGACGGCGCGGCTTCTTCCTCTCGGGATCCAGCGATGCGTGAGCTTCGCTGAAGAGATGAAAAACTGACCAAACCAGCCTCTCGGGGCCATATTTATAGCCCCAGCCCCACCCGCTTTCGGCGGGACATGACGTAGTGGGCGCGAAGCACCCTCATTGGTTCTGACGTCATGAGGGGCCTCTATCGATAGGCTGGTGCAGTTGCCGCAGAGCAGCCAATGGGCGCGCGAGCTGTCTCGCCCATGTCTGCATGCTGCTGCAATGCGTTTTACATTATTGCAAAATTAAGGATAATTTTTGGCTTCAATATCTCGAGGAAAAGAGGTTTTCCCCTAGCGTAAGATATTACGCAAGTACGAGAGAACCTCTCATAAGAGAACCCCACAAAAGATCACTGATATGATTCAGATGGAAAAATAAATAATTAAGTTATCGCGCAATTCTTCTGACAGGATAATTTTATTTAGTCAAATATCTCACCATTCACTGATGCGGTCCAGGTCGCACGCAATCACCATATGTTTGGTCTAAACCGCAACTGCTCTCATGTATTGCTGCAGCACAGCAAATGTGAGTAAATTCTGTCATCTTTGCAGGACTGTGATATGAAGAGTGTGCAATGTAGAATATTTTTAGCAGCAGTGTGAAAGTGAATAGAACATAACAGGCACAATACTGGTAATAAACATGAATATCTATTGGTACAAAATGCGTCACATGACTAAATTTACGTCATCGTTTTTAAATACCACCGGTTTCACAGTCCACACTACAACGCGAAAACGGCGTTTTCAAATGTATCCACTTTGGAGTGCGTTTTCAAAAAAAGCTTCGTTTCAGTGTGGACGGAATTCAGGCCAAAACGGAGAGAAAAATATACGTTTTCAAACGAAAACGTATTAGTGTCAGAGCCCGTCTACGGAGAGCCTTCGCACTTCCTATTAGCCCCATTCTATCGATCTTGTTTGCAATTCCATTAGAATTCCACTGGAGGTGATCGCGGGCGAGCACAGACTGAATGGGAGTCTATGGAGCTAGACGGCTAAATGTATCTCTTTCTCCTGCTTGTCGTTGAATCAACGTAGATTTTATTGTTGATTCCGCAAGTTCAATATAGATTATAGTCCAAAAGTCGAATGAATGAGTACTTATTGTTCTTTCGATTTCTTACAGGTTGGGCTGTTGTTGGCCGGAACACGCTAGCATTCTGCTAATGAATGCTGATTGGTCAGTGACGGACGTGCGACTGATTACGACCAGAGACCCTGTTTGATGGCACCTTAAGCTAAAGCAGAATCAGAAACATTATCTTAAGGAGGACTTTCTGTCGAAGTTAATTTTTGTGTACTGTATTTATATTTTTCTGCGGGCACTTTTATTTTCATATCGTTATATATGTATTGTAAAAAGTACGTGGGTATAAATGGAATTTGAGTGTTTTTTTTCTATTCTTGTGTTCAATGTTCAATGTGTTTATATACATGGTACGGTATGACAACCTTAAATAATCCAGTCAATATCCCGCTCAATAACATTTCATTGATCATAGCATAAATTAGAAATAAAGTTTGAAAATGCCTCGTAGGTGTGCAGCAATACATTGTTCCAACAGTGGCAATGGATTGTCCTTCTTTTCATTCCCCAAGGACAAAAAAAGGTAATGTTCTTTCTTGCTCCTGTATAAATGGTCATAGGCTACCGGAGGGCTGCACCTCGGAGGGAATGTTGGCAAAAACTGGAGAGCGCGGCTAAAATCTGCCGTAAAGCAGCACCTCTGGCAGTATGAAAATATGTGACGTCATCAAATTTTTTGAACGGATTTTTAGAACAGATAAGTGAACTTAAAAATGCAATTTTCAGCTGAGTGTATTATCTTAGCCCCCCCTTTTGAATGCAACTTTCAAATTACTTGACAAAAAATTACATCCTGAGAAAAGTAGATTCTGGGGGTGAAACCCCATAGACTCCCATTCATTCTGCACTCGCCTGCGAGCGCCCCCGCATGGACAGAGACGTGTTACTGCAGCCAGTCCAGAAACCGGAAGTAACCAGAGAGTGCCAATTCTCTTCCTATTAGACATTCTGGACATGGCATCAGTCGTACTCTTTAGCCAATCAGATTTAAGCTTATCAATCAACCAATCAGTACCACATGAGGGCGGGCCTACCTGCATGTTATGTCATCAGCTTTCGACCACAGTTCATGGCTGAGCAGAGGTATGTGCACTGCAGTTGATCGGTTCATTTCTGTGTTTACTGAAGTTAAATAAGTTAGAGATCAGTTGAAGCAATAGTTTATTAACTGCTGTTTAGTCAGCATGTGAACATAAACATTTATTTTTAGTATTGATGTATTTTCATGTCCTGTCTACCACACATTCAACTGATGATAATGTATGTAATGACGTGCATATATAGGATACATCTCTTTTGTTTTAAGCTGCATATATCATGTAGTTTTATTGTTTCAGATTTCCGAGACAGATGATGTATGAAGTTGCAAACAACCAGTACTGTGATCTTACCATTCCTACTGTAATTCTTTCAAAACAGTCATGTTGCAAGCCATCCATTTTGACAGTTGTTTCAACAAGAGGTTGAAAGTGATGCATTGTTACTGTATTCATTTGTCTCCTGCGGACTATATGTACACGCTCTAGGAATAAAGCCCTGCTATGCATGCATTATTAAATGTTCGTGTCAGAATTAAAAGATTCAAAGACATAGTTACATTTGATGTACACGTTTTATTAATTTGAAAGTTTCTGAATCATTTGGGAATAAAATATATATATAAAATTACTTGACCATGATTAATGTTCCTGATACATATGAAGATCATGAACTGACAATCTTAAGTATGAAGCACAACATTCAGTACAGAGAAATATACGTCTCCTCCAGAGTTTTGAGATCCAGTCAGAGTCTTCTTTGCTTTTAAAGTATATAAATATAAGTGCAATACATCAAGTGAAAAGTTAACAAATGAATTGTGTTCAATAGTCATCAGTAGACCTCTTTGTTAAGGACAAATCAGATTTTGGTCTGATATTTAAAATAGTAAAAACCTATAGTACAAGATGTGCAGAAAGAGGATGTGGGAGATTAAGTGATGGTATTTGAATAGAGTCTACTGAGTAATCTTAGTTGCATAATCTTAATTGCCTCTCTATGATAAGTATACCTTTGCCTGATCAGCATAAAATTAGATTTGCCTATTATACTAGGCAAAGTAAAATTAATGCTTCACAACATTGTCCTGTGACACTAAAAACCTTGAGATGACAAAGCACAAAACATAAGGAAATGAATGTTGAATATATTGGTAACACTTTACAATAAGGTTCATTAGTTAACATTAGTTCATGTATTAACTAACCATGAGCAATACATTTGTTGCTGTGTTTGTTAATCTTTGTTAACATTAGCTGTTCATTGTTAGTTCACAGTGCATTAATTAATGTTAACAAGATTTTAATGAAGTATTAGTAAATGTTGAAATTAACATTAACAAAACTGTATACGTGCAGTTCATTATTAGTTCATGTTAAGTAATGTTAACTAATAAAACGTTATTGTAAAGTGTTACCAATTAAGACATGAATACAAAAAACAAAAAAAAGTATAAAAGAGAATAAAGAAACAACATGAATTAAGATGTTTGTGACTGCTATCCAGATGTCATGCCAAAGGTGAGTAATCCTGAAAAAAGCAGGGAAACAACAAGTGTTTAATAATTTAACAACATACACAAATTGCACAAATGGCAAATAAACACTGGGTGCTCATTGAAATAGGTTTATTCACTATTTAAAGAACAATCTCGATGAGGCCAGTGTTAAGAGAGCTAGGGTGGGTATTGGCCACAGATGATTGTTTTGCAATCATTAGCGTGATTGTTGTGGCTGTGAGAGCTGTCTGTACCTGCAGCTAAAATACGACAAAAAAAGCATCATTCTTCTTCATTTTTGACACAATATGGGACGTCTGATTACCACAGCATTTGCTTACATCAGTTAATAGTTCATAAACTATTGCCTAAGAGTCCAAAAAACACATGAAACATTTTACAACATACTTGATTGTGGATGAAAAAAGGTAAAATTAATAAAGGGAGAAATTAATGTTAAAATTTGAGAAACTGCAGCCGTTTGCCCCACTGAGATTCACATGAGAGTGCAGTCAAAACATTATCACATATTTGTGTGAATGTTTGATTACACAACAATTTTCTTTTCTTTCTTTTTTTTACTTCTTTTTTTAGGAAAACAGATTTTTGAACTAGGGATATCTAGAACACAAATGTATTATTATTATTATTATTTTGTTGTTGTTGTCAAATACAAATTAAAACTCTAACAGAAACACACATTTGCTTTTCCAATGAAGTCAAATGAAGAGTCAACTCCTAAACCTAACCTTAACACAAATCTTTTTTATATTATATTATATTATATTATATTATATTATATTATATTATATTATATTATATTATATTATATTATGGTAATTATATATTCTTAGCCTATACCTAAACCCTATAATTTCTTAATTAACACCTTTAGTGTAGTATATTTGCTATAAGCTTTGCATCTAAATCACTATCGCTAACAAAACATGTTAGCATTTTGTAGCCTGCTAACTTGTCATTCGTTGCAATTGTCTTTTTTCTCTCTTGCACTCCATCTTTTACGAGCACCATCAAAACACATCTCCAACATCTCCTGTAATTGTTGCTTGCACTGCTTGCCACATGTTTAACATAGCCTTCTCTGTCAGCGGTGAGGGATTCACATGTGATTAATGCAAGGAAATTAGAGACACACATTCCAAACTTCAATCAAGGATAGTATGAATGCAAAGGCTTTAGATATGGCTTTGGATGCAACTAGCTTAGCGAGCCCCATACATTGTTCAGTTCCGGTTGCAGAGGTTCCGGTCTTCAACATGTTTTACGCTAAACAATACTTTTGTTGGGAACGATATGTAGATTGTTCAAAAGTTTATTGTATAAGGGAAGGCAGAGAAGGTAATGTTGTGACAGGCAGGACTCATTTACGGCATTACTATAGTATTTAATAGTAATGTTGAGTGATATTGTATATTGTCTATAGAAAGTAAAAAATAGAGATGTTTTTTTTTTTTTTTGGCTTTCAGGCTTGACTATTATATCTGCATGTATGCATATGATATGATGCTGCATTATGCACTTTAATGGATATAGACAAAATTATTCATTTAATTATAAACAGTTTGTTATATTGTATGTTGTTTAATTAAAATAAAACATGAAGTGTGTGTTAACTACTGTGTGCCTAATGATGATGATACGCTTTTTAATGAATGACGGTAAAAATAAAATACATATGATTTTAATGAATTAAATATGTATTAAATTACAATTAAGTTCTTAGTGTAATCTTAAATGTAGGTTTTTTTTGCACTCTGCAGTGACTAGTACTTTGCAGCTAATCCATTGACATCCATTCATAAAAACAGCCTCTGCTCTCCTTCCCTGAGTAGCCTACCGGAGTTAGCATTAGCCGTTATGCTTTTTTGGCTAAAGGTTTCAGGCTTATCATCCATAGAGTTATCATCTAGTTCCTTTGATATGGTTCTTTCATTGCGTAGCCTATCTATGGCTTGACGGCAGGAAGAAATAAACCAAACAATTTTGTAATTTTTATTTTTTTTCAATAATCAAAGGTAGTGTGACGATTCAATAAAAAATCCACATATCACATATTTTAAAATATTACATAATTCATTGATGCCTGTTTGTCATGTATAATACACCGACCAATCATCATCTGGTAATTTTCTGTTCATTTATAAATCGTTTGAAAATTACATGGACAGAAGAATGTACATTTATGAAGCAATCTGCGTTGTCGAAACAGTGGATGTTAACTGACGACAAAGCACTGCACAAAACCATCACCAAAAGTCGCATTAATGGTAAGTAGTATCCAAGTCACTTGTATTAGTCCGCTAATATGAATATGCCTACATGCGTTATTGACATCAACTCGATAAAACTCATCAGCTGCATGTACTTTTCGTTGTCTACGTTGAATTAAACTGATCTGTTTCAAGAAACCAAAATATTAATTCATTCAAATCAATATTATTAATATATTTAACACACTCTTAAGAAATTGAGTAAGTCTACTCAATTAAAACAATGCACCTCTCCCCCACCCTCTGACCTGACGACAACTCAACGGCTGAGTGAGCACGGGCTGTTTGAACTCTCTTCAGTCTCCAGAACAGTTCTCTCTTCTCAGCGTCGCATAATTGGTGCATTTCATCTGTGAAATTCAGGTGTGTGTATGTTTTATTTTATCTATAAAATCATTACTGTGCTTTAACCCTTCAAAGTCGACTGACGCTCTAGAGCGTCAAAGTGCGCACACCTGACATATCTATTAAATCGTTCTATTTAATGCAAAACAACATACAGAGGCGTAATGTGACACCTAAACCAGAGTCACGCCTGTCTTTTCGTGTGATTGAAACGCCTTGCTTAAAACACACGACTTTATTCCTAATGATTATGGATATAATTAATTTGGATGATAAAATATGCTGTATTGTTGTACTCATCGACAATAAAGGCCAATGTCATGTATACTGGTGGTTGTATGGAATACTATTTTACAAAGGTTTAGAGGAAATAAAACAGTTAATATTACTCATAAATAAAAACAGTTAATATTACTCATAAATATTGTTTTTTAAATGTTTAAATGTTAAATTATTTCTACTCAATTTTATTTGTTAATGTACCAGATGCAGTTACTCAGATTTACTTTTCTTCTTTTTTTACTTGAATTTACTCAATTCATACAGTATATTTAATTGATTTCACAGCTTTAAAATTTACTCAGTTTTTCTGAGTGTAAAAATGTTTCACCAAAGCAATTTAGTAAATCATAGTTAAACTTTTTAGAGTGCAGGTATAGAGTAAACAGGCAAGTAGTTTGTAATGTCGTCATCTTCGAACAATAGATTCACCAAGACACAGAGTAAGTCGCTGACATCTCTTGTCCTGAAAGTTCTTTAGTTACACTTTAATCCCAGTCCCAGTGGTCATCACCATGACAACCCAGCTTGCTTGTGCCCTGTTATTAGATTAATGTAGGAGGAACCCAGCAGAATGTGAGAGGTTAAAATGAAAAAGTAGAAGTAGAAATCTTTATTCTCACTTGTGCTGAAATCTTTGCTTAAAAAGTGTTTATCCATCCCTACCGCCTCCTCAGTTTGAAAATAGTGAATTCATTCCCTACATGAAGCTTTTTTATGTATCTGGACCCCTGAGAGCAGCTTTAATTGTGGCGTGCTGATGAGAATGCAATAGCTTAAAATACCATCTCCACAGCAATTACTATGACGTGACAGGGAGAGAGAAATTTATATTGCAGAATGAGGGTTGCTTGCCAAGTCCCTGCTTGTTGTGCATCTAACAAGTGAGTAAAGTTGTGGGCTATTTTAGCTATTTTTGTAGTCTGTGAAAAGCAGATGAAGGTTAAACATTCTTTCATTTTTTTTTAAATGTTCTGTTGCAAAACCTAGTGAGCTGCAAAGCTTTGACATTGTATATGCAGCCTTGATTTAAATTCTGTTTTAAACAGTATAGGCAGCAAAATTATGCTGACTAAGACACCTAATTTTGGGCAGAAATCAAAAATCACCTTACATCCTTTTGTGAATAAAGCAATCCCAGAATGCTTTGTGTGGCAAGAGCGGTCAGGTAGGAGAAGTTACAAAGTACGAAAGGAAACAAGAATCCTATAGTCGACTAAGCCACCCGGAATACACCAGGAGCTAACAGCCCTACACAAGGGCACACAGCAGGTTCATCACCAAAGGCAGGGTGAGCATGGAGATGTGGACAAAGTATAAAGATTGATAACTTTATTCAAATACACAAGGATAATTAAAACCTTCAGTCAACATTCATTTTACACAAGATCTTAAAGGCCCACTGAAGTGCCTTGGAACGCGCAGCTTTTGTATGATGCGTTGACATAATTTCCACTGGAACAGGAAGCTAAGGTGGGACATATTGAATGGCCCCTCCCCCTTTTCAAATAGCCAATAGCATTTAGTTTACCTCACAGACTGCAAGTCATACTTGACAGCACCATGGAAGTGAATCCAAGCACTGATGATATGTTGGATTCAATAGTAGAGGTGTGAATAAATTCTAGCATGTCATTCTTAAAGCAGCACTCAGTAGCTTCGGGATTTCTTCGCTGTATTCTCGCTTTTAGCTCGCAGGTTTCTCTCTAGAGCTCCCCCCACAGCTTCGGAATAGATATTTGACAACACTGTTGTAAAAACTCGTTGTTGATTCTCAGACACCAGAGGCTATAGATCAACGACATCAAAGCAGATGGGACGTTCTTTAAAACGTCTTCTTCATTCGGGTTCGGACAGCGTGAGGGAGCGCAATAATGACAGCATTTTAGCAGATTTCTTTTGTCCGTAAAGCAATTGTTTACATCGCGAGACCTGATATCACGCGAGACTTCCTGACGCAGCGGCCGGCGGCCCGCCGGCTCAAAGTTGCAAGTGCGTATTTTCCGCTCACGGGCACCAGGGGGGTGCGAAACGACCACCATTCAACCCGAAATAAGTAATATAACCATTCCAATGACTCCGAAGCTGTTCAGTTAAGTTAAAAAAGTTACTTAGTTCACCTTTAACCAAGGTACACTGTAAGCCCATACAGATTGAATGAACTTTAAAAAATTGTGGAAACTCGTTGTCTTAAAGTAAATTTTGTCTTGTTGAAAAAACAATACATTTTAAGTTTAATGCACTTAAGAGTTCAACAGCATTTAATTAAAAACTTTTAGTTCATTGAACTAACAGTTTTAATGCAGTGCTAAGGACATTACAAACAAGGACAAAGGATAACAATGATTTCTTTGAACTTACAATTTATTGAATTCACTTATCAAAATCAGTTTTCAAAGAGTGACAAAAACAATAAAATGTCTTAAGTACCATTTACCCAATTTTAAATCTTTAAAACAGTATTTTAAAACTTTTCCAAATATTTAACAAGCAATTATGTTATTATACTTTATTAATATGAAACATGGACATTTGCCAAACACTAAGGCATAGTTTAATGAACATCTGGGAAAGATTTGTATCTAACAATTCTGAAAGAGAACCTGAGGAAACGTGCATTTACTGTACCTGTTTACATGTGTGGCAGGTCCAATGAAATTCTTCCTGCCTGCATGTGGTTGGTTAGTCCACTCGTTGAGTTTCGTCCTATCAGTGGGCTGTAGCAGCATATATAAACGGGCTGGCTATGGTGTCACGAGTCACCGCCCCTTCCCGGGTCGTCATTCGGTCGCCATCCAGGTATGTTGTGTGATGTTAGCTGGGTTGTCTATGGTATAATGTAGCTAACGTTAGCCTATTTTCAGAGTGGCGTGTGAGTTTCCTGCGGCTGGCAGTTGATTGAGGTTGTCCCTCCTCTGGTAGGTGAAGTCGTGATTGGTTTTACACTTTGTATCCACTTGTATTGTAGCGACATTCTTGTTGTGTACAGTCAAAGGTTTGAGTGAGAAGTACGGCCAGTATGAGTGTTTACACTTCAATACGGAAGTGCTTAGTTTCCGCAGGCACACGCTGTCTTCCCGATCGACTGGACGAGCCCTCAGTCTGCATGTATGCGTTTATCTGCCTGACTGGTTTGGTTCCCAGGGATCGCACCCATAAGGTATGTGATTTAAGTCATTATCGCCTGGGTCGCGTGGCGATCTTCTGTTGAGAGAAACAGATTTTAGTAATTGTTCGTAGTTAAATGATGAATTCATCTGATTGTTAACTTGTAATTTTATAGATGCATCAAGTACAGATTGGTGGCGTCTGCATGGCCGATTAGCTTTCTTGCGGTTGGACTGCGTGGAACTACTGTCCGAAGGCGCTGTTGCTTTGCTGTTAACAATTGGACTGACATCGGTGTGTGTGTGTGTGTGTGTGTGTGTGTGTGTGTGTGTGTGTGTGTGTGTGTGTGTGTGTGTGTGTGTGTGTGTGTGTGTGTGTGTGTGTGTGTGTGTGTGTGTGTGTGTGTGTGTGTGTGTGTGTGTGTGTGTGTGTGTGTGTGTGTGTGTGTACAATACACAAGTTATTTTTGTATTTTGATTTAGAATTTGTAAGGTTTAAATTGAAAAGTGCGAACACCTCGATTCCATTTGTTGTCTCCGTGAAGTGTGTGTGTGTTTTGTACAATACACAAGTTATTTTTGTATTTTGATTTAGAATTTGTAAGGTTTAAATTGAAAAGTGCGAACACCTCGATTCCATTTGTTGTCTCCGTGAAGTGACAATTCTGAGTGTGTTTCAACTGTGACAATTCTGAGTGTGTTTCAACTGTGACAATTCTGAGTGTGTTTCAACTGTGACAATTCTGAGTGTTTCAACTGTGACAATTCTGAGTGTGTTTCAACTGTGACAATTCTGAGTGTGTTTCAACTGTGACAATTCTGAGTGTGTTTCAACTGTGACAATTCTGAGTGTGTTTCAACTGTGACAATTCTGAGTGTAACTTCATTCTGTCGTTACAGGAGCTGAGTGTGTAAAGCAGGGGCGGATTGCTGGTGGTGGTCTTTCTCACGAGTGCTGTGTCATGAGTGGCGTGTGTACTTGTGTGTGAGTGTGTGTGCACAGGTGTACGGGAAAGGTGACTTGCTGTGGAGGCCTTATGTGCCCTTTATCCCCTGCTCTGCCTCGGCTCCTTTTTCGCTGACTTCTCAGGTCGCTCTGTGTGTGTCTTGTTGAATAGTGACATTGTTGTGTCTATATTAATTGTTGTTGATTGTGTTTTGTGTTTTTTTATATAAAGTATTTATCTTTAATAAAATTTATATATTTTTGTATCCACGTCTCTTGCCACTTTACTGTGAACGAACCTGTGTTGCCTTTAATCAGAAATTCCATTGTATTGTCCCTGGCAAGATTCCAGGGTGGCGTAGTCGCTAGCTGATCACCTCCAAGTCCCTCCGTCTGTGCTGCCACACATGGTAAGCTGATTTGTAACAGCCAGAATCTTGCCCTTCAACTCCTTCTTGGCCAAACCTAGAGAAACTTGTTGAATGAAAAGAAACTTGTTGCCCATGCACTTTTGGTAGTCTAAGTGCAGAGCGTAAGTTAAAACAAAAAGAAGACACATGGCTTGGGGTATGTTGTCTAAATTGTCCACTACAACATTCCCCTCCAAGATGATTCCCACCGAGGATGGGTGGAGGCGGAATAACTCAGTTGGGTCATCACCAAGAAGATCTGGAAGCCCTCTCATGGCAACACATCACATGTCAACGAGATCAGAGGTCTGAGGTGTGGTGGTTGCAGAGAAAACATTGTATCATTTGTCAACATGAAAGGAAGACAATTTCCTTTAATCATTCTTTTGTCTGTGTTACTGAAAAGTCTAATCATAACAGACTGCCTTTCACAATTAAGCAAACAATGGCATCAACTTAAATGTACAAACCTTGGCTTGTTTCAGAAGATCTGCCCGGCGAGACCTCTCTTTGACCTGAAGATCTGAAATCTGTTGTGGACAGTGATGATCAAGGTTCTTTAAGGTTCTTCCCAACCACCCGGTTGAATTCTTGATACACCTGAAATGGTAAAACAAAAATGCATTTGTTAACATCAGGGAAATGTCAAAATTTAACAACTGTCAAATGAATATCTAATCATCATGTTTACCAATACTCATTTCATTACAAATGGCGCAAACATAGGCAATTCACTTTACCAGACTTTCTCTAAAAAGTGCTGGCCAACGCTGAAGTATCTGGCTTACAGGAGGCTTGTTGATCACAACATCCTTTCTTCTTAAAGACATAGCCATGTCCATCTTTTGATTGATAAAGACTGCATCATGGGTTTTTTTCTTCATTTCATCCACCATGCTGCCTGAGCATTTCAAGACTGGAATAATCTTGCCCATTGGGAAGGTCAGGTCAGTAGTTGTCCTCCACTTTCCTTGGTTTCTTAATGTTCTTGTTAGGTGGATCACTGTTGGTAGAGGATCGTCCTCTTTCAACGAGCTGTTAACCATGACATCTGTGTGTCCAAGGCTTCTCATTTTGGAACTGTAATTTCCCATTTTGTCTTTCAAACTATTTGTCCACCCACAGTATCCAGAAGGTGATCCTGGTTCTTGAAGCCTGGGGTGAGTATTCACCAATGCCTTTGCAACGGCTCGTAGATCATCAGCAGTTGGGTATGCTTTGAAGGAGTATATGGTCTCTGCAAGTTTCTGAAGAATGTCATGTTTTAATTCCTTTGTCACTTTTAGGTGCGTTCCATCCTTCACGTAGATCAAATTTGCTTGACGCAAATTTGGAAATATGGATATTGATGTTGAACCTATATTCAACATCAACAGATAATTTTGGAATCAAAAAGATATCAGGCCATGGCATTCTCTTTTCCTGGGGTGATTCGGAGGTCAATACTGCAGTACTTGGAGCATCACTCAACATTTCACTTGATGCCTGCATTTCACCTGATGACAGTGACACCAATTCAATCACGGGAATGATTTTCACAGTTGGCTTCTGAGGGAGCTCTGACAAAACAGTCAGATTACAAAATCACTATCAAACTCGGGATCTCAAAACTGTAGTGTAAAATATAGTCCAGTCCCAGAGTGTTTCTGAGACAACAAATCAAATCTTCAACTGAGCATGGCTTTGAAGTCAGTGTGACTTTTCTGATATCAGCTTCCGCAAGAATATCTCGCAAAGTCATGTTTTCTTTAGAAGACATCTGGAAGGAAAGTACAAAAGAGTTAATTTAGCAAAGAATAAAACGCTTCAATGTCACCATCAGTTTACCATGTACGCTAAAGGCTGACAGTGGAACAATATCATTCAGGTCTTCAAGCTGAAGCACGCAAAAAGATGGCATATCTGGGCAGAAAAGCTCATAAGAACGAAGGTGCTCAAAATACCATGATGTCATGCCTTTGCACACAAAAAGTTCCTCTGCGTTTACTGCAACAATGTGAGCAATTTGCTTAAAATCAGGTAGCGCTGAACATGATCCAGCTGAAAGTAGAATGTCTGTCTTATAATCAATCCCATTAATGCAGACAGATTGTGCAACAAGAAGTGCTTGAGTTTATGGGAGTTTTTGACCAAGTGCTCTCTGAATGTTCTCTGGGAAGGTGGATGTATAATGACTCTTCAGTAAACTGAGGTGCAACAATTAATGCAACAATGTCCTTGAGGAGCATGAGTATTTCCCATGTGTTGTCACCCTCAGGAATGTTATGGCCAATAAGCAGAGGAAGAAGCCTAATTAGACACCAATTCTCGTGGTCATTTCCCTCAATTGTCCCCTTGGTTGAGAAGCTCTTTGAAATCAGCTGAGGCTGATCAGTTTAGTCAGCAAATGTATAAGGAAATGATCTGATAGCTTCATTCAACACATCTAGGGTGAAGCATTTCTTTGCCATCAGGTCTTTGAGGCAAAGAAACAACTCCAGTGGGACTATTCCCTCAAAAACGTCATGCAATATGTCAGGGGGATAACCACCAATGATATGAAAATGTTCCAAATTTGCATCTACCTGAATTTGGATCCTGCAATGTTTCTTGCACCTGCCTGTTGTGTGTACCTCTCTCTCTAAGTTGAAATGGACCAGATCTTGCCTCATGGTGTTGTGTGTCAGTCTGGTATGCAAAATCTGCAAAACGTGTCCACAATGAAGCTTTCATAAAATCCTGCAAGAGAGTGGGCACCAAGGTTATCTGCTGACACAAAAAGCATTTGTGCCAACACTTCTACCAAGATGCTCAATGTAGACCCCAAATGTTTTTGGGCTTTTCCCAAATCACGGAAGTGACCTCGACGTCCGGGTTAGTGGTAGCATAAGCCATAAGCCATCAGACAAGTGTTATTTAAATAAACTCCTGATGTACTTACAAACTTTCCAATGCCTCGTTTTATGAGTACAGAACCTATTTGTACTACTGTATAAGTTTGGTACCATTCCGGGCATTATTAGTGGGGTAATTTACGTGATACAACCTGGGATCCATTAGCGCCTGCACTAAGCCATTCGGCTGATATCTCTAAATAAGCTCTAACTTTAATATTGTTCGACCAAGGGAAAAAAAGCTTCTGGGGGGGCGTTTGGCTCGAGGTCATGGTGCAAAGGACCCTTGTTGAAATTACTCCGAACCATCCCTTTAAAAACCACAATTCAATAACTACTTGGACAACCAATAAATAAATAAATAAAAAACAAGTGAAAACAATGCACCAACAGGATGAAACAAAAATGGCCAATGGCCAAATATCTTACACTTAGCCTCCCAGCTAACTCACACTCAAGTTAACAAAATGCTGTGCCAGTGGCTACTAAAAGCCAAAATAAATAAAACAAAACAAACTCATACAAACAAAATTAACCAAAATGAAACCCAGGCAAAACATTGCGTGAAACCCCTGTACGTGCAGTTAAACCTGCAGAACATGAAACGGGAAAATTACTCATAAAATGTTCATTAAAAACAAACAAACTCCCATCATACACAGAGACAGACATATGTATAACCTCCTCACCTGGCTACATTTGCAACAAGCCCCATTTACAGTGGGAGCCTATCCACCTTATATCTATAACACTAATCTATCCACACTAATATCTATAACAGCAAGATAAACATTATGTAATATTATTTTATTTGAGTCAAACACACATCATGTAGATAACTCTAAAGCTTACTCTGTTCTGCTCCCAGTTTGACACCCACTTACTGTCATATATTTCAGGAGACATGGATGATCTTGCATGTTGTAAATCCAACAGGCTCCGAGTCCGACTCCATCAGTGTTGTAAACAAATAACAGTGGCGCCCATAGCCCGTAATAACTTACCGATCAACTAACATGCATTGCAAGTCTTTTTTTCCCCCCACTGACAAGTGATGTAGAGCTGACGTCACCGTCACCTCACACTCGCCTTTGTTCTAATTTGAGACACAACTGTAATAAAATTCACCAGTTTTTTAATTCTTCAGAGAAAATGACAGGACATGTATATAAAAGAAGGCAATTTAAAAATGAGGAAATTGTGGACATTTTTTTTTTATTATTCTGATGAGGAGATTTTTGAAAGCGAGGCAGAGAATGACAGCGATGAAGACCTTCCCTCAAACCTTGAAGCTCTTGACAACATCGAAGGTGAAGAGACAACAGTCCATGTTTTACCCATGTCAAATGAGGCAGAAGAGGTAAACTCATTGTCATGGAAGGCAACCAACCTTTTTAATCCTCCTGGCCCAGGCAGTTTTGACAACCAGCTGCCTGGTATGCAAAATCCACCACCAGAATCGCCCAGTGAGGTCAATTGTTTTAAATTGTTCCTCACAGAAGATGTCATCTGAGAAATTGTGGAGAAAACAAACCGCTATGCCTCGGACTTGCAAGAAAGGGAAATTAAAGGAAAACTAGTTAAATGGGTTCCAACAAATATCCCTGAAATGTACACATTTTTTTTGTGTCAGTTCTCCTAATGGGGGTGATAAAAAAAAAACAGGAAGGGGATACCAAAGTTCACCAGAAAGATGACGAAAGGTGAGGTGGAATTTCAGTTGGCAGTAAAATGGCATGACAAGAGGGACCAAGTCAAGTCAAGTCACCTTCATTTATATAGCGCTTTAACAATATGGATTGTTTTAAAGCAGCTTTACAGTGATAATAGGAAATTACCGTGACAGATTGTTTAGGCTTTACAACAGCTCTAGGATAAAGTTATTGTCCAGCTAAAGTTAGTTTTGATTGATTGATTCACTTCCGTTGCGAAGATCATTAGTTATTAAGGTCAGTTGGATTAAATGATAGACACATGTATTAAAGTGAATGAGAAGAGATGCAAATGAAAAGTTTAATATTAATAACATTGTGAAAGGCAGATACTGTGAATGATACTTTAATACAAATGAAACGTGTAGTAAAAGGGATACTTTGTGATTTTGTGTTATGTACTAA
The DNA here is from genome assembly GCF_965113295.1 of Leuciscus leuciscus. NCBI lineage: Eukaryota > Metazoa > Chordata > Actinopteri > Cypriniformes > Leuciscidae > Leuciscus > Leuciscus leuciscus. The sequence continues at coordinate 19,372,781 of NC_138736.1, read as the reverse complement.
GATAATTGACAATATGCTGAAATGTTTGAAACATTTTTGATGATCTGTTCTAAGATTAGAGCTAAGAGTTAAGAAAATTTACTTATTGTTAAAAAAAACTCATTTCAAGCACATTTCAAATCAGTCAAATCAAGGTCTTTTTTGTTAGGACATTGCCTTAGAAAGCATCAGCCTGTGTGTAGACAGTAGCAGCTGGCTTTAAGGTTTGTGAATATGTGTGTGTGTGTGGAGGCTGGCTATCAGTGGAGCCATTCCTACACTCATGAAAATAAATGATGCTGATGAGAAAGAGAGGCTACAGGGGGGTGGTAGGACCTGGTGGGCTCCAGTATTTGTCTCCTTCCTGTCAGCTTCCTGTGAAGAATGCTGCTCTGTACTGTCAGTACGACACGCCTGGTTTGCATTAAGATGCATGATACTAACCGTACAAACACACACACACACACACAAACTGTCCCCCTTAGCCGAGCTGACAGACCGGGGTGTTGAGCGTCAGACCCACGACACACGTTCTTCATCAGTATTCAGAGGGTGCTGCTGCAACCAAACACCATCCATATCCCCTGTATTTTCAGCACAATATATGAATTCTCTTTCTGTCTGCGTCTCCCTGTCCCACTGCTACTTAGTAGCTTTGCTAAGCAACATGTGCTACGTGTTGAGCTTAACAATCTCCGCCATGCATCCCAAAGAGACAGCTTGAAACCTCGCTTACAGTTTTGCTTAGTCGCTTTGGCTCAATTCTCAAATTATAATTTTTTTCTCAAAACAATAACTTCAGATCTCTGAACAATTAGATTATTGTTCACATCAGATTTTAATTTCTTATTGATTTAACCAAATTGCATGTGTTTACATGTGTGCAAAAGAGTACGTACAATGGTCTACAATTTGCACAATAACTAAATGCACATGGCTTTGTTTATCAAAAATGATAGATTTTTTGTGAAATTGTCAAACTCTTTACAAATTCTAAACATTATTTCATTGTGTCAGCCATCGGATGCTAAATGATGCATTTAGTTATCAAAATCTGTAAGACATGCATGTATATTCTGTAAGAAAAAATGATGTGGATGTCGAAGATCTCAAAAATAAAGTTTATTACAGCATTGCAATGGCAAGGTACACGAAGCACCTTGGGTTCACCGGCGTCAGAATGAACGCAGAACATCCAAATCTTAAAACTTTTATCCTGTTACAGTTTACCACTCTTAATGTAAATGAAGTTGCTCTTGTTGCAACAGCTGTGGTCTGTATGTTAATGAAGTTGTGACACCTCATTGTCTTAGATGGTTCTCTGTGTCCCATTCCCATTCTACAATTGACCATTTGTTCAGGATGTGATCAACCCAAATGGTGAAGAAACAATAACTTGACTTTCTTTCATCTCTGATAATTAAGCCATTTCAGGGATGAGCTCATTCTAAAATATATATTGGAGTGAAATCTGGGCAGACTACAATTTCTTACAATTCCATAAATATCTGACATGGAATGTTTGTAATGTCTGTTAAATTGGCAAATAGCCTGATGTTGTATTGAAATAGTAATCACAATCTGAATCAACCAATCACATTTAGAAACATAAATATCAGGCATATCGTACTATTTTTTAACATAGAGTCACAACCCTTAACAGCAGCAGCTACAACAGTACTGTATAAATACATTTGTATTCATACAGTACAATTATTTTTGTTACACATAAACTGAAAATTCACAGTTGCATGCCATGGAAGAGCAATAGGAATATATAAAAGAACGTGACATGGTGTTAGGGGAAGACATATTAGCAGAGGTGTAAAGTCCAGGGGTCAGAAAGTAAAAGTCCTGCCATATGTTTATTCCACCCATGAACTCAGCCAGCTGATTTCACTAATTAGTTCTATCTCCTGGCTGAAAAAAAAAAAAACATTACATTTGAATATAACAAATATTTTCATGGTGGAAAAGCATCTAAATATTTAGACCATTATCGCTCACACGATGACAAAAACACTTTATTTTAGTGGCATTGGCCAAATTAACGACACGATATCTAGGTTTTGAAGCATTAATTAAATGTTTTGGGTGAGTTACTACATTTTGCAGACATGCAGTAGAGTTATGATATTGCAGCAAACAGTTGTGACAATTGAACTTACAGTTTAGGGAATTTTAAGACTGTTTAGAAAAATGTGCCAAAGCGTTTGAGAAAAACTGTAAATCAAACTTTAATTCCCCATCCAACAAGAACAAGAAAAATATTAAATAGATAGATGGATAGATAGATAGTCAACAATACAGATTGTTCCAAAGCAGCTTTACAGTGATAAAGGAAAATGACTCAGTGATGCAACTAATTCAATTCTGCTGTAAAGCAGCTGATTTCAACTGCTTTACAGCATAATTGCTGCTTCAAACCAGTAGTAAACAGTTATTATTCAGTTGAAATCAGTTCAGTGTTTATTCAGTTCGGTTCAATAACTGTAAAATTCATCAATAATGGAATGAGTTAATCTATAAAGCAGCTCTGTATGTCAGGCTTCTGTCACTTCGGTCTGTTTATTCTTGGTTATGGTGACCGTGCCATCCCGATCTCCCGGCACTGTGTATCTATAGCACGAGTTCATGCTTTTTTATTTGCCGTACTCTTTATACTCAAAAATCCACTTTTACGTGCATCTGATACACACTTTTTGCGTGCATCTGTGTGGCGGCCCAAGTGGTGGCCGCACAAGAGTTGTAATGATGTGGATGTATCATCACACACATGCTTCCACATGCATGCACACACACACGCACACACATACATTTACTGCACGAAGGACATGCATTCATTTAAGAATAATCTTTATTTAAACTTCCCTCTTTTGTCATTCACATTCATTTGTTTCAGTATAATGATAGCTCATAATAACCACACGAAACAAACAATATTTCTTAATTCTTTGTTAGGTTTGCATATGTTTACATTTACAACACATTTTTTATATACATTGTTACTGATTTGAAGTGCACACAAATAAATTACGTTTAGTGATGAGACGGTTACCGGGGCTGCGATGCTCCGACGCAGTTTTCAAAGCACTATTGTATCACACACTGTACTGATGCTTGTATTGAAATGACAATACAACGTGATTGATAACGTTTGAAGCTTCGAACGTCATGCAGTATCAGAAGGTCGGCACAGCTGGTTTGAAAAAAAATGGAACTTCGCGAGAATCGCGACCTCATCTGATGCATAAAAAGGGAAATGATAATCGAGAAGGCATTATTTAAATTATTTAACACTACACTTCCCTATAACATAATTAATATTTTCTTAAAACAGAAGAAAATATTTTTTTCAATTACAATTAGCCTACTACTATAATTATGATCACATACATGTATATTTTACATTATTGATCAATATGTGAATCCGTTGACCAGGCTACACATGACACGAGTTGTGGTCTCATTGGCACAAATTAATTTAGATGAGATTAGATTAGATTAGATTAGATTAGATATAACTGTATTGATCCCACACTGTATGTCACAGACTTCTGAAGCTTTGGTCACGTGCTTTTTCTGCTCTGTGGTGATTTATATGGTGGAGAAAACAAGTGTGACCATGTCACTAATGCACAATGTGTTAAATGCTTCGAGTAATGAATCTTTTTTCGGCACAATTTGATGAAAGCCTCAAATGCTTCAGAAAGCCTCGGTTTCCCATCACTAGTTATGTTGTATCTGTTACTTATATTTGTTTCTATTTTGAGTTTTAAGTTTACCGGTGTAATAATTATAATTAATAATTGATTCCTTTAGTTGTACATTTATGGTATTTAACTACATTTTCCTTTATCTTTGTTTAATATATCTCTCAGTTTGATTCAATTTTGATTTACTTAAGGTTATATGTTGAATGTAAAGCTGAATTGTTTTCCCTCTTAATTTGTAATGGGCACATCCTTTCCTTTATAAGCTGTTGCTTTGTTCATTTGAGCAGGTCAGTTTTAGTTTGGAATCATCTATGATTGTATAGCCTACATTGTTGTGTTTGATTGTGACGACTTTTTGAATTACCTGGTAAGAAAGAATAATCAAATACACAGTTAAAAAATGAATTTGCTGTATCTGGAATTTTTATTTCTAGAAAATATTCACATCATTAAAATTGCACTGTAATGTCACTCTTTACATGGTCGTCTTCGGATCGTACCACACAACACAAGTCTTGTACGTGACCATTCAGCACATAGTTATAGGTATCTAAAGATTTATATGCCCTAAGTTTCTCTTTATGCTTGGTTTCTCTATCAGTTAGGTGTAGATGTCAGGCCACTCAACTGAGGTAGTGTTAACGTTAATCATGTCAGATCGTCCATCCATCGAGTGAGCGTGTACGGGTCGGCCAATCTGGTTATGTCCGTTAAAATGAACTTTTGCAAATAACAATCGCGGTGGACAGTGAGTGACCTTACACATTAAGATACAATCTGATTTTCTCCAGTCATTGTTAAAAAACAAGCTAACAAAACTTGCAAACTAACGTTAGTGAAGCGGCCAGGGGAATCGTCCTGCCTCCACCTAAGCTCCGCCCACAAAAAACATCACCATGTTTACTAACTGGAAAGGGGTCTATTCCACACCCCGCTCATGTTAATATTGAAATATTCGCCAAGGAACACTCAGGTAAGATGACGCAACATTAGAACAGCCTTATCTGTACCGTTTTGACTTCTTTGCTCGCTGTTTTGCTATTATTCTTGTGGTGCACTGACTCGTTCTCTAAGCTGAACAGCCAATCAGAGTTCCCTCTTTCACCGACGGCCTGACGCCGATTGAACATGTCGAATCGGCTGAAAAAAACCTGACAGCGTCAGACTAGAGCCAATGGTGTGGAACACACCGGGAAAACTACGTTGGCCGACGCTCAAAAACGGTCCGACGTTGCCCAACGGCCGATCGTCAGCTTGGTGTGTCCCGGGCTTTATGGGAAGAGCAGTCTGTAAGGTGTCTTTGTGGGCTAACCCGGCCAAATAACAATTTTATTGGTATTGCTTTTTACAAAGTAATTTTCAAAAATCAAGCTTTGCAAATGCTGCTGTATTTTCTGAGGTTCAGTTTGGGTAGGTCAATGGGTAGGTTTAGGGAAAGGTTTGGGGTTAGATTTAGGAAAAACAATTAGCAATCTATCGCAGAATGAACCCACCTATACCATTTTAAATGCATACTTGACACTAATTATTTTCCTAAACCTTTCCCTAAACCAGGGGTCTCCAAAACGTCGCTGGTAGCTCGCGGCTTGATGGAAGTAGCTTGCCAAGAGTACTTTTCAATTAATCAGAGTGAGCTAATTTAGACATATCTCCCACCCCTACAACCCAAATCACGTTTGACATAATCAGCCGTGAGGTTATTATTTTTATTTATTTATGAACATCCAAATGTAATTACAATATTAAAGAAAAACAACCAACAATAGAAAAAAATCAGGACGTCAAAGTTTCAATAAAACAAGATTGAGCAAAAGGCTTGTGCGACGTCATACAGTGCTGCACCGATCTGCGGCTGACTTGAAGCAGTGCATGCTGGTTAGAAATTTTGTCGGACTTCTTGAGACAGCGGCGCCACGTGACTGTGTCGTATGGCATCAAAGTACCTCGAAAGCGATTTGAGAGCGGCCGGAGGACTCTGCCAGCGCAGCTTCTCCAGAGCTCTGATGACGACACAGCTGTTTCGCGATTGGCCATAATTTGTTTATTTCACCCTATTACTCCCCAACAATTCCAATTTACAAGCATGCAAAGCATGCTTTTACGACCTTTATATAGACCGGTCAAATAAGTCTTCGACTGAGTCACTGACACTGTTCAACATTATCATGGCACAGTTGTGCAGTACTGTAATGGTGGCTGTTTCAGTAAAGACAGGACATTGGATCCAGGTGCAGTTTGACATTTATTATTAACAAAACAGTCAGAGAGTAAATCCAGGCAGAGCATAACAAGAAACCAGACAAAGAACAAAATCCAAACACAGGAAAATCCAGAAACTGAAACAACTCACAATAAACATCCAATGAAGAACAACACTAGACAAAGAACATGAGAAATACTTGGGCATATATACACTCAAGGGGAGATTTATGGAGCGAATTATGTGCCATAATTTAACAAACAAATCCAGCATTTTGCAAACAAACTCAATCTACTTCGCAAAGGAAAACTCGACTCGCAAACAAACTCAATCTACTTCGCAAAGGAAAACTCGACTCGCAAACAAACTCGATCCGCTTTGCAAAGGAAATCTCGACTCGCAAACAAAAAGAAACCAATGTGCAAGCACAAAGGTCACAAATGCGTCCAGGCAGATTTTCTCACAAATGCGTGCAGGCAGATTTTCTCACAAATGTGTCCTGGCAGATTTTCTCACGAATGCGTCCAGGCAGATTTTCTCACAAATGCAGTTGAGCAACTTCCTCTTCTAAAACAGTAGATGGCGCTAAACTATAGGCTAATTTAGTGCTAGTCTCCCAGGAGAAGCACTGATTTGAAACTTGCCTTTGCCTACAGCTGAGGAAAATGACCGGTGAACGGGTGTGTTTCTGTCTTATTTGATCTATAATTAACCTTTTTGAGGTTTTCTCTTGCCAAACGTTTATTGCATATCTAGACAGAAATCCACATTAGCACTTAGTAGCACTTCACTCTAGGATCGGGGAATCTATAAGCTGAAAGCTCTGCCATCTTGTTGCTTTTTGTCATTTTTTTCTGCATCGGACTCATGCGAAATTACTAAATTAGTGATTATGTCTACACTTGAATGAATCTATTTCTTTCGTTCTCCATAAATTAATGAGAACATTTAATTTAATTGAAAGGAGGCTCCCACTTATTTATTTATTTAGCCTAGTTGGAATTCAGTCAGCTTAACAATTAATGTAATAAAATAATTAATGCAAAAAAAAACAAAAAACAAACAAAAAAAACTTTGGCAAGAGAAAACCTCAAAAAGGTTAATTATAGATCAAATAAGACAGAAACACACCCGTTCACCGGTCATTTTCCTCAGCTGTAGGCAAAGGCAAGTTTCAAATCAGTGCTTCTCCTGGGAGACTAGCGCTAAATTAGCCTATAGTTTAGCGCCATCTACTGTTTTAGAGGAGGAAGTTGCTCAACTGCATTTGTGAGAAAATCTGCCAGGACGCATTTGTGAGAAAATCTGCCTGCACGCATTTGTGAGAAAATCTGCCTGCACGCATTTGTGACCTTTGTGCTTGCACATTGCTTTCTGTTTGTTTGCGATGATTTCCTTTGCAAAGCGGATCGAGTTTGTTTGCGAGTCGAGTTTTCCTTTGCGAAGTAGATTGAGTTTGTTTGCGAGTCTAGTTTTCCTTTGCAAAGTAGATTGAGTTTGTTTGCAAAATGCTGGATTTGTTTGTTAAATTATGGCACATATTTCGCTCCATAGAGATTGGCAAACAAGACACACCTGGGAACAATCAGGAACTAATCAACAAGAAAAACTACAAAGGACTACAAAACATGGCACAGAACAGGAAGTCCACACAAGAGGAACACAAGACAGGAATCATGACAAGTACAATACACATGACTTTTCCCACAATTAAGACATTACATTGTAGGGGAGACCGGGGATGGTTGTAACAATTTTGACCTTTCTGTCTATAGCTTGAAGTACTTTGAAGTCAGTGTGTTCAAAATGTGATCCAAACTAGTTACAAGTGTCTGCTATTAAATGACATAGCTATTATCTTTGCAACACAAACAGAAAATGCATGGTTTAGTTTCAAACACGAGGAGTGAAATGTTACAATTCACCCCATAGTCAGGGTTAGTTGTAACATACCCTGGGGTGAGATGTAACATTATGATATCCACCGGGGTGATATGTAACATAATGAAATAAGGATTTTGACCAAAAAAATATTTTGAAAGGTTTTTATTCAACACTGACTTTTCAATATAACTGATGTGTGTATCACTCTTAGTCTCAGTGTGTTTGTCACTCTCAATCATAGTAATTGACCATTATAAATTGAACTTGAACACAAACATTGCTTGTTTGTAAGCATGTTTGTTACTGCCAGTGTTAGTAATGGCCATAATAAAATTTAACACTTGAACATTGTGTCTGTGTGTGTGTGTGTGTGTGTGTGTGTGTGTGTGTGTGTGTGTGTGTGTGTGTGTGTGTGTGTGTGTGTGTGTGAGTGCGTGTGTGACTCTGTTGTTTCTCTGTCATAGTAATTGACCATAATAAAATGAACTTGAACACTTGAACATTCTATTTGTGTAAGCATGGTTGTTACTGTAAGTCTATAGTATTGGCCATAATAAAATTTTGTTTCATTGTTGTTACAACTAACCCAGAGTCTTGTTGTTACAACTAACCCAGAGTCATGTAGCCATGAACTAGCTCACCTTACAGCTAACAGGCAAAACATTAGCACTAACAACTGGAAAATATCTACACAGACACACAATAACCATAATAAAAGTTTGAGGAGTTTAACTACAAAGCAGAAATTCCCATAACAAAAACAAAAAAAGTAAAAAAAGTAGCTTTCTTATCTCAAAATTGTTTTTTCCACTCTAACATGTGCTGTGTCTGCCACAGGGCTTTACTTTATCACGTGGAATAAGAACTAAACTGAGGATGTGCGAAGTGAATCAGGTGATTTGTAACTAGTTCCTGATTGGACAGATTGGAATTGTTACAACTGACCCGTGTTACAACCATCCCCGGTCTCCCCTAATAAAGTATAGGTTGTCTAAGTGACCTGGCTTATCATGCCGATGTGCCTAAATCTATAGAATTGCAATACCATTTAAGTTTATTGCTGTTGATGAAAAATGTATTACCTTGCATGACTTGCAGAGCAAAGACAAGAATGTGAGGAACAACACCCACTAAACGGCAGTGTTCACCCCTACACTGTAAAAATAAAAGGTGCCTGGAGGACCCTTTTGGGGTTCTTCACTTTGCCACACCGGCGGAACCGTCTGTAGATCCTCTAGGCACCCTTTAAAAAGTGGTGGTTCTCTGAAGAACCACACAAGTTTCCTGAGGAACTATTATATTAGGCACTGTGTGGAACCACTTTGGGTGCCTCCAGGAACCAAATTTCATTTTTTTTTAAATATTTAATTTCATGTTGTTACTATGGTTACCTTTGACTTCTATTATAATAAATTGAACCAAATACAAAACAAGAATTGTTTAGTACATATTTTATATAATTTTTTATACATACACTTCTATGCACATGGGGAAAAAAGCTATATAGATTAATATCAATGAATACACAAAAAAATTGTATAATACATAAGCAACATGAATAATCAACCATATACAATAGGCTACACAAGAAAAGATATTTCAACAAAATGCATGGAAACACATGTTCCATGTAATAAATCAATGTAAAAAAAATACATTTTGACTAATTAAAAATGTCCATCTTCACTTAACTTTAAAACATTTGTGTTTCAGTCCACTAAGTCTGACATCACTGTTTCCAATCAGATGCCAAAAACAAACAAACAGTGCTAATATGCACTCATTGTGCTGTAATATTCCTGAAAATTATGATCCTAACCTTTATCTCTATTCCGAAATCTCTGATGGTTAGTTATTCAGCTATGTTGAAGTCTGGGATGCCGTTACTGGAGACTGTAATGTACACTATGGCTTTTGAAAAGCTTAAATGTGTGACTTGAATCAACAGTGTTCATAAATGGTTGAGTATTCTCATGAAACAAGATAGAGGAAGTAGAGGCTTCGACCTGGAAACAGTATTAAGGTGCAGTAAAATTATATGTTGTTCTGTGAATGTTCACTGGTGAATTTCAGTCATTTCAATAAGAATCCACATGATCAGCAATTTCGTTTGTGGTAAAAAATGTCACTATGGGACCAAGTTGGTCACTGGAATTCGCTAGATTTGACCAATAGAAAGCTGCTTGAAAGTGACTCTTGTGTGAGCTGTGCTTCATACATTACGTCGCTACACTGCTGACAATGGTCAATTGACTTTTTTGCCTGTTTAATTTCACGAAATTAAAAAATGTGACCGCACCTTTACTCGCTGCAACATAAAAATGCAATCAATAATAAAATCTTCACAAGGCACATGTGAGGTACTTAAAGAGTTAGAAAAGTGAAAAGGAGCATCAGCTTCATTTTCCGTTTGTTTTTCCTCTTTTCTGGTGGATGGTCCAGGCACTTCAGTGATTTTCAGGCCTACAGGAGGATTTTTATTCTTGTTCAAACTTGTATTTCAGCTTACCGAGATCCCTGCAAAGTACAACATTTACTGTTAGTAAGGTTATTAAAATGATAGTTGTGAAATATGAATAATTTCCTCAGCCTTGTGATGTTCCAAACCTGTTTGACTTTCTGTCTGTGGAACCCAAAAGCAGATCTCAGGCATAATGCAACCCCAGTCACCGTTCGCTTTCACTGCATGAAACAAGCAGAAAAAAATTGTGCAAATCATTCATTAAACCATTCTTATGTACACTTGTCTAGTTCAATTCAATGCAACAATTTATGTAAAAATGGTTAAGCTCCAAAAATGTCTGAGAAAAGATAAATGAGTTCACAACTCATGTGTTATGGGTTGTGTTGTAAGTCTTTTGAAGCCATATAATAGCTTTTTATATGTGATAATAATAATATAAAATAATAGTGATATTATTTTTCTGAGTAACATGAATGAGATTTGAGAGCATGAGGGAAGATTTTCAGAGAATAACTGATTAAAAAACACAAGTACACAGTCAAACAATACAATTTCACACAGAAAAGTTCATAGTAATAAAGCATGTGGTGCAGGTAACTTACTGTAATTCAATGTTGCCACTGAAATGTTCAGATTATTTTAGAAATGTACTGGTTGTTCTGGGGAAACAAAAGAACAAAGCTGATTATTCACAACATAATATGTATTGACCAGTAAATGGCTTTAAAATGGTATTTGAGAGACTGAGGGCACCTGTAGTAAGTAAAGTTAGGCTAAACAAAAACAGACCAAACTATATTAACCTGCTTTTGTTATTCATAACAAACCCCAATGAGGCAGGAATCAGCTAAATTAGTTAGGCTATATCAGCAATTTGAAGACACAGTTGTACAGAATATGTTGAATTGAATGACTAAATCATTCTAAGACAGTAAGTCAATAATTTTAATTTGTTCATTAGATCAACGTAGTTAGCATCGCGGCTAAAACCTTCATACCAGATACTGTGCAATAAATGAGTGGTAAACACTGTAAAAACATAGTAATGTATAATAAATTTAGTTTATATGATGTGTGTTTGAATATATAGTGAGTAGACTCTGTATTTATATTTATTTGGCAAGTTTACAAACCTTGTAACGGAGAGCCGAACGAACAGCGGAAACTTTGAAGAGAGGAGCCGTTACTTTCAAACCCAATGACGTCGATCAGCTGAGCTTTGATGCGCGCGAGCATCACTGAAGCGACGACAGCAGAGGAATAGAAGCAGTTTCGTGACAGAATAAAACTTTTCTCCTGGTTCTTCTTCTTCATATTATTAATATTATTATTAGTGTTGTTGTTTAAGGTTTAAATTATCAATAAAATAGGCCTATACTAAATAAATGTAAGCTACCCAGGTGAAAAAGACATAGGCTATACTGTTAAATGTATTAAAAATGCATTAAAGTATATTTGTATTGTAGGCCTACTAAAAACACACTCAAGTACATGTTTAATACATTTAATAGTACGTCTTTTTCACCTGGGTATACTGAATCAAACGTAAGTAGCCTATAATAATAATAATAGGATAATAATAATCTTATTCTGGCCTCACTGAACCATTGGGTTCCTCCAGATGCTGGCTTTAACATAAGAGATCTTCCAGGAACCACTTAAATGTTAAAAGATCTTCCAATAACCCTTTTATCGCATTCAAGTTCCTCTATTTTCCCCCAAAGCACTTCGAGGTCTCATGGTAATGAAAAGGTGACTCCAGAACCTCTGAACTAAATACAAAGTGCTTAAAGGATCCCAAAAGTTCCAGCAAGAACCTCAAAGATTGCCAATGCTCCTCCAGTAACCATACTATAGGAGAAAGAGCTTTGAGGCACTTAAATTACATTTTGAAATTCCTTGAGTATCCGACAGGATATCTGAGGCTCCTTTAGTTTTTACAGTGTATGGTCAATAATCAAGCCTCTACCTTTGTAAAACCTAATGCACTGAAACCAATACCAGTACGAATATAATTGCCTCAAAGCATATTTGAAACAAATCTATCAAAATGTGTAATTTAACATACCACATGTAATTCTATATCTCAAAAACTACACACTGTGGCCAGACCAAAACAAGGTAAACTATTTCATAGTCAGTTTTTTATCTAACTTTTTTTCTCTATCGTTCAAAATGATTAATAAAAATGTTACCCTGGTATTTACAGTACACATCTTTATTAATAAATTGCCATTTTTACATAACATGTTATCATCATGTTTCCCAATGCTCAGCTTGCCAGGCCAGTCATTTAAACAGCCAACACAATACACTCCCTAGGCTAGTATATCCAAATACTGATAAAAGGTTCCAGTGTAAAAGCTATGACTTAAAAGAAAATGTTGAGTGCTGAGTGTATTTTATGTCACAAAATAATTTGATTAGAAACATCTTGATTGTGTATTTGCAAACCAGACAGTATAAATTAAGTGTCTGGATGAAAACTATTTTAATGTGAAAATCTTTTGCTATAAGGTTTCTCAGCCATTTGAGTTGGTGGGGATGGATCTAATTGGGAAATTTACGGAAACCAAGCATGGACATCAATACATTTGCGTGATGATCGATTACTTCATGAAATGGCCCTAACCTTTGACATCAAAGGCAGCCAAGGAAGTGACAAAATGCATAATTTAATTTGTCCATCAGTTCGAAGCCCCCAAATTGATTCTTACTGACCAGGGGAAAGAATCTGTCAATGCTGTATAAGTACTTCATTCAGTCCTAGGCAGGAATTCACTATGTTGTTGAGAGATTAAATATAACTTTTATAAATATTTTCTTTGAAAACAATGTTCCCTTATGATTGCAGATTAACAAAAGTGTGTGCAAAATTCTCAACATTTAAAGAAGCCAATGCTCGCCATAACATCCACAAACGAATGGATTGGTACAGAGCCATAGAGAGAGAGAGTTGCGACACTCCCATAGACCTCCGTTGTAAATAATGGCGGCGCTTTTAACCGCCTACTTCCGGGATTTGAAGATCGGAATAGTTCCAAACACTGTCATTTGGCCGTTGGACACCATTCACTTACATTGCTGCGCGTCGAGTTGTTCCAGAGTTAAGTTGCTGAAATATCGACCTCTTTTGAATTGTCAACTGTCTATATTGTATCAGAGGCCCTTTGCGATGCTTATACTGGTCTTCATTTGTACATGCACAGCGTAATTATTTATATTTTATGTTGGTTGTTTCAACCAATTTTCAAGCACTGCCTGCTAGCTAACGTTAGTTAGCTAGCGCGACTTCGTCAGCTAAGAGTTCGGTAATGAATCGCTACCACATTTATAGCAACTTTTATTTAGTTAAATTTTTTGTGATATACTAACTTTTCATTATGTTATTATTGTCTTGAGTGAAGCGGCTTGTGAGAACAATGCTGGACCTTTAGGATTGTTATGGCCATCACCAGTCCTGTCTGTTTCATGGATCACCTGCCCCTGGTTTTTGTTTTTCTTGTTCACACACACAAGCACACATTTTTGTTGTCTGTCATTGTTTAATAAAAAATATTTTATTTGAAAACCTTCATTTGTATCAGCCATGCTTAAATTCGTTTTTAATCTGTTATAGTTTTGATAATGTGTATGGCCTTAATCTTAAAATAATATTCTTAGTCTTAACATGATCATGTTTCACGTTATGGTCCTGGGGGTGGCCACTTTCATCAGAAGAAGTGAGCTAGCTTCTAAGCGAATTCTGAACGGACCGCCACGGCAGACCTCTTTGCGTGATCACGAAGGTAGGCTAATGGCTGAATCAAAATTTATAAGCAAAATCACGGGAATCAATAGCCTAATACAGCCCAGTTGTGCTAAAATAAATATCATGAGACGTCCATCATCAGATGAATGATATGGAAAAGTTAAGTTAGAGCCGCTAAAGCCAGTGCTACTACCCATGCGAACATGAACACTAAACTTTTCCCTCCAAAAATATAGCCTAAAACTTATCTCCAAATGCAAAACTGACATTAACAAAATGCAATAATGCAATAACAGCTAAAAAAGTACTTGGGTGTGTGTTTTATTTTATATTTACCGTTCAATAATGCAATCGCTGCTGTCTGTCCCATAGAAGAACAGGACAGCCAGCGTACGTTTTGGAACTATTGGGGCTTACATGAACCACGTGACAGCCATAGCGGCGACATCAAAGAGTGTCGCAACTCTCTCTCTCTATGGCTCTGGATTGGTAGAGAGAATGAATGGCAAAATTTAGAGGTGGGCTACATTAAGAACGTGCGTTCAGTTTATGGTTCGGAATTTGTTGTGTCGTGACGCCTCTCGCCACATCCAATGTAAGAAGCGGGCCTGGCCGCTCGCGGAAAGCGCTGACATGGTGAAAGTTTCTTGATAGTTACAGATAGTATAGTATGCCATAGATAGCCTACTGCAGTGTCTGATGCAGGGAAGAATAAGTTAAGAGGAAAAAAGGTATAAAGACAGAGGTAAAGTGATATAATTAATGAACAGTTTATCTAATTGCATTGTATATTATAGTAAGATACCAGTAATGTTTACTAATTAATGAATTAGTTCTCCAGAGGGCCCCGACAGTGTGATTTTCTAACAATCATGTCAGTTTTTTTTTTAAACGTGTGTAATATTGCGTTTTTATTAATGGTTTTGCTCTGTTGTGCAGATTTGGGGGGATTTATGGCTTCTTTTTTTTTTCTTTTCTTTTTTTTGTGCCAAAATTAGTAATGCAATTTATATACAGGTTTATTTAAAATAGCAACATTTTATGTAACACTCACATTAAAGAAGATCTACATTTCTCAGTTTCATTTCATGGCGAAACCGTGAAACGTTCCATAGTTTAGTGAAATTGCTGCCATCTTCTGGAAAACAAACACTTTTACTAGTGCTCAATGAATAGTTTGTGCATGAACAGTTTAGACTGTAATGTGGCTTATGGTGCTATTTTGTATAGTTTAACCATCATCAGCCTTTTTGTTATTTTTTTATGTTTTACTTTTTAAATAATATCATGAACACAATGACGGGGGGAATGGGCTGTGATGCAAGGGGCACCAGGTAAAATCTTGTCTAGGGCAGCAAATTGGTCAGGGCCGGCCCTGTAGCCCATAAAAGATTAATATAAGGGTTACAACATCATACAACTTATTATTTATGTATATTAAGCAAGGATGAATGTTAGATTTGCCTTTTGATCCACTTTGATTTCACACGCGATCTGTTAACTGAAGCTTGTGCTCTCTCTGCAATTATCGCGTCTCATTTCAGTGACATCATACACAGCGGCCATTTTATGAAAAACGTCACGCTTTAATTATTATTGTTAATTTAATTATTTTAATGTTCATGGCACAGCAGAACGACTTTGGCAACACATTATGTTACTTATTTCAGCATTTTGAGTGAGAATATAACTAATACAAATTATATTTATTTTTCTGATCAGCTCAATTTTGACCTGGGTTACACAGTGCCTTGAGCAACCTTTTATTAGGACTTTATTCTGTGATTTTCTTTACACATTTCTGTTCATATTTTATGGACAATTCAATTACCACAATCATTTTTGTTCATCTCCCCTGGAGTACGAAATCATTGTGGGATTTATAAATAAGCATCACAACTGGACACTAGCAGTAAAATGTACTATACACATATAATAAAAGTAAATTACGTCACAGAATAAAAATGCAGTGCCGTAATATTATGTTTCATGATACACTTCATTGAGTTTGATTTGTTTTCATGAAAAAAGGTGATCTACCCACAACCAAAGAAGTCCTTGTTCCTGGATCCACTGGGGGAGTCTAAGCAAGACATAAAAATATGTCTTGAAACAACAAGGTAAGGATAGCTGTAAAAATTAAACTTCAGCATTATTAACATTTCAACATTTAATGTAGTATGTCCACTGTCAATAGGAAAACATAAAATTTTAACAAAATAATCATAAAAGAAAAAGGAGTAGTTGGCAGCACAGGATTTTAGCCACCATTAGAGCTTTGCATTCTTTACACAGCCCACAATTTGTTAAGTTAAACACCTATCCACCGTGGAGCTCAAAAAAAAAAAAAAAATGTTTTGTGTGTGACAAAATTGCAAAACACAATATTTATTAATATTGCTATTGTCTTTCTTCAGGGTATTCATGCAAAACAAGGGATGCAATGTCTCAAGGTGGACATGTGACACTGTCCCACATCCCAAACAATCAGACAGTACCTCGTGTGGAGTCTTTGCCTTGAAAGTATGTTTACTATTCAGAGCAGTGTCCTCACCCTCACGTTATAATATGACTATTGTTCAGTTAAGAGTGTTACCCAAAAAAAACATTTATTTTACACAACCATTGACTAAAACTACAAAGTTATTCACTGACAGCAGATTTATGTGCCTGTAACATGATTTTTTAATGTAATCATAAAATGTCTTTTTCAGTTTGCAGAACAACTCTTGAAAAAAGGTTTTCCCACTACAAAAGCCATCATCAAACACAGGCTGGAAATTGCTGTCAATTTTCTCCTAGAGACTGGTAAGTAATAAGCTATCAGGGGATGTTTTGTCAATCCAAATAATTGTCCTTACAATTGCGGTAAAACATAATATGCAGCTATCAGAATTATTCCATACTTACCTAAATACTATTACAGTGTGGAAAAATGACGACTTGTAAATGCATGATCTGTATTTTGTGTTTTGTGTGAAGACAGACTTGAGTTGGGTAAATAAAACTCAAGAAATATGAAATGAAATATGTTTTGTTATAAAGTTATTTAGAATGATCTTGTATTGGATTCTTCTATTCTATTTCTGCTATTTTACCCAGGACTAACAAACATTTTATTATTATTTAATCTCCACATGAATTACTGTATATTATAAAGATAACATCAATTACACAAGAATGAAAATTTGCATTCTCTTACTGAAACAATTAAACCAATTTAATTGTTTAACAGATTCAGTGTGACATTTGTTTGTGGTGGTTCCAACATATGTGCGTTCAAGGCCCACCAACAGAGGATGCCTTCCTGTGTAAGCTACTGCTTGTAATCCTGCTTAGTTTTCTGTACCACATTATTGTACTGGATGAAGTGATTCATTACATCTTGTTGTATTCCGTTAAACCTTCCAGGTTTGTGTCGTCTTATCTTAAAAAAAAATCTAGATTGGTCTTCCTCCACTTCATGCCTCTTTAAATTATCATTATTTTATGTTTAAGTACTTGTACATTTCTTTGCCACAACTATTAAAAAAGAGATGACAATCTGGCCTCTAAATCCGGCCAGATCTGGCCAATCCATCTGGCCTCTAAACATCTTACTTTAATATTTTTGTTATGTTTTTTTAGTTTTTCTAAGAGTAACTATGAAATGCTGTTATTTGGCATGTCAGTGTTGATAAACATGCTCTGTAATAGTGTGTGTGTGTGTGTGTGTGTGTGTGTGTGTGTGTGTGTGTGTGTGTGTGTGTGTGTGTGTGTGTGTGTGTGTGTGTGTGTGTGTGTGTGTGTGTGTGTGTGTGTGTGTGTGTGTGTGTGATTGAAAAATGTATTTTGCTTGAAAAATGGCTTACAATAAATTGATTAATAAAATTATTGCAGATTAACTTACTTTCGATTGATTAATCGACTAATACTTGGTACAGTGGTGTAGTCTACGTGATATGTAGGTATATGCCGTATACCCTCTAGGAAAGGTCCACTTAAAAAAAGTGTGAGAATACGTAACAACATTGTTTTGTGACAGAACTTACACACGCTCATTCATAAATTCACCCCGTCTGTTTTGCGAAGCGACACGGATGGAATCACGGAATCCAGTCACACATATAAAGCAGAATGTCACGGACAAATCTCTCTATGGACTAGTGTCTGTGAATATTGAAGCTCAAAAAGACTGCTATTGAAATCTGAAGTCTGCATGCTCTACGCGAACTGTGTGGATGAGCGGCGCAGTTCCCTTTCGTTCAGTCACCCCGAGTTACGTCAGTGACTGACGAATGGGGGTTTCGCTTTGAAGCTTATCACCTTCGAGTTCTTACAAAACGAGCCAATGGCAAAACAATGCCATGGGTCTGCGGAATTTGCATAGCACTACTCCGCCCCACCGCATGGGTATAAAGGAAGCAGCGCGACAATCTTGTATTATGTTTTTGCTTCGGAGCCAAGTGTTCTCTTCACTCCTCTCCACTGCAAGCTGTCTACAAGTTCTAGATATGAGACGAGTGACTCTTCAGCGGTGTTGGTGTGAGATCTCCTTCCTGCTGCTGGTCTGTGCAGTGATCTGCCCACAGTGTGTGTTTCTCCCTGGGCGCTTCAGCACTGCTGTTAAGTTTTATCCTCTCTAAAAGAACTGCAAACGGCACGTCTTTTTAAAGATGTCTCGCCCATGTATTTCTGGGTGCGGTGGACAGATTAATACTGCTGATGGGCATCAGTTTGTTTCTTCGGTTTGTTTTGGAGGCTCAGGCATACCAGTACACGGTTCTCCCATTCGGGTTAGCCTTGTCCCCTCGTGTCTTCACGAAAGTCGTCGAGGCAGCCCTTGTGCCACTCCGGCAACACGGGGTTCGCATCCTGAACTATTTAGACGACTGGCTCTTCCTAGCTCACTCTCGAGACCAGGTTTGCGAACACAGGCATCTGGTGCTCCGGCAGCTCGCCCATTTGGGCCTTTGGGTCAACTGGGAAAAGAGCAAACTCTCCCTCGTGCAGAGGATCTCTTTTCTCTGTATGGTCGACTCGGTCGCCATGTGCACGCAGCCTACGAATGAGCGCGCAGTCACTGCTGACTTGCCTGAGTCAATTCCAGAGCAAGAGTGTGGTTCCACTGAAGTTTTTTCAGAGGCTTCTGGGGCGTATGATGTCCACAGCGGCAGCCCCGCTCGGACTGCTTCATATGAGACCACTTCAGCACTGGCTTCGCGATCGAGTCCCGAGATGGGCTTGGCAACCAGGCACGGTCCGAGTACCAGTTACTCGGGCCTGCCATCAGACCTTCACCCCATGGTCAAACCTCTCCTTTCTACGGGCCGGAGTTCCCTTAGAACGAGTTTCCAGGCATGTTGTTGTCTCAACAGATGCCTCCACCACGGGCTGGGGTGCCATGCGCAAGCGACATGCTGCCGCAGGCTCCTGGACAGGACCCCAGCGCCTCCTGCATGTCAGTTGCCTCGAGTTGCTGGCAGTACGGTTCGCCCTGCTCCGCTTCCTTGCGTTGCTCTCGGGCCAACATGTACTAATCCGGAGAGACAACACGGCCACAGTTGCATACATCAACCGAAAAGGTGGTCTACGCTCCCGCCGTATGTCGCAACTCGCTTGCCATTTCTTTATATGGAGTCAGAAGCATTTGAGGTCGCTTCGTGCCATTCACTTTCCGAGGGAATGGAGACTCAATCCCCAATCGGTTCAGCTGATTTCGGAACAGTTCGGCAACGCACAGGTAGATCTGTTTGCCTCCCTCGACTCTTCCCATTGCAGCCTGTTTTACCCCCTGACCGAGGGCACACTCGGCACGGATGCACTGGCGCACAGCTGGCCGCGGGGCCTCCGCAAGTATGCGTTTCCCCCAGTGAGACTTCTCGCACAGACACAGACTTCACGCCCTCCATGCTTACGTAGACAGAACGCAGTGTTTCAGAACCTCAGACCAGCTCGTTGTCTGTTATGGTGGGAAGCTGAAGGGAAAGGCTCTCTCCAAGCAAAGGTTGTCTCACTGGATAGTGGACGCCATTGCTTTGGCATACCAGCAGCAAAGTCGACCATGCCCCCTTGGGGTTCGGGCACACTCCACTCGGCCTCCTCTTGGGCTCTAGAGCATGGTGCCTCACTAACAGACATCTGCAGAGCTACAGGCTGGGCGACACCTAACACATTCGCGAGATTCTGCAATGTGTCCTCTCGATCTGATCTGGCTAGGAACTATACTCTCATTCCTGCGTAATAATCAAGAAACTTTGCTGCCGTACCATGAGTCCAGCAGGCGTAATGATATGACGCAGTGCCTAAAAATAGTCCCCAGCTCGGTAACTTCCAACGTGACCGGGGCTAAATTTGTCTAACCTATTAGACCTATTTTCAGGCGCTGCGTCATATCATTACGCCTGCTGCACCCATGGTACGGCAGCAAAGTTTCTTGATTATTACGCAGGAATGAGAGTATTGTTCCTAGCCATATCAGCCTAGAAAATAGCAACTTTACATTTTCCGTCGGTCTTAGTAGACGATGTAACTACAGAAGAGTCAAGTTTTACATAGGAAAAATATCGAAACTCTTTGGTCCTTTTTTTGAGAGAGATGCTAATGGTCTTGTCCGATTCAATGATCTATGCTAAGCTATGCTAAAAGTGGTACCGCCAGATCCGGAGATCGGCTGAATGGATTCAAAAACGGTAAAACTCAACTGTTTAACTCTGGGGGAGTTGTAAAATGAGCCTATTTCTAAAAAAAATGGAGAATCCCTTTAACAAGTGCATGTCCATCAACCGATTATTTAACTTGTACTAATTTATTTACAGAGTATTTTTCTAATATATTGCGGTGAACACGTGGAAGCTGTATCAATAACAGTCCATGTAAGTTATGCAATACATTAGCCGAGCTCTAGCGTGAATGACTAATGTAACATAAACATTGGTAAAACAAACCTTGCTATATGCTTAATCTTTACTCAAACTAGTGAGAACGACAGACAATGTGCATTAATAGACACAGTTTTAGGTAATCGTGGCCCACAGCTGATTAGCAGAAGTATTTCAGTTAGACAGTACTAACGTGAGTTAGCCAGTTAGCAGGAGACCTACACAATATAAAACTCAAAACAACAGTATTTTGAACACCATCTTTCAAGAGCAAGCGGTTTGCGAATCTTGCATTGAACTCCGAGATTTGAGAAGAAGTCGTCAGTAAAATAAAGGGAACACAGCAAAAGTTTAGGATTATACTGCTGTGATATCGTGGTAAAGATGAACTTGAACCACTGATTCTTCACATGCTCGTCCTTGGGCAGTGAAAAAAACTTCCTTGGGCAGTCTTTACCTTCACATTGTAGAGCACAGCGTCTTCTCGACATGATGCTGTCCAGTATCCACAGAAATCAGCTGTTGGTTTGAGGTTCAAGTTTTCCCTGGTGTCTGCGCGCGCAATAGGTGGGCGGGCAATATGCTAATATTTCGTCTTGAGGTCACAACGAAACAGCGACTCGACTGAAAAACAATTCATTTCATTGACTCAGAGTCGACTCTTACTTTTGAAAGACAATAACTTTATATACGGTGCACTTTCAGATTTAAAACTTTGCAGGATGTTTTCATTCACTTAGAGCTATGTTGCGCTGGACGGTGCGCATTAAAACAATGAATGCACATGTGAGCGGAGGCACCTAAGATATAGAATATGTTTTGTAAATGCTCCCAACTACAGGGTTTCCAAATAAATGGAAAGAACAAGCAGAGATGTGTACAATCTTTATTTGACACCCAAGAAGTAAAAGTATAATCATACAAACATTTTAGGAAAAAAATACACAAGTTACAAATACAATAACAATCACACAAAAGGAAAAGAAAAAGTCATAAAGTGGCCACCTGTAAAATCTTGGACAGTCAATATCAATATCCCTTGGGATAAGTCACATTTGGGAAAGAGAAAGAAAAATGAAAACAAAAAGATCCAAATAAATTAAATTCAAACAACCTCAATTCACACATTTATGCAAATTTATAACCAAAAATCACAATCCACACAATAAACAAACAAAAGTATAAATGAATTAAATAAATCCTCCCAATCCCAGCAGCTAATAGCCCATGGTGGCTGTAAAGGAATTGACAGTAGATAAGAGCGGTGGCAATAACCGCCCACAGTACTCAAGAACACAATTAACAAGCCAAAAAAAAAAAAAAAAAAAAAATGAAAGAAAATACAATTAAATCAACCAATATAACAAATAAATCATTCAATATCCAATCATCTCAGCACACGCACACAATTCCATCCACACAAACACCACCACAAACACGCGTTCACATCGCCTCAACACACACTCAAATAAAGACTCGTTCACATAAAACGTGCTCACACAAACATGCGATCGCACAAAATTGCGCTCACACAAACATGCACTCACATAAAACCCCACTATGGCAAGCCAAAGTATTCATAAACGCCTGGTCAGGCGTCTGATTGCACACTGACACGTCAAAAGCGTGCGTTTTGACCGCCGATTTGCCATAAAAGCGCACGTTCTTATGGAACGCCAAAAGGGTCAAATTTCGCCACTAACGAAACGCCTTTCATTCTCAAAACGCCGGTGTTTACGGCGTTTAAGACGAAAAGACGCCGCAAAGTACGGCGTTCTGTGGTACAAACGCCGCAAATTACGGCGTTTGCAAAGCAAACGCGCCGTCATTATCGTCGTTTTTTTTTATCCAGTCAACAACGCCGTTTCTGACGCCGCAGGCCATCTATAATGCGCCGTAATTTGCGGCGCTTTTGTCTGACAAAGACGGCGTAAAAAGCGGCGTTTTGTATAATATTATAATCAGCCCCTCCCTTTTCTTCAAAGTTCAGCCCATCTAATGAAGCAAATGGAAAGTACTAGATTGTCGATCTGACTGATCGGGTTCTGTTTTTCTAACGTTATTTACTAACTAGTGTTTGGACTTTTATCATGTCATTTTTTATTTCTTCATTAGGCGCGTGTATCCCCCTTTTTCCTTTATCGTATGATTTTAGCCTCTGTTTACATTCATGTCTGTGAAATACATTAGATTTCCCAGCAAACTTACTACCTTCAATAGGGCATTGGTCTGCGTGCACGGACAGCAGTGTCGTTTTGCTCTTAGTGAGGGGTTCGAATCCAAGGTCCGACCGTATTATTTTCTTTCCGTTTCATTTCTTTTGCATTGGTCTGTTGGTGTACAGTATGTCTTTTATATTTCGGAAGACTACCCGATAGCTGACAACGAGTAGGCGGTAGGCTACTTATAAACGACAGCTTGTATAAGGCTTTAGGTGTAGCAACTGTTTTACGCTCATACTTTAAGCTCATTTTAAGCTCAAATGTTTTGTAGCAACGCTTTTTAAGATCATAAAGCTCTGGACTTTTAGCAGTTCCCAGGATAGCTAAGTCCACGAAAGGAGGTAGAGCCTTCCTAAACAATTGAACTATTAAAACAAGAGATGACGCAAGCCCAAGCGAGGACTACACACTAAAAAAAAAATGGTTCTTCAGCGGTTCTTCAGGGGTTCTTTGCGGTGGTTAAGGTGCTATATAGCACCACTACCATTTAAAGAACCTGTTAAGCCCAGTTTGGTTCTTCAGCGGTTCTTTAGCAGTTCTTTGGGGTGGTTAAGGTGCTATATGGCACCTCTTATGGTTCTACATAGCACCATTTGACAAAGGTAGGTGCTATATGGCACTTAAAGTGGTTCCCCTATGATTACAAGCCAATGAACCACTTTTAGTGCTATTTAGCACCATTTTTGTTTAGAGTGTACCGCTGCTCTTTACCAAGACTGTAATATATTTCACATATAAATTATTTATTATCACGTTGCCATTGCCTTAAAATGGACATTAATATTGCTAACAGTGAATAATATATTTTGTACTACCTTTAACGGTTCATTCTGATGTCATATAATAATATAACGATTAAGAACGTGCGCTTTTATGGCAAATCGGTGGCGGTCAAATTTGGCGGTCAAAACGCACGCTTTTGACATGTCAGTGTGCAATCAGACGCCTGACCAGGCGTTTATGAATACTTTGGCTTGCCATACTCCGCTCACACAACCGTGCTTCTAAATCACGGTAGTCCGTGGGACTTGAGCGCGCATCGTCTCCAGTCTCCACAGCACAGCACCACGGGTCGCAGTAACGAGCCGTCACACAGCAGCAAAACAACAGCGGGCAGATTTCTATAAAATAATTACTCAATTTGGTCATTAACCACACATACACTATTATCTATAATTACATCTCTGGTAAGCAAACAACTTACAAAGTACCATATAAACTTACCTGCTGGACAATTGACTGGCCCTCGGTAAACAAACCACCAATACTGCCTTGATCACACTATATAAACGAGTCATCATTAAAAACGGCACTATTAAAGAATAATTGCAGCAACATAGCAATGCAGTAACATACCTTGAAATATGTTAATGCAATTGAACATCCACAGGCCCAAGGCAAAAGTTAAAAGGGGATTTCCAACTTCTGCAGGTCTACTACACTTAATACGCGCTCAATGCTTGATGCATAATAGATTGCTCTTGCGACACAAAAGAATGCAGCCTGCATACCATGCCGGAGGGAAAACTGAAGTAAAAGGAAATCTCCACGTTTTAAAGGGGCCGTGAGCTTAACTTCCGCCCAGCTCCATCCACCCACACAGAATGGTAAAACCCTAAAAGGGTCACCCCATTACACACAGATATAGTTACAGTCAATTTAATCATCATTCTAAATTAATGGGCTGCCTTTACTGTAACACACACACACATACAGTCACTCTCACACAGAAACATATTTCTAAACAACAGTCTAAACGTTGCTGTTTTTGAAGTAATTAAACTGACAGCTTCACTAGAGTGATGCTGCACAGATGCAGGTAATTCATGCACAATCTCTCTCTCTCTCTCTCTCGTTTATTCATTCAAATAAATGTAATCCAACCACGCTAATTTATCTCTGTGCCTGAATGCTGAGTGTGCAGAATGCTAGATCTAATGACCCGTAACCAAAAAAACGAATGAAAATTAAGGACAGTCAAGGACAAACGCTGTTCGTTTGCGGTTTACACTTGGGTTGTTTGGGGTCTCCAGAGACACCAGGCAACAAAATATAGCCTAATTTTACTCAGTTTTATTAATGTTTTTACTCCACATTTGTGCAGTTTTTGGAGGACTTATTATACATATTTTTAATTTATATAAATAAATAAATAAATAAACAAATATATTTTTTTATATACAAAAACAGCTTTTTATGTAAAATTCACTTAACTGAAAGACATCTTTTCACAAGTATTTGCAGTTGGATTCATATCTACATATTATGAAATCACAATTATAACAATAAAAAATACTTTTGTCAAAGTTTAGCATTTTTTTGTACTGTAAAAGCATTAATAAACTGAGAATTTTTTTTTTTTTTTTTACACACGCTCTAAAAAATTATTCTGTGGCTTAGTAAATATTACAGAAATATTTAACTTTATTAACTTAATAAAATCTCTGAATATTGTTTACTTGATTGTTTGAGTTAAACATACCAAAATAATTGAGTAAAAATCCAACAGTTAATTTTATCTAAAATTGACATATATATTTAAGTTTTTTCAATAAAATGATTTAGTATTTGACTAACCAATTATTTCTTAATACACTTAATATATTTGTGAAATTTCTATCAAAATATTTGAGAATTTTGAATTAAACTGATCTGTTTCAAGAAACAAAAATATTACTTAATTAAAATCAATATTATTAATATATTTAACACACTCTTAAGAAATTTAGTAAGTTTGTTTACTCAATTAAAACAATGCACCCCTCCCCTACCCTCTGACGTGACGACAACTCGACGGTTGGTTGAAGTGAGCGCCAGCTGTTTGAACTCTCCAGTCTCCAGAACAACAGTTCTCTTCTTAGCGTCGCAGATTTGGTGCATTTCCTCTGTGAAATTCAGGTTTGTGTATATTTTATTTGATCTATAAAATCATTACTGTGCTTTAAATAATTTTATTTAATGCAAAACAACATACAGAGGCGTAATTCTACACCTAAACGAGAGTCGCGCCTGTCTTTTCGCGTGATTGAAACGCCTTGCATAAACACACGACTTTATTCCTAATGATAATGAATATAATTAATTTGGATGATCAATTGTCTTCAGAACTGTCACTGTTTGTTTTTTGGCAGGTTAGGGAGTCAGTCGCTCACAGTATCTTTCGGCTATGAGTGAAATGCAGGACGGCGGTATGAAGTTTGAAGTTCACCCACAGAGCGCAAGTCCGTCTCCGGCACAAGAACCAGCGTTGATCCGGTGGATATTGGATAACAGACCGGTTGATTACACTTGAATTAGGCTACCTGAATGTTTAAAGGTCCCATGACATGCTACTTTTTGTAGGCTTTAATATAGGCCTTAGTGGTCCCTAGTACTGTATCTGAAATCTCTTTCCAAAAATTCAGCCTTGGTGCAGAATTATAGCCACTACAAGCCAGTCCCAGAATGAGCTTTCTTCAGACGGGCCGTTTCGGTGTCTGTAGCTTTAAATGCTGATGAGGAGGAGAAAGGCGGTGCAAGGTGGAGGGTGGGTGTGGCCTTGACCATCTTGCGCAACGGTACCATGCATGTTTGTTTATGTTGGATATATTGCAATGGCACGAAGACACGCAGTCGTTCAAGCATTTCAGTTTGACCCATAATCTGATCCAGATGGAGAAGCAGCGGATGAAGAATTTGCAACTCAGCGGCTCCAGCAGGACGTTTCCGAATGGTTAGTTTAAAATATTATGTCTGAATACGGTACTTTATTTGGATGGTTTACAGTTATTATCATGTAGCTAACGCTAACCTACTGTTGCCTTTTCATGAGAGATCTGTAACGTCTGTAATTTATCTTATTACAATTACATCAAGCTCTGCGATCTTGAAATGCGGATATCGCGCGCGCCACATATAACCAACAGGAAAACGGTTATCCAAATAACAAAGAAGTGTACAATACAACACTCGCGTTACAGTGTGTGTATTCACACACATACTTGATGCTGTCTACCTTTACATTAGCGCAAGTAACTGCATAGCTAATGTTACAGCCACATTATACGTGTAACAAGCTAGGTAAGTTAACCATAAACAGTAAAGCAACACACTTATATATAATAGTTGACTTACTTGTCAGAGGTGTGTAGCTGAGCCAAAGAGAGTTGGTACTGATCCAGACTTTAGCTTCAGACATTCAGCAAGCCCAGCTCTGTATTGACCCTTCGGTGTTAATTTGTACATCCAGTTATTGAGCAATTATTATGCTTCGCTCGCTCAAAAGCCATGATATCTCTCTCGTGGACAAACTAAAATCGCGCGCGCGCGCATTCCTACATCCTAGCTAATTTTCTCATGGGCTGAAAATATTCTCTGGGCGGGCAAAGCAGAGAAAGGGGAGGTAACATTTCTCCTTATGACCTCATAAGGAGGAGATTCAAGATCAGCCTGGTTGAGCTTCCATTTTCTCAAAGGCAGAGAAAGATAGCAAAAGCTCGATTTACACCGATTAAAATTTCTAGAAACTTGGGGACCATATACAGAGTAGGGGAACTCATATTAATGTTAAAAAACCTCAGAAATTGAAAATTTCATGTCATGGGACCTTTAAATGTTTCATTTTTACTTCTAAAATGTTTGTTAAATGAGTTTAAATGTAGGAAATATTGCATACATGTTAAAAACAGTGTAAAATGTGCTGTATTGCTGTACTCATCGACAATAAAGGCCAATGTCATGTATACTGGTGGTTGTATGGAATACTATTTTACAAAGGTTTAGAGGAAATAAAAACAGTTAATATTACTCATAAATAAAAACAGTTAATATTACTCATAAATATATATTTTTAAATGTTTAAATGTTAAATTATTTCTACTCAATTTTATTTGTTAATGTACCAGATGCAGTTACTCAGATTTACTTAATTTTTTTACTTGCATTTACTCAATTCATACAGTATATTTAATTGATTTCACAGCTTTAAAATGTACTCAATTTTCTGGAGTGTAAAAATGTTTCACCAAAAAAATTGAGTAAATAATAGTTAAACTTTTTACAGTGCACTAACATAAAAAAATATAATTCCAATATATATATATATATATATATATTATTTGTAGATTTAGAAAGTGTTAACAACTGTGCAAAGTCTCATGCAATTAGGACAAAGTTAACTTTTTTTTTTTATTATTAAAGCAGATGTCATTTGGGGTCAAAAAGACCCCGAACAGCGTTAAGGACAGTTTAACTTAAAGGTATAGTGGAGGATCTTTCCAAATTTTAGATAAGACCCGCCCTCTCCACTTTTTGAACAGTTTGATTGATTAACCAGAATGATTGACAATTAGGAGGACCAATAGTATAGGTTACCCACCAGGAAGTAAAACATCCTCCGCTATACCTTTAACTTTTTAACCAAGCTTTAACAGCAAGGTGTGTATTACACAATTTGATTGCACTTCACAGAGGCAACCTGCTTCATGTCCTGTGGTTCTTTGCTTCCACTTTGTTCATTAAAATCATGTAATGCACACCTAGCCATGGATTAGCCCTTACTTATGAGAAAGGGTTATAGGTTACACAAAGTATTAAATTAAGGGGGACAATAAATGTGGAACACATAAGCCTATATTTCATATACTGTATTCCAATAATATTTCATTTTTTTCATAATTCCAGTTTTTTATTTAAGGTTATAATTTTGAAGGAAAGACTGAGAGGATAAAGAGGGCCAATATTTGTGGAGGGCACTGTACAGTATTTAAAAATGGTGTCTTTCTGCTTTTTCCCAGAAATAAATGTTATTGGGCAAATTGTGTAGACTGTCGATGGAGTGACAGAAAGCTCTCAGATTTCATCAATAAGATCTTCAATTGTGTTCCGAAGATGAATGAAAGTCTTGCGAGTTGGAACGACATGAGGGTGAGTAATTTAACTTCTTTTATCTGGACTGTTTAAAGCCACTATTAATGCTGAACAATAAACCATAAAAAATAACTGGAAATTGTATGAATACTTTCCACAAACATTTGCAGATTCATTTTAAGCATAATATGCCTGTGGTGAAGAGTGTAACTGAAAAGAGTTTCTCCGATTCTTTTTTGTTAGTTTTTTCAGACTACATCCAACATAGTATTTCCACATCTGAGATGAAGGCAGTTAAAAGAACCAAGTGGAATAATGAGGATAATTTGTTCAAAAAACGCAACCTCTCTGAATAATGTGGGGGAAGATATATGCATGATTTGTAAATAAACACTTTAAATACATTGTCTAACTCTCAGTTTTGTACCTTAATTCATTATATTGCAGATGTGTGAAAATACAACTTATTCTGGATATTCTGGTTGTATTTCAGTGTTATTGTACAGCATTTTATTACACTGTAAAAAAATTACATCCCCAAGTAAAAAATTTCTAGTGACTGATAACATCTAAATTTTTCAATTAGTCTGACGTATTATTTCTCATTGAGCCAATGTTAACAGACTATTGCAACAAGAATTGCAGTTGGGCCAATTTAAACATTTTGATGTGACCAGTCACTAGAAAATTTTGACTTGGAGAGGTTAGAAATTTTTTACAGTGTAGTATTGCATTTCAGTAGTATTGTAACTGTACTTTAGTTGTTATTATGTATTATGTACTACCACAGTTATATTGCAGTATTATTGTAGTATTCTTCATTGCAGTAATACCGTAGTTATATTGCAGTATTATTGTAGTACTATTCATTGCAGTAATACCGCAGTTATATTGCAGTATTATTGTAGTACTACTTCATTGCAGTTATATTGCAGTATTATTGTAGTACTACTTCATTGCAGTAATACCACAGTTATATTGCAGTATTATTGAAGTACTACTTCATTACAGTTATATTGCAGTATTATTGTCGCACTGCTTCAGTTGTATTGCAGTAAAACTGCAGCTTTACTCCAGCTATACTGCAATATTGCAGTTTTTTAATGTCCAAAAAACTGCATTTTTCTACATGTAACAAAAACAGCAGTAATTTTTTTCACCAGTTGAAGTGCCTTTGATTTACACCAGAGGGCACTCCTCTCAACTGAGCTTTTTTATTGTGAACTTCATTTCCTACTGTCCATTGCCTGTGATTATGTTCAGCTGTGTCTCTCTTGTTAATATTTCCCTATATAGGCCCTTGTGTTTCCTGAGTTCTTTATCTGGTGATGTCCATTGTGGATGTTTTGAGAGAGTTGCTTTCAGTTCTATTTCCTGGTTTGGCCTTTGTTTTGGATTTTCCAGTGGTGGGGCTGGAGGACTGGCTGAGCTCTGTAGGGATGAAAGGTGACAGGAGACTGGATAGGATGATGGTGAGTAGGCACAGTCCACACAAATCAAAGAAATTACCAAATCACAGTCCATATTGCTCTTAATGCTGCGAAGAAGGTACAACAGTAGAATTATTGTTCAGGTAGTTCTTAATGCTGTCTTTAAACAGCGATGATGAATAAGATGCTGGGTGGGCTAGGGTGGGAGTCAATCCTTCCTCACTGGTGTCAAGCAGCCAGTCCTCGGTTCCCGTTTCCTCGGCTACTGATGTCACGGGGTCACACCCCTGGTCAGACTTGCTCTGAACTCTGTCCTTTTGGCCTCGGGCTCTGAACAAAGAAGACACGTGACAAATTAAACAAACTGAACGTCCATGAAAACAAAACTAAACTAATCTGAATGGTGACGCATTCACTATAGGGGCTAGATAAAAATACTATTGAGATAATAGCAAGCATTGGGGTGGCATTATTTTATAGTACTAGCCATAACCTCTGGTTACTGTTTCACCTTTATTCAATATTATATGTTATATAGTTTTAATACATGACTTGGTTGAATTCCAATGTAGAATGCGGTCTGTTATTTCTGGATAACATACCGCTGCGAAGTATAACACACCGTTGCCATGAAAAACAGAGCGTTGTTATGGACGCAGGATTCTAACCGTAGAGACGGAACGGACTATTTTCTTTAGCGGAAGCAATACAATCATTTTTAAATCAATAAACTCCTTTTTAAATCAATATTTTGTGTCAAATTATTGCTTTATTTGGTGGGTAGCCATGTAATAAGCGGGATAATGTAGAGCGAGGCGGTTGTTATAGCGGATACAACCCCTTCAGGCTGATTCAAGACCCCTCCGCTTTGCGTCGGGGTCCTGATCAGCCTGTCGGGGTTGTATTCGCTATAACAGCCGCCTCCCCTACATTATCCCTTACATAGGCTATTACTAACTGGGGGCTAGATCTCTGATTATTGTTTGAGCTTCAACTAATGCCGGGGACACATTTAACAACTAGCTGAAACATTCTAAGACTGAACTGAACACACTTACAGACCGTTTCCAACGACTGGAGCAGATTTTAAACACTGACTGTGAACACCGACTGCAACGCTGGGCCTGAATTTCATTTTGGAAAATGGGGGGGGAAATTCCCCCTTAGGTGATTCTTATGGGAGGGGATTTTTTATTTGAGGGGGGAGTTTAGACTTTTTTTAAAAATTACATTTATCTCGCCTAAATGTATGCTCACTCATCGCATTTTTACAATGGGGTAATTTTGTTCTTAAGAATTTACACAACACAAGGAAGCTTGATTTCAATCTTTGAATTAAATTGAAAAAAAGTAGCACAAATAAATACAATATAATAAAGATACCAATAAAGAGAAATAAAGAGAGTTTTTGCTTAGGTCTAACACTAGTATTCAGAAATACTGCAGAGACTGAATAAAGTAATCGAATGTAAAATAACACTGGGTAGTATTTTAGTCCTGACTAAATTAAATACATAGGCTATTAATCCTGATTCCTTAAAATGAAAGCTATGTTTTGTTGTTTTGACAACCAAATGAATGACAGACACATATGGCTGCTGTCCCTTTAAGAGCTAGTGCACGGGTCCTGTTTTCATTATACGGTCACGTGCGATTTATACTTAAGACATAACCGACTGTGTTTAGAGCAGGGGTCTCAAACTGCCGGCCCGCGGGCCATTTACGGCCCCCCCTCCCCCTCCCTCCGGCCCGCAACTGATGTAAAAAAATATAACATAATCCGGCCCGCAAAACAATTTTTTTTATTATTATAATTTTTTGGGGGGTTCATGCCAATTTAAAATACCACTTCATATTAAATTGAAACAAGAACACGATTCTATAAAATAAAACAAATAATAAAAAAAAAAACGTGAATGCGTAATAAAAAAAATAAAATAAAAAAAACCCGCGCAAACCCGGCATATTTGATAAGAGAGCTGATTTTGGTCCTAGGAGTTTGTGTGGCTGCTAAAGAAATTGAAAATATGTCTCTTTCCAAACCGAAAAGGAAAGTGGATGATGAACACAGACAGTTTCAAGAAAGATGGACATTGCAGTATTTTTTTGTGGAGTTTAATGGAAATGCTACCTGTCTGATATGCAAAGAAAAAGTCGCAGTCCTAAAGGAGTATAATCTCAAGCGTCATTACACAACTAAACATGGAGAACAATATGAGAAGTACCAGGCAGACGAGAGAGAAAAAACAGCCATGAAGTTGAAGAGAGAGCTAACGTCCCAGCAAAGCCTTTTCCACAAAGCCAAAAAGGATGCTGATGCTGCAGTTGAAGCAAGTTATGTGGTGAGTGAGTTGATCGCTAAAGCAGGAAAGCCATTCACTGAAGGGCAGTTTATGAAGGATTGTATGTTAAAAGTCGCTGAGATTCTATGTCCAGAAAAGAAGGGCTTGTTCAACAATCTCTCTCTTTCTGCAAACACAGTGGCCGAGCGGATTAGCGAGTTGTCGAGTGACATTTATGATCAATTGCGCGGCAAAGCTAGAGTTTTCACTGCGTACTCTTTGGCGCTCGACGAAAGCACAGACAAAACAGACATTGCGCAGCTAGCCATTTTCATCAGGGGTATTAATGGACAATTTGAAGTGACGGAGGAGTTGTTAAGTTTGTGTCCAATGCATGGCCGTACTACAGCCAACGATATATTTCAGCAGCTGTGCGACGCGATTGAGCGCGCTGGTTTGCCGTGGAACAGACTGGTGGGCATTACCACTGATGGCGCCCCATCTATGACAGGCAAAAAAAACGGACTGGTAGCGCTGGTACAAAGAAAGTTAGAAGAGGAAAATGCAGATCCAGCAGTTGTTCTGCACTGCATTATACACCAACAGGCTCTGTGCAGCAAATGCCTGAAATATGAACATGTCATGTCTGTTGTCCTGAAATGTGTCAATTACATCAGGTCGAGAAGTTTACAGCACCGCCAGTTTCGGGCCTTTTTAGAAGAAATTGAGTCAACATATGGCGATGTACTTTACTTTACTGAGGTGCGCTGGCTCAGCAGGGGGAATGTCCTGAAGAGATTTTTTGACTTAAGAGCAGAGGTGAAGAGATTCATGGAAGATGGCAGAATGGATGTTCCTGAATTTGATGATCCTAAATGGGTCATGGACCTTACATTCTTAGTGGACATAACACAGGAGCTGAACATCCTTAACTTGAAGCTCCAGGGTCCTGGTCAGCTCATCACAGCAGCATATGAAAGTGTGAAAGCTTTCTCCACAAAGTTGAGATTGTGGAAAACTCAGCTTTCTGCAAAAAACCTCAGTCATTTCACTACATGCAGATCTCTTGTGGAGGAGGGCACAGCATTCAGTGGTGATGAATATGCTTCTGCTATTGACAACCTACTGGAGGAATTTGATCAGCGTTTTGCTGACTTCAAGTCACACCGTGACACTTTCCAGCTGTTCGCAGATCCCTTCTCAACTGACGTGGAGAGTGTCCCAAGTGTGTTGCAAATGGAGCTTATTGACTTGCAGTGCAACAGTGAGCTAAAAACTAAATTCAGAGAGGCAGAGGGAAAAGCAGACAAGACTGGACAGTTTTTGAGAGAGTTACCTCCATGCTACCCAGAGCTGTCCAAAGTGTTCAGTCGGGTAATGTGCCTTTTTGGAAGCACATATCTGTGTGAGAAATTGTTCTCAACTATGAACTTCAATAAATGCAAGTACAGGTCCAGGCTTAGTGATGCCCATCTTGAAGCTGTACTCAGGGTTTCAACTGTGACCTCCATCAGGGCAAACGTGGCTCAGTTGTGTGAGCAGAAGCGCTGCCAGGTGTCTGGCAAGAAATAGAATAGTGTGCAAATAGGGATTGCATGAGTTCACTGCAATGTTGTTAGTTCAGTGCAATGTTTTGACAAGTTATTTAAGTTAAAGTAAAGTAAGGGAAAAAAGGTTGCACTAACTGTTAAAATTATATTATATATTGTTAAATATATGTTTAATATACTGATGTTTAAATTTTTTTGTTAAGTATGACACAAATATGTTAGTTACATAATCTGAAGTAAATGAGAGCTAATATTTCAGCACGTGAAGTAAATTTCCTGAAAAATATTGCGCTTTCTTGTTGTGCTTGAATGTTAAAATGGCCCTCCTATGAGCTTTCGTTCACATCAGTGGCCCCCAGCCAATTTGAGTTTGAGATAACTGGTTTAGAGGATACTCACCAAGACCGAAATTGACATAATTTTCGCATGTTTTTGACTGTTAAAGCGATATAATCCACGAAAAATAACTTTGGTTACCCGCGAGCTGTGTGTGAGGTGGCTTTACTCTATGTATGTGTGCAGAGAAACATCTCTCAGACAAGCGCGCACGTAGCCTACCGAAGAGTTTAAAATCGCGTGAATGCTTAAACTGGTAAGACTTAAAAAGACGTGCAAATGGTAAACTTTAGTTACTCATGATGCAATGCTGGCCTGATTATGCAAGTGACAATTCCGTCTATCCCGACTCCCGAAACGCGAGAGTGTATTATCGCCGCCTGCAGCGCTTAACGAGCTGATAGAAGACGCAGCACCGCTGAATCACTCACGCGGTTTGAGAAATTGCGTCTCGCAGACAGTTTTAAAATGACTGATTTGATTTGATTATCTGTGTGGATTAATTTACTAATACAACCTACAGGCTAAAGTGAATCAGTGTTTGCGGGAATTTCCCGCATTATAAGTGGGAGACCTGCGGGAATTATAAAAATTATGCGCAATACCCGCAATCCCGCGCCGAAATTCAAGCCCTGCAACTGTCTCTGACTCGACGCATTTGGGCATGATCAGTCATAAATATCAAATTACATTCATAATCGGCCTTACAGTTGTTAAGGACTTAAAGAATACCCCGGCATAAGATGTTATATAGGAGACTGAAGGGGGCTTAACGGAATAATGACAAGCATGTCAATGACAAGCATGTCTATTAAATAGCATTAGCCATAAACTCTGACTAATGATCGGACTGGCAAGTTTGTGACTGTGGGATCCGCGTAAAAAAAACAAACAACCGGTGCAGGACCCAAAGCGACATTGGTAACAGAGTACAATAAGCGTAAAAAGTTAAATAGAATAATCAAATATGTTGTTAAACTATTATACAAATGGCCAATAATCAATTGGCATTCTAATCTAAATGCAAGGATATGATCAAATGGAGCTAGATAAAAGTTTAAATGGAATGAAATTACATTTAGCAGTGGGCGAGCCTTACAAAGAAACATGCATTGCAAAAATGATCACATAAGCCTAGCAACAAGCATGTTACTGAAAACAACTAGATAATCCTTAAGCAATGTTGCTGATACCTGGATAATTTTAAGCAACAAGCATGTTGACAATAATCTGATAGCTTTTAAGCAATGAGCACAAAAAGGAAACTTAGCTTAACTTCGTGAAAACATTCAGAGATGATTGGAGAGTGAAATATAGCCAGCTGTGATGTGGATGCTTGATCTCCTTGATGTCATTCTTCATGCGGGAAGTGCAGATCTCATTTAAACTTTGTTCTTGAGGCAGTCACATTAGTATAATTTCAGCAAGTCCATGTCAATAATGTAGCGATGTGAGAAGTAATGCTAACTCAGGTCACTTCTAAATAAGTCAAGTCACATTTATTTATAGCGCTTTTTACAATACAGATTGTTTCAAAGCAGCTTTACAGAGATAACAGAAAAATAATGCAAAAAAGTTTGTTTCCAGAAGAAAATAGCATCACAGTCCAGCTTAAAGGTATAGCGGAGGATGTTTTACTTCCTGGTGGGTAGTCTAAACTATTGGTCCTCCTAATTGTCAATCATTCTGGTGAATCAATCAAACTTTTCAAAAAGTGGAGAGGGCGGGTCTTATCTAAAATTTGGAAAGATCCTCCGCTATACCTTTAAGTAAATTCAGTGATGTTTCTTTTTTGTTTAAAAAAAAGTTATTCATTTCAGTATATATCCGCTCTGGAGTAAACTGTGATGTCATTGTCCAGCTCGGTTCAGTTCTTGTATAATAGTGTCAATGCAGGCAGATCAATATTATTGTTGAATATTA
This sequence comes from Leuciscus leuciscus, assembly GCF_965113295.1. Lineage (NCBI taxonomy): Eukaryota > Metazoa > Chordata > Actinopteri > Cypriniformes > Leuciscidae > Leuciscus > Leuciscus leuciscus. The sequence goes on along the minus strand of NC_138736.1, from coordinate 19,336,337 downwards.
AATTAAATGTTACATTTAATGTCCCCAACGAAGCAAGCCAAGCCAATGGTAACAAAGGTGGAAAAAGGTGACAGTGGCAAGGAACCAAAACTCCATCAGGTGGCAGAATGGAGAAAAAAAAACCTTGGGAGAACCCAGGCTCAGTCGGGGGGCCAGTTCTCCTCAGGCCAATGAACAAACAGTGTATGATTATGATTCAGGCAGCATTATAGGTCAGAAGTCAGACTGGTTTGGAACAATCAGAATATTATCCAGTTCCATCTGGTTTAAGATCAAAGTCATCACAGCTATATGGTCAATGTGGCGAATTCATGTGTTCACTTTTACGAACTTGAATCTGAGTTGAAATCCATGTGGGGAATGAATTCCTCTCGCTAAATTACAGATTGCACAATTACTAGTGAGAGGATGTGGTTTTGCCTGTGGTATACGCAGTTTAATTAACTCCTGAGCAATGGGATAAAGCTGCTGATAATATTGAATGGACCTTCACAGGTCGAATGTCTGACTTCTAGTGGCGTTCCAGACGTTATTTCCAAGTAGGATGTTGGAAAAATCCAAATCCTGAGCTGTCTGGAATGCAGCCTAAGAGGAGGGAAGATGCACCACTTAAGAACATGTGCATTTACTTTTACATTGTAAAGTATAAGTTTACCTTTGCAAAATGATAATGCATTAGGCCTAGTTGTTGCATGATGCATGTTACAGGGCACAACCTCTTTTGGCATTAAAAAAACTACTGTCAGGATTTACTAAAGACACGCAGTGAAAAATTTGCGCTGAAAAGACGTGGACACAGTTATTTTTGCAGCTGACCTTATTTGCATATGCATTTGTAAGAGTTTCCCTTTTTAGATGCAAAATGTATGGGAGGACATTTGCGCTAGTCAATTTACTGATATTTGCACCATTATTTACAGCCCAAAAATGCATGTCTTAAACCAGATGCTACATTGCGCTTCTCTTGGTAGATTGCATTGCTCATTGTGGAAATTATCCTACTGCGTCTGTGTTCTTTAATTTGCGCGTTGTCAGTAGATCACACGTATCATTTTCCACTCCCATCTGTGCTTTTTTGGAATTGTGCTCTCATACTGATTTGCCCTGTTTAGTAAATCTGTCCCCAAGAGTCAAATTTTATCTTTTAACTTCAAAATAATGTTTACTCCACCAATCTAAAAACAGTAATGTGTCCAGAAATTCCTCATTAACATGAAGACACAAAAATGTATATTCAACATAGTAGATCAACGATTTTCTAATTAAGCATTATACTGTTCTTCTCTTAGAAACGTATGCGTTTGCAAATATGTTTGTGATGCATTCTTTAGTTGGATCTCTAAGCAGCCTGATGTTTGCAGTCACCGTCAGTAATTCTGTGTGGATTACGCCTGATTTATGGAGGTGGTTGAAGCTTGATAGAGGCACTTTTTTTAGAGGCACAAAACTACTATTGGGAATGTATCTAAACACTCCCACCTCATGTCACACATTTGGGGATTATGGCAAGAAAACTTGAGCAAGAAAGGGAGATTAATGAAGTATGAAGTGATGATTAGGATGACAGTTCTGAGCGCACTCACACAGCGTGTCCTGTCGTGAGTGGGCAAGATAAGGCCTGTCAAAGACAATGTGACGACCTGCATTTCTCTTTTTTTCTTGCTATCCTGACATCTCCCCCTCCGCTTCCTCTCTCTGTTCTGCCATATCGCTGTGGTTCTATAAACAAGTGAACTCCTATCTTCCCACCTGAGTGATGGAGTTCACACCTTTGTCTATCATTTTTCCATTTTTCTCATTTTCTCTTTTCATCCTCCTAAAGCACCAAATGTAAAGTCACACCTGCTGTCAGAGCCCACTGAAAGCGGCCCACAATGACTGCCAGCGCAGCGACCGCATTGATGCGGCTGCCATTGTGACAGCGCATCCGCTGTAATGTCACGCTGACTCTGGCTCTGGCTCACATATTTGTGGAGTTCCGATCCAACAGTCTCTTTTCAAGCATTTATCTTTAGTGTGCTGAAGACCTTCCAGAGACCTTCATAACAAAGGATGCTGACTTGCTGCCATCTGACTACAGCGTCTACACTGAGACATATAATGAATTCACTGTTTAAATTGCTGTGAGACATTCAGCAAGATCAAATTTATGAAGCAGTGTGGAGAGAAATCTACAACTTGATTATATAATCTATAAATTATATAATCTATAATCCAAACCCCATTACAAGCAGGACTGAGAATTTATAAAAATTTTGAACTGCTATTGATAATATGTATTTCAGGTACACTCAGTAGTATTTCCCTTATTAAAAATGTTTTGCACAAAGAAATTTGTATTTATAACAAACCAGTTTAAACAAACTCCGGTCCAGTCACCAGCCAAATGCTATGCTCAATCTTAGTAACTCTCTGAAATCAGACATTTTTAATTCTGAAATAAATGAATCATGGTTAAATGTAATTATTACACAGCTCTGTGGAATACTTGATTCTGATTGGTCAATCGCACCATCCTACGGTGGCCGAGAGAGCTCAACCCACTGCAAAAAAAAAGAAAACACATGCAAATAGAAAAACACCCGCAAATTAAGAAAACATCTTCATCAGTTTCACAACACATGTGTGCTCCAAATACTCAAAACATATCCAAATACAGAAACGCGCTTCAAGTAGCACAGACCACAACGGAAATGTTTCCAGGGGACCCCAATAAGTGACGAACCCGGATGGGACATGCTTATTGCTCACTGTCTACTACTTATTTAATTTGGCTCGAGGTCATGGTGCAAAGGACCCTAGCCTTGATTTTACTCCGAACCATCCCTTTAAGTAAGAGCAACATAAGTATGTTTTCTTTAAATACACTAAAACTTCACCAAAAGTATGCTTGTGTTTAGCATATTTCTTAAAAATGTAACTAAGCATATATTTATTACCAAAGTACTTATAGTATACTTTTTAGAAATATATTAAAAGTATGCTTGTGTTTATCATATGTCTTAAAAGTGTAACTAAGCATATATTTATTACCAATGTACGTATAGTATACTTTTTCTGCAATATTTTAAAATGCAATTCAATGTATTTTTAATGCACTTCAAAATAAGCATGTTGGGAATACAAATGTATTATAAACACACTACTTGAATTTCAAGTATATTTTTTATACATTTAATACCTGGGTAGTAGCCATGTAATAAGTGGGATAATGTGCATCCAGCCGGTTGTTATTGCAGAATAAACCCCTTCAGGATCCTGATCAGTGATCACCATGGCAGGGTTTATTCTGTCATAACAACTGTCTGGATGTACATTATCCCTTACATAACATATTTCTACAATGGTATTGGTTACTAAAAACATTTCCTTGACACATCCACACCCCTGGCTGTCACTATAATTTCATTCAACATTCAAAGTTTTGGAGTTGGCAAGATTTTTTTAATGATTTTGAAAGAAATATCTAGCTCACCAAAGATGCATTTATTTGATTTTTAAAATAACTGTTTTTTTTTTCAATATATTTTAAAATGTATTTTATTCCTGTGATGACAAAACTGAATTTTAAGCATCCATTACTCTAGTTGTTACAAAGGTGAGTCGAGTAGAGCCCAAATGCAGTTTGTTATAGCAAATAGTGATAGGTGTTTTCGAAACCTTTGTTAATCATTTGTTTCAAACCAGTTATTCGGAGCGTATATCAAACTGCCAAAGTCACATGATTTCAGTAAACAAGGCTTCATTACGTTATTACTGTTTCAAAATGTTTAGAAATTTTAATAGATAGCTGCTAGGGGGAGATGATCTATGGCTGCGTTTACACTTGGCATTAACATGCGATCACCGTGATCTGATCAAGCAGATCGGATCATAAGCCAATCAGGACACACTGTGTTTACACCTGTCCACATCAAGTGGCTTCTGTATCTGGATAACAGATTGGATCGCATTCGCATTCCCAAAAAAAAAAAAAAAAAAAATAAAAAAAAAATGGATGGCTCCGATGCAAAGACCTGAAGGGGTGGGTTTCCTTTTAAAAACAGTTTTCAGCTGGGGTACATTTGTGACCCTGGACCACAAAACCAGTCTTATGGGTATTTTTTTTTTTTAAATTGAGATGTATACATCACCTGAAAGCTGAATACATAATCTTTCCATTGATGTATGGTTTGTTAGGATAGGACAATATTTGGCCGAGATACAACTATTTGAAAATCTGGAATCTGAGGGTACAGAAAAATCGAAATATTGAGAAAATCGCCTTTAAAGTTGTCAATTTCTATTGGCGATAGTGCTGCATCCATTCACAAAAATAAATGTTTTATATATTTAAGGTGGGAAATTTACAAAATATCTTCATGGAACATGATCTTTACTTAATATCCTAATGATTTTTGGCATAAAAGAAAAATCTATAATTTTGACCCATACAATGTTTTGTTGGCTATTGCCACAAATATATCCGTGCAACATAAGACTGGTTTTGTGATCCAGGGTCACATTTTACAAATCTCGCAAAATGAGGAGGCTGAAGGGAAGTAGGGTCCGAGAAAAATGGGCGTTCTTTACAGAAAATGAATGGTTCTGCAACTTTCGGGTGTGAAGGCAAACATTTCAGTTTATTTGCGAATTGCGATGTACTTCGCACTTGACTGTATCACAAAACCACACAGCTCTCAGTTCCGGAGAGAGGAGGGGGAATAAAGACAGTGGGTGGGGTTTTGTGTGACATCCACCAGTGAATACAGACACGATGGCTGGATTGTGTTTACATTACACTGAGATCCGATCACAATGCGTCCTCGACTACCTCTGAACCTGGACACGCTGATCAGATAACATTCCGATCAGAAGCTCGTTTACACTTGTCTTTTCAATGTGTATGTGGACAACATCCGGATACAGGTCGCATGTTAATGCCAAGTGTAAACGCAGGCTTATGTGAACCCATGAACCAGTGTCTATTATTTTACCTAATCTCTGATTAATTTAATACATTTGTAGACATTTAATGACAAGTTTGTACAGCCCCATTTCCAGAATAGTTGTGACATTTTGTAAAATGCAATAAGAATCTGTGATTTGTTCATTCTCTTGAACCTTTATTTAACTTACAAATGTACAAAGAAAATATTTCCAATGTTTTCACTGACCAACTTAATTTTATTTTGTAAATATAAACAAGTTTTGATGGCTGCAACACACTCCACAAAAGTTGGGACAGAGGCATATTTGCCACTGTGTCACATCACCTTTCCTTTTAATTACACTTTTTAATCATTTGGGAATTGAGGATACTAATTGTTGCAGTTTTGCAAGTGGAATATTTTCCCAATCTTGTCTGATACAAGACAGCTGCTCAACAGTCTGTGGTCATCGTTGCCTGATTCTCCTTTTCATGATTGGTCATACATTTTCAATAAGAGACAGATCTGGACTGCAGGCAGGCAGGAAGGCAGGCACAACCCTTCGGTGGTGCAGAGTTTCTAGAAACCACTCCTGTGCAGAATGAGGCCTGACATTGTCTTGCTTCCCAGGAAAGATGTCATCTTGATGGCAGTTTGTGTCTCTGTACACTCCAAATATATGCCTCCATGTCAGTGATACCTTCACACAAATCCAAGTCACCCATACCGATTGCACTGATGTACCCCAATACCAGGACAGATGTTTGCTTTTGCAACTGTCACTGATGAAAGTCTGGTTGGTCCCTTTCATCTTTGTGACTGAGAACTCGATGTCTGTTTTTCCCCAAAACAAGCTGAAACATGGACTCATCTGACCACAGCAAACATTTCCACTGTCTTCTAGACCATCTGAGATGAGCTCGGGCCCAGAGAACTCGCCGGCATCTCTGCATAGTACTGATGTATAGCTTTCTCCTTGCTGAACAGAGATTCAAGTGGCATTTCTTCATGCAGCGTCAGACTGTGTTAAGTGAAAATGGTTTTCTAAAGTACTCCTGAGCACATGTGGCTGTATTTAACAGAGTAGCATGATGGTTTCTCATGCAATGCTGTCTGAGGGCTCTAAGGTCATGCACATTCAACGGAGGTCTCCTGCCTTGCCCTACACAGACTGAGATTTCTCTGGATTCCCTGAATCTTTTCACAATATTACGTGGCAGATGTTGAATTCTTTGACAATTCTCTAATGATATTTGGCACAAAGTGGTGAGCCATGACCCATATTTGCTTGCAATGACTGAGAAGCTCCTTTTTCACCAAAACATGATACCCCCCATTACCAATTCCTGTTTCAAAAGAGTTGGATAATCTAACCTTTATAATCTTTTCACTTTTAGTTGTCCTCTGTCCCAACTTGTTTGTAGTGTGTTGCAGCCATCAATATCACAAATTTGTTTATATTTACAAAATATAATTATGTTGTTTAGTGAAAACACTGGAAAACTTTTCTATATATATATATATATATATATATATATATATATATATATATATATGCTTGAGATGACAACGTGTGTGTCACAGTTGTGTTGTGTTCTGTTTAGTTTGTTTTCATTGGACTTGTCTGCCTGTCTTCTCATCATGTGTCGTCTTCACAGTTATTATCTGTTCATCTGTATAACCTGTCTAGTTAAGCATCGTCGTCATCATCATCATCATCATCATCATCATCTGTATCACCAGTGTTCTGTTATTCAGTGTTCATCTAGTTTTTAAGTTCCTTCAGTTCAGTCAGTCTTGTCTGTTCTCCGTTGTATTTGGTGTGTGTGAACATTCTGCCCGTTCTGTACCAGTTTAAGTTGTAAGTAAAAGTTTGTATTGGAACTTTAATTCTCCTTCGTCTTCTTCTGCCTGCACCGCACCCTGACAGCGTGACATTCTATTCAGAGCTGTTCACGTCCTTGGACTGGGAATAATGTGTTTCTATGGCAACACTGCCTAACTGAATCTGCAGTGGTCATGTGGTACAGGTAGGAGCTCTCGGAAAATTCCCATCTTACAAGATGTGAACGCTTTTTACAAGATTAAATCTCATAATTGCAACAGGGCGTGAAAGCGAGATATATACACACAGACACAGACAGACACACAGACAGACAGACAGACACACACACACACACACACACACACACACACACACACACACACACGCACACACACACACAGACAGACAGACAGACACAGACACACACAGACACACACACACAGGACTAATGACTAACAAGAAACACCTGAAAGTAATTAAGACAATGTACCAATAAGAAGACAGAACTGATAGCCACATGGCAAGACAATAATCCAGATATGATGACACATGAACCAGAGGACCCACATGGTAAGATCACTTGAGGGAACTTGACATGGACAGGAGACACATGACAATGACTAATTTCAAAATAAAAGTCATGAAAATTTGAGCGTGAAACAAAACCCAAAACAGCTATGGCAGAAGTCTTCAGTGTCATATGATCCTTCAGAAATAATCTAACTTGCTGATTTGTTCCTCAAGAATCATTTCAGTTTTTTTTCTGTTTAATATTTTGTAGAAACCATTATTCAGTTTTTTTTATAAATAGAACGTTTTTAGAAATAGAAATTTAGAAACAATAGAAAGTGAACAATTTATTTTAGTTTTGAGATCCAAACCAAAGACATGTTAATGTATGAGTGTTTCATGACCACAAGGTCAAGACTCCAATTCTGACTTCAAACAAGTTTCTCTAGCTCACTGGTTTAGAGACTGGAGATTAATAGTGACCATTAGTATTTAAGCAACCCAAACTCGCCTGAAACTATCTAACATTTCTTGTGGCCATGATTCTGTTTGAGGCCATGAACAGGAGTGCATCTGTGGTCACTGGACATTCAGCTGTTCCTCTTTTTGTTTTGTCAGATGTCTATAGTTCAGTGTACATTCTATACAGCTCAGTTTTTTTTTTTGCAAAGTTACAAAGTTTTCAAAGTTCATAACATTGTGTCTAAATAAAATAGTTTCACAAGAACTTCAAGACATCAGACTCGCGTATCAAATGTTGCAAATTCACTGAACGCAAATTCATTATCAGAGTTAAATCTGAAATATCAGATGTTTATATTTGTATGGAAACAACAAATGGGTTCCTCTTGTTTCTTTAGAATTGCCTGCAGAACAGGCTCTGCAATATTTAAAATTTTGTGTTACAGATCACCCTAGCCACCATCCTCACACCTGCACCTCATCATCACCATCACCACCACTATAAAGACACTCCTCACCACAGTTCCTTGTCCGAACTTGATTGTAGTTCATTTGTGTGATGTGGACTCATCTTCCTGTCTCCTGCCTCCAGCGTCTTCACCAAGATCTTCCTTTGGACTCTCTGCATATGTATGTACTGCCAGCTCCATCCTGGGCTCCCGAGCTGCTGGCTTCACCCTGGTCTCCCGAACTGCCGTCTTCGCCCTGGTCCCCTGAGCTGCCGGCTCCGTTCTGGTCTCCTGACCTGCCGGTACCGCCCAGGCACCCTGAACTGCCGGATCCACCATTGTCTCCTGAACCGGCTCCGCCCTGGAGGCTTCCAGCTCTGTGAAAGCCACACCCTTATCAGCCTCCAAGGTTTACACCAAATCAAAATCATACCTTTGCAACTTCATCATTAGTCTCTGTGTCATCTCAGTCAGATTCTTCTTCACTATTGCAATTAATGGACAATGATCTGTTTCTGCCACGAAAGTAGGAAGACCATACACATAGCTATGAAACCTTTCCATCCCAAAAACTAATCCCAAACACTCTTTTTCAATTTGTGCATATCTGCACTCAGAATCAGTCATGAACCTACTCGTATATGCTACTGGCTTCCAAATCTCATCATCAGCTTGCAATAGAACTGCACCAAGACAATTTTGATGCATCAGTGGACACTTTAGTTTTCTTTGTGGGATCAAAGAATTGCAGTACGGGTGCGGATGTCAACGCTATTTTCAACTGCTGCCACTCAGTCTCATGTTTGTCTGTCTACTCAAAGTCTGATGTCTTTTGTAAAGGCCATTGCACACTGAGTCCGAAATTCGCATCCGAAATTTTCCCACGTAAAAAAAAAATTCGACCTCACTTTATGTCAATCACACTTGCACACTGTCTACGAATCTTTCATCCGTAATAAAAAAATTCGGATCGGGTTCCACAGCCAGTATTTTGAGAGGTTTTTTGACAATTCTGAGTCACCGTACAAGCGAACGACAAAATCCAGAATGGCATCTGACAAGTTGATACACTTCGTCTCGCAGCACAAAGTAGGCCTACTGTATGAAAAACAAAAACGTGTGTGTGTGTGTGTGTGTGTGTCCACTCCATACCTTAGACAAACTGCCAGTCTCTGTTCAGGATCGATTGGTTCACGGAAATTGGTGGTGGTCTTTTTAATATGTGGCTCCATGTATCGCTAGCAAAGCATCAAACTGTTCCACTGACATTCTGAGGTAAATTTTGAATCGCTCGGGATAATTTCGCAACTCCTTGATAAGGAGGTGAAACTCTCCTTCCTCTCGGCACAATCTCAGGATTCCATCTTTTTTGGATGGACCCAATATTTCCTCTTTCTTTTTCTCTTTTTAAGAAGAAAGAGGGCAACAAAATCATCCTCACTGCTTGACGAATCCATTTTGTATTTTTTGCGTTTTTTTCCGCAAAGGTTTAATAAATACGCATCGGACTCAGTGTGCAAGGTTTCTGTGCGTGACGAATTTTAAGGCTGACGAACACGAAAAAACGCATACGAAAATTTCGGACTCAGTGTGCAATGGCCTTAAGAGTTGCCATTTGTGTGATGTTCTTGCAGAAAGATTCGGAATGAACTTTCCTATGTAATTCAACATGCCCATTACTCGTTGTACACCTTTTTTGTCAGTGGGACTTTTCATTTCTAGAACGGCATTGATCTTCTCGCTGTCTGGCTGTATTCCTTGATTTGATAGCTTATCTCCAAGAAACACAAGTTATTGCACACCAAACTGACATTTGTTTTCGTTCAGTTTCAATCCACTTAATATGATTTCCCGCAACACTTCTATTGTGCTCTTGCAGTGGAGATCCCCAAATAATGATGTCATCAACAAATACTCTGACTCCTTCAAGCCCTTCGATGATATTCTCCATCGCTCTGTGAAATATTTCTGATGCAGAGACAATTCCAAAAGAAAGTCTGAGGAAAGAATATCTACGTCGTCGTCCAGACGTATTTGCCAAAATCCGTGTGAAGCATCAAGCTTTGTGAAATGCCTAGCACCTGACATTTCACTCATTATTTCTTGTTTTGGTATCTGATAGTGTTCACGCTTTGTTGTCATTTATATCTTTTGGATCCATGCACACTCTTAACTCTCCATTATTTTTCTTAACACACACCATTGAATTCACCCAGTATGTTGGCTCTTCAACTCTTTTGATTACCCCAAGTGTGATCATTTTGTCTAGCTTTTTTTCAGACGATCTTTGAGAGGTGCAGGAACTCGACGAGCAGAATACACTACAGGATGCGCATTTTCCTTCAACTGGATCTTGTAAACAAGGTAAAACACCAAACCCTTTGAAGACATCTGTAAAGCTTTCCACTATGTCATCCACAGAATTACTTGTACTCACCACTGAGTAGTCTTGGTTGATGTAATACACCCTTTTGACAAGATTCAAGTTTTCACATGCTTTGTCACCTAGCAGAGATTCTAGCCCTTCAGCCACAACAGAGAACAGCTGGTGCACTTTCTCTTTCACTGTTACTTTCAGTTTACATATGCCAAGAGAGTCAAATTGTGTCCATTATAGTCTTTGAGAAGTATCGACTTTTTTCCTTACTTTTGGTTTTTCTTTCATTCTTTTTATGTCTGACATGCTGATTAGATTTGCTAATTGATCCAGCGTTCCATTAATCTTTAGCTGTATTGTCCATTTGTCACTTCTGTCCGCATCCTCTTGATTTTGTACATGCACTGTTGACTTTTTTTTGTTTTTTTCAGATTCCTGTGTTTCTTGACAATTTACCATGCCGACGAAGAACGTATTGCTGAGGATAGTTTCCCCTATCATCTTGACAGATCTCTTTTTTTGTAAATTTTTTTCCTTTGGAGGAACATTGTTTTGCGAAATATTTTTTTCCATTATACTTCACACATTGTTTTGCGAAAGCTGGACATTGTTTAGGTTGATGTTCTGTACCACAACGTTTGCAATTGTACACATCATCCTTCTGTTTTACAGCTTTGGACATGTATCGCTTTCCTTTGAACGACACTGCACTGATCATTGCATCTGAGCTCATAGACACGCTTTTTGGCATCATTTCACCAAATGTTTTCCCATGCAGCTGAGCAAGTTCACTGGCTTGACAAATTTTTATTGCTTCATGCAACGTGAGCTCTGTTTCTCTCAGTAAGCGTTGTCTGACTTTCACACAATTTATGCCAAACACAATCTGATCTCTTTTCATCGAGTCATTCAGCTGATCAAAATTGCATGTCTTCGCTTTGAGCCTCAGGTCACTCAGGAAGTTATCAAATGTTTCATGTGGTTGTTGCACACGTGAACAAAATGTATATCTCTCATACATTTCACTCTTCTTCGGTGAGCAGTAAATTTGTTTAGCACATCTTCAAGCTAGTTTTTATCCTCAGACAAAGGTATTATACACTTCAATAGCCTGTGGACCAGCAATCGTCAGCAATAAAGCAACCTAACATGCTTCTGGCTTCGTGTCCATCCTGATGGCTGCCATGTATAGCTTAAATTGCTGCCTGAAACTGCACCAGTTGCAATCAACATTTCCCGTGAGCTTCAAATTCTCCGGTGGTCTCAAAGTATCCATCTTGTCGCTTTCACAACAGGTAATCTTTGGATGATTTCACTCCTGGTACCATGTTTTGTTTAATACTTTCTTAAAGCTGCAGTCCGTAACTTTTTTGGGGTTAAAAATTATCCAAAATAATTTGTTGAGCAAGTACATTACCAATCTGCTTGCCTTAGCTCAATTCAAAACGGTAAGCTTGTAATGTTTTTAATTCCAGTGGTACTGGTGGATTTCCGTGGGAAATTCAAGCATGTCTTTGCGTCATTACATCACATCTGTACACATAAAGAAGGTGTCTCAGCTAGTAGGCTATATTGCGTGTGAGGATGTTGGAGGTGGAGATTTATAGCCTTTTCTCACAGCACTTGATATAAACGTATCAATTTGATGGTGGATCCAGAAAGTTTCAAACGACAATCACCAGTGACAACTGGAGATTCACCCGTTGTAAAATGCAATGACTTCGGACTTCGGAGTGGCTACAGAAAAAAAGAGACTGCAACCGGGCCCATGCGAAAACAAGGATAAATATCTGAAGGGCATTAAATGTAGTCACATAATGCTGATGTTGTTAACATTAACAATTTGAGAACAAAGTATAATTGACACGGTTTGACGTGATATCATAAGAGATCGTTCGCGATTTACTGCAATGCTTTTTTTCCCTTAGTTGGCCAGAACAAAAGTGGATGTTACTTAATTGTTCAGATGACATTTTCCAGTGAAAATGATTATGTTGGTCATACTTCCAAAAAGTAGAATCTGTGATTCTGAATGACAGTATCCACACCGGCGCGGTGACTGACTGCCACACATTCTTCTCAAAATTCTTCTACCTCGCTGTGCCGTGCCGAGGTAGTCTATCACCAGACCAAGCTCAATCTTTTAAGAATGAAGATTAGTCTGGGGAGTTTGCTCTGTATTTTCACTGCACAAGAGGCGTGATCAACAGGCATAGTTCAAATGACTCAGCTCAAGTCTGAGCTGCAGGGCGAAATCAAATCGCCGGCAGATCGGGCTGGGTTTACCCAGTCTAGTGCCAAGGCACAACCTACGTAAAGTTGATAATTCCTCGAATAACTGCAATTGCAGATTTTGAACAGAGATGGCGACAAAGAGGAAAAACTACGGACTGCAGCTTTAATTAAACCATCTGCAGTGCAGTAACAACAGGGCTCCGTTCCAGTCCACTTTTAGACACGCACTTGCAAACTTCCCTTAGCACTTCCCCTCGGGGGAATCCCTGCCGCCATTTTGAAGTGTGTTCCACGTGAAGTGGACAAGGTAAGTTTATATGGACAGACCCTCGTTCCCTCGATTTTAACCGAGGGAGCGAGTCTACTTCATATGTACACTTCAGGCACCTATATGTCCCACAATGTAGTACGATTGTGACGTCACCACAGATCTTGTCTAATCACCACCACAACAAACAACTCTGATATATTAATTTATTTTTAATATATTTATTATTTCATTTAAAACACCCCAAACACACCTATATACATTTGGATGCTGCATTAAACAAATTCTTAAAGCGAATAAAAAAATAAAAAATAAATCAACTCCATAGCTGATTCCAAGTGATCAAGGGCTTAGGACGTTCCAGTTCAGCCCATTACAGTTCCTGCCAGTAGTGGGCACTAGTGATGTTACATTTGACATTGAAGCTTCAGAGTGCATATAGAGTACGCAGCGCAATTTCTCATTAAGCTCCGTGCCGTATTGTTTTCAGAGAAACACGTGATCAACGAAAAACTAAACCTCACTTTCTTTCCAGTCACATGAATGCTTCACTTTGCGTATCGGAATGTTTGAACCCAGACCACTACTCTACAGGTTTTTTGGAAGTTTAAGTCCATTTACTAACTTTTTTTTATTTCTTTTTTTATAAATAAGCCTGTAGCCTATGTTACATGATCATATATTCTGACACATAAACAGCATAGATACCATAACATAATTAGACCAACATTTACTTGCATCAAGCAACTCTGTTGGTATTTCTATAATTAGTATTAATGTAAGTATGTACAGATTAAATATGTTCCTTTTTCTCTTGTATTATATAATATAATTGTTATATTTAATTTTATTGCCATACTTTAATATGTGCATTACATTATCAGAAAATTGAATATTTAGCGTTTTCAGGCTTTTATTTGTGCTTAATGGATAAAACCAGTGGTGGAAATGGGCAAAATTCACTGGGCGGACTGAAAATTCATTTTTTATGATTTTTTTTTTTCTTTTTCTTTTTTATAAAAAAAAAATAGAGGTCATCTGGTTTTAGATGACCTTTCAGATGTTTAAAACCCTTTATAATCTATAATAAGTAAATTATATAAATGATTTATTTTAACCCCCTGGGGTCGGCTATTGCAAATAATAAAAACAAAACGTTGTGTTTTTCGTAAAATAAAATAAAAATAAACATGATGCGTTGTCCCGTCTCTCTCAAAGTGAAGTTCTTTCTGAAATGCAACAGAAAATGATCTGTAACTCCGCGAATGCTTGTCACTGTGGCATGAAACATGTGTCTTTACAAAGCTTGAAGTCTCCATTTTTAAATGATGTAAACCATATAAAAAACAAATATTCTCTGTTTAAGTAATCCGTATGAAAGCAACAACATGTACAGTTTCTCCAGTCCGAGCTAATTAACTCTAACGCGCGCACGAGCGATTGACATGCAAATGATCCACGTGCTGCGGACTCATTACCTCAAAAACAAGTACCTTATTCCAGTTTTTTTCCTCGAGTTTGGAAAACTGTTTGTGCTCAATGTGCTGTGCTGTTTACCTTGGATTTACCTCAGAAGAATTAGAAGAACATGATTTGAGTATTTATGAGAACGATTTTTAAGGTAAGATTATTTATTTACCTCAACCGGTCTGTTTTGAAGTTCTATAAGTAGTAAGAAAGACTCGCACTGATAGAGAAGCATTTCCATTGGCTGCAGTCTGCAGGCATTGGTCAATAACAAAAGACGACATAGCACAGAAAATTTTACAGAATGCCATTGATAAATATCAATATCCCTCTAAGTTTTTATCATCATATATTGTGCTACGTTTATGTAGCTATTATATTGTAGATAAAATATAGTAATCGTTACAATGTCCAAAAAAAAAAAAAAAAAAAGTGTATATATAGCCTATATCAGAGAATGTCTAATAGGAAGAGAATTGGCACTCTCTGCTTACTTCCGGTTTCTGGACTGGCTGCAGTAACACGTCTCTGTCCATGCGGGGGCGCTCGCAGGCGAGTGCAGAATGAATGGAGGTCTATGGCGCTATACCCATCAAAATCCACTTTTCTCAGGATATAATTTTTTGTCTAGTAATTTGAATGTTGTATTCGAAAGGAGATGCAAAGAAATTACACATTGCTGGGTGTTAGATTTTTTAGAGTCACTTATTTGCTTTAAAAATTCTTTTAAAATGTCAATGACGTCATACACATCATACGACCAGAGATACTGCTTTACGGCAATCCTTCAGTCGCGTTGGTGCTTTCGTGCTCTGCACTTTCTTTTCTCTCGAGGCATCGACAACACAGCTGACACAGGTAAATACACGTGCTAGAAGAGTTTTTGTTTTGTTTGTTTCTGGTCCCGCTTCGGATGCCACGATGCCATCAAGCGGTATCTCTGGTCGTAATCAGTCCTTCACTGACCAATCAGCATTCATTAGCAGAAATCTAGCGTATTACGGGCAACAACAACTCAGCCTGTAAGAAATTGAAAGGACATAAGTACTCGTTCATTCAACTTTCGACCTATAACCCATGTTGAACTTGCAAAACTGACAATAAAATGAGATTTCTCAACGGCAATCGGATGAAAGAGACACATTTAGCCGTCTAGCCCCATAGACTCCCATTCAGTCTGCACTCGCCCGCGATCACCTCCAGTGGAATTCTAATGGAAATGTAAGCTTAGCGTTAAGTTCTGCCAGGAAGACTCAATCAGCGCGTCATGTATTAACTCACTTCTAACCAATCATGTGTTAACACTCTCAGTATAAAAGAATGGTACTTACATTCGTCTGAGTTCGCAGATACTGACGGCGCCAATTACCTCCATCCTCCCCAACCACCTCCAAGATGGTCCTTTCCCTCCATCCTCCCCACCACCACCAGGATGGTCCCTTCCTTTACCTCCAGGGGGTCGGCTGCGCCCCTGCCTTCATCTTCAGGCGGGATTTGCAGATTCCGTTACCCTCGCATTGCTTGCTAAGGACGGGGCCTACGCCAAAGACTTTATAAAATTATGCTTGCTGAGCTATTATTAAATTTACACTTGTTATATCATTTTATCTCCCGAGTCTTTCTGGTAGAACTGCAACCAAGATCGATACAATGGGGCTAATAGGAAGTGCCAAGGCTCTTCGTAGACGGGCTCTGCCTATATATAACCATTTTTTTTTCAACTGGAACGCCGTCCCCCCTCAAAATTCACTCCCCACACTCCGTCCCCCCGCACATCACATAGCACACAGTGACCTCTAGTGGTTTTCTCAGGTAACAACATAATCTGTTATCATTACACCTACCACCACCACCAGGCTGGTCCCTGTTCATCGGTCTGGCTTCGCCCTTGCCTTCATCTTCAGGCAGGATCAGCCAAATCTGCATTCCCCATGCTTTGGACTAGGGACGGGGCCTACGCCAAATAACTTTTCTATACAACTAGGCATAAATCATTGTAGCTCACTACCATTTGTTAATACTTTATGAAATACATACAGTACAGGCCAAAAGTTTGGACACATTACTATTTTTTTATGTTTTTGAAAGAAGTTTCTTCTGCTCATCAAGCCTGCATTTATTTGATCAAAAATACAGAAACATTTTTTTTTATATTGTGATATATTGTTACAATTTAAAATAATTGGTTTTCAATTTATTATACTTTAAATTATCATTTATTTCTGTGATGCAAAGCTGAATTTTCAGGATCATTACTCCAGTCTATCACATGATCCTTTAGAAATCATTCTAATATGATGATTCATTATCAAAGTTGGAAACAGTTCTGCTGCCTAATATTTTTTCAGAACCTGTGATACTTTTTAGGATACTTTGATGAATAAAAAAAAAATAAAAAAATAAAAAGAAGCAAATGTTTTAAAAATAGAAATCTTTTGTAACAACAATATACACTACTGGTCAGTAATTTGGGGTCAGTAATTTTTTTTCTTTCTTTTTTTGTTGTTGAAATAAATCAATACTTTTATTCAGCAAGGATGTGTTAAATTGATAAAAAGTGATAGTAAAGAATATTTATATTATTAGAAAATATTTTTTTTATTTTGAATAAATGCAGTTCTTTTTAACCTTTTATTCATCAAATATATTAGGCAGCAGAACTGTTTCCAACATTCATAATAAATCAGAATATTAAAATGATTTCTAAAGGATCATGTGATAGACTGGATGTCACATGTGACACTGAAGACTGGAGTAATGATCCTGAAAAATCAGCTTTGCATCACAGAAATAAATGATCATTTAAAGTATAATAAATTGAAAACCAATTATTTTAAATTGTAATAATATATCACAATATTACTTTTTTTTCTTTTTTTTTTTTTTTGATCAAATAAATGCAGGCTTGATGAGCAGAAGAAACTTCTTTCAAAAACATTAAAAATAGTAATGTGTCCAAACTTTTGGCCTGTACTGTACCACGTAAACGCTCGCCGTTTAACTCAGATATGCACGGAAGTGGCTCAGTGTTCAAAGTGAATGTTGGGATTAGAGGGATCTAGTCTTGAGTCTGGGTCTTAAAGGGGATGGCAATGTCCAACTCTGGCTGGTTGTTGGCTACATAGGAAGAATCTTAAAATCATATTTATAAATAGTCTTTCATTCACATTGGGGCAAGTTCACCTAACAGTTGCCATTTCAGTGTACATTATTTCACTGTCATTCTTCTCAAAAACGCCTCTTTTCTATGTGAATGAGGCTCGTTAGAGGATGTTATAGAATACATTCAGAAAACATGCTGTTTACTCGTCATTTACAATAGTTGCATGGTTCCGTTGCCATGACCACACAAGATAAAAATAAATGCACTGCAATTACCATGCCATGCAAGTATTGCAGCCTTTAAGTCCTTCTGGGAAGTTTCTACTTATGAGCTTAGAAATCATTATTGTGTGATATGCGTTTGGTCTGAATGCGTGATGACCAATTTCATATTTCTTTTTCTCTTTTTTATTTTCCAGCAAAAAAACAGAAAGCCTTTCAGTGCAACTACAAACATTAGATGAGTAATCAATGCTTTATATCACTTGTTATGCGAAAGAAAAGTGTAGGCTCCTGAGCTTCCCACCAGTAATTATGAATTGTTGGTGCCGTTCAAGCGCTCATCTCATAAATACCATCAATCTGACCTGACTTAGCTTAATCGCTCCAATAAGAACTAAGATTTAAGAGGGAAAGATTTCACCTAGAGAGGCATATATGCCTTAAAGTCCTGAGCGTCCTCAGAGTGCAACTTCAGTTGTCTCAGGGTGTTTAGATCTTGCGGCTGTGATGACAAGTGGCTCAAACAGGCCGTCAGCACCAGAAACAGCAGCCGCCCATCAAAGATACAAGAGCTGACAGCCCTGATTTAGCAGTCGCCGTATCACTGAGAGAGAGACGGGGACATGCCGATTACAGCAGTCTACTCAACTTATTTCTGCTCTTCATTAAAGCAGATGCACCCACACATAGTTCAGATTTTCATAATCACACTCACAGAAAGATGATACCCACTTACAAAGAGGATTACTACATATTTAGTGCATTCCTCTCTCAACGGTCCCAGTGGAGCTCAAGTGCCCCCTAGTGACTAATATGCTCATTTGATTGAAGACATAATGAAATCAATATTGGAATTGGCTTTTTCCCCTGTCTGTTAGCTTTGAGTTCGTCTGTATCAGTGTTTCTCAACCTTGGTCCTTCATCATCTCATTAGAAGAGACTCAAGGATCGGAAATATATTTGTCAGATGAGCAAGTTATCCAAATGTGCAGTGTTGGACCAGGACCAAGGTTGAGAAACATTGATCTACATTTGATGTTCAGTTATTATTGGTGCTCAATTAATGGTTATCAATGTTGAAAACAGTTTTTGCTGTTTAATATTTTTGTGGAAATTGATACTTTTTTCAGGATTATTTGATGAATAGAAAGTTCAAAAGAACAGCATTTATTTGAAATATAATCTTTTTTTAACATTATACACATATTTACTGTCACTTTTGATCAGTTTAATGTATCCTTGTTGAATAAAACAATAAAATCGTATTTACTTATAAACATTTTGAATGGTACAGTATCATGGTTTCCAAAACTATTGTTTTCAACATTGATAATGATAAAAGAAAAATGTTTCTTGAGCATCAACTGCATATTAGAATGATGTGAGACTGTTGGCAAAGCTGAATTTTCAGCATCATTACTTCAGAGGAATAAATTAAAATGTAAAATATATTCAAATAGAAAAGGTATTATAATTGTACAATTTCTTGAGCATGAGACTTCTTAAAAAAATTAAAATAATAATAAATAAAAAAAATCTGAATTAATTATCTGAATTATTCCAAACTTTTGACCAGTATTATGCTTTTTTTTTTTTTTTTTATGTATACATATTTATTTCTCTTCACAGGCCATAGCATTTATGTGTTTTCTCATGAGATTAGGTTGAATATATATAGTTGCTGGTTTTAAGTTGTACGGGTAGTATCATGGGGAGACCGAGGACAGTTGCAACACTTTTTGCGTTTCTCTCAGTTACTCAGAGACTATTTGGACTAGACCAACCAAATTTGTATATATTAAACTTGCATCTGTCTGCTAATTACCCATATCATTTAAAGATGATTATATATGACATCTCGTTCACAGTATTTATTTGAATGGAAGAAGTCAGATGTTGCAACTGACCCCGACCCAGGGGACAGTTGCAACACAACCCAGGGACGGTTGCAACATGTTAAAAATAGCTTAAATTTCACTAATTAACTGAAGCTTTTTGTCTCAATGAGCATAGAATTCTGAAAATACTATAATATTATAGTACTATTTATTTCAATAATATTATTGTAGTCTATAATTTATTTATTTAGTCATATTTATCAAATAACAGTTATTGAGTTTTGTTTGTTTATGTGTAGAACATAGGCCTTCATAGATTCAGTGTGCAGATGCTATTCAATCCCTCCATATTTCAGTGTCAGACAGGAAGAACTGAACAATTTGCAATGCAACAAACTTTTATTAAACATGCAATTTATAACTTGTTGCAACCGTCCCGAACCCTGTCAGCCATGACAGAACATAATGTGCCTGCTAGACACATTGACTTTGACACATGCTAACCATGTCACTTAGAAGTCAACAAAACAATAAATCAAACTAAGTTAGTTTTGATTATTTCATACAAAATGTCAGGACAGTATGACAAAATATATCTCATGAAAAAAATGACATTCATACCTCCAAAACAAGTTTTGTTCAATAAATGCAGCAGCAGATGTTGAATATGTCTACTGTCTTCTTGGTGGGGGGAGGGTCTAACTGTGCATGTGCAGTATGAGTGAGAAAAATGACATGTTGCAACCATCCCCTGTTGCAACTGTCCCCGGTCTCCCCTACTATACTGGTCTATTTACTTTATTAGTGTATTCATAAGAGAAGATCTATTCAATTAGCCCTGTGATTGGCTGGATGACCTGTCAATCACAGTCACAGCAATATCAATCAACCTGAAAGGGCTGGACTGATTTCAGTCTCTGAGTGATAAGTGCCATGTGTAATGTCAAAATAAGCGCCATGAAGGTACCACGAATGATCCATACGACTTCTCTTCATATGATTATAGTGTTAGGAACATAACCAAATTCAAATTACAAAACTAAACAATCTTCCCCTCCTCCACAGCAGCACTCAAATGATGCCACACATGAACACGTTTCATGGAAGGTTTGGTGTTGATGCTAAACCATGTGTTGTAACCATGGAGTTTTGAAATCTACAGCGTATTATTTGTTAAATTATATAATAGTGTTGACTGTTCTGGCAATAAAAATTTTACTTAGCAATGATTCACTGGGAAGCACATATTGAATCAACAAAACTGCAGCAGTGCAGCTGGAGGCAAAGCCCTCAGATTCAGCCCTCGCTCTTACAGCCTTTCTTGTTCCCACCTGGCTGCACCATGGAGATTTTCTGGAGGCGCCTCTGCTCAAAAACGGAAGAATTAAAATTTGCATAATTTTAACAGCAAAAGACTGTAAAAATGCTGTGGTAAAGACCTGTTTATTGTGTTCAGTATAGGCTACATGCTCTTTTACTCAGTGAAAACCGTAAAAATCATATACAATAAAATATGAATTTATTATCGGAAGTGAAAAAGAACAAGTCATTATAATTTAGTGGGGAGAAAAAACATAAATTGACATTTCTGGAATTCTTTGCTTCACATTTGATGGTTTTTCATTGAAATAACTGTTTCTTCTTAGTTTTCTAGATTAGAGCTTTGTTACATGTTGTTAAATTAATGATCATTGCATTATTTTAGTATCATATTTGCTACCATGATGGTGTTTTGTGTTTGTGCTTATGATACTGTGTGCACATTTATTGGTTTTTACCTCAGTCTATGGAAAAGCTAGTGATAAGCTTTGATTCATCATGTGGTTTTCTCTTTGACAATTCTATTTTTTTAGTGGTTGTCAGTGTATTATAAAGGTACAAAACAGATTTTAGTACTTTAGTAGATTGGTATATTAACATTATATCAGTTAATGGAATACACTTTTTACTGTAAATGTAAGTTCTGGCAACTACTGTTTTTATTGTACAATTCACCAGAAAGAAAAATACTTTTTAATTGTATTATGCTTTTTTCTGTTTTGGAGTGCAAGACCGAAATTCATGATAAGACGGAACACAATAGCTCTCACAACAAAACAGACAGCACCATGAAACAAAACAATAAACTCAAAAGCCGTGTGCAAAACAAACCCAACAGAACAGAGTAAAAGTTACACATACCAAACTAACTTAAATTATTTGATAAAAATAAAGTAAAATTCAAATTGTTAAATATTATTACAATTTGAAATAACTGTTTGTATTTTAAAATATATTAAAATATAAATGTATTCAGTGATGACAATATCTATTACTCCAGTCTTCAGTCTCATGATCCTTTAGAAATCCTTCTAATTTGCAGATTTGATGCTCAAAAAAGCAAAAAAAGTTATTTATTTTTCCTGCTAGGTATTTTATTTATGTATTTATTTATTTATATTATTTATATGTTTGGGTTTTTATTTTTATTTGTAATTTATTTATTATTACTTTTTTAACATTATAAATGTTTTTTTACTGTTTCTTGATCACTTTAATACATCCTTGCACTTATAAGCCTCCAAATCAAGTATTTTTGCTTCTACTTTTGTAAAAAAAAGTATAAAAAAAGTAACAGACTTTAAAATGCACAATCCCGCATTCTACAATCATTTACAATATAACTCGCAGGAAAAGGAATATCTATTTTATTTTCAGTGAAGGACACACATGATCCATTCACAAACATTCTTAACACATCTTTCATTATATGTGCTAACAGTGGGGTCCTCAACTCTGAGCCTGGGACCCAAAGCACTGCTCTTTTGTCTCCCTTATTTACACACCTAATTCAGATCATCAGATCATTAGCAGAGAGCTGCATGAACTGAACACAGTCTGTCAGATAAGGGAGGGATGTGGGTGCCAAGGACCAGAGTTGAGAACAACTGTGCTAAAATATCACTAACAATATGGCAGAGGTATTCAACCCTGCTCCTGGGGACCCACTGTCCTGCAGAGTTTTATAACTCTATATATAGTTTTATAAATAAACTTTGCAAGGCAGTGGTTCTCCAGGAGCAGGGTTGAAGAACTCTGCATTAGTGCCATTTACCCTGATGTCAGAAAACACACAGAGACACAGACAGTGTAAATTATTATTATGGGAGTGTCTTAAATATCAGTCTTCACCTTCAGATCAGAGAGTCATGAACTTGAAATCTGGACATGGCTACTATGTGACATTTTGGCACCAAAACAAAAGGAAACCGGAAAATAAGTGCCTAAACTTCCACACTCAAAAACAGAAAGCAAATACTGAATGTGTTCTAACAAAACATCATAAACTGTTGCTTTTTACGTGTAAAAAAGGAATACTGAATTTGCTTTTACAAATACATGACACGGCAGGCTTGAAGAGCTGAGCTTGGCTGTGCAGGAAGTAAGTAATGAAAAAACAAGACTGCTGGAACGGCAAAAGCACACTCCACCTGGGGCGACACAATCCCCGTCCCTGTCTGATTCGGTCCGTCAGTCTCTGAGGGCGGTTTGTGTGAGCATGTCGGTGAATCACTTGGCTTTGCCGGCGTCCTGTGTCTCTTCCTCCACCACTACAATGGGCAAATTGTGGAACTGACCATTGGCATCCAACTGTATCTCCCCTGTCTCCTCTGTTTCGCCTTGGACCACCTCCTCGCCTCCTTCCATTACGGTTGCACCGTCCCCCGCTTCGTCTCCCTCAAGCTGCAGTTCCATGACGCTCACGCTGTGGTCAGCGGATGCTGGGTCTATCTCAATCAAGGTGGTGTTATCCTGGTTCTCGTCCTCTTGCACGACCCTGACGACGCCGTCTTGCATCACAACCGTACCTGCGACCACCTGACCGTCTTGGGCTACACCTGCAGAAGTCATCTTCTGCGTCAATTGGACGAGCTCGACTGGGCTCATGACTGTCCCGAGCTGTGCGTGGTCCTGCATGGCTGTGGCGCCCAGTAACGTGAGCCCAGATGCAGGATGGAGAGCAATGGCTTCGGTTTTTCCATCAGAACCTCCAGCAATTCGCGTGAAGAGCTGCGAGCCTGCGGGTAGAGCATGTAGGGTGACCGTATTAGATGACTGATTGAGGCCAGCCACTGTAAACGACTGGCCGATGGATGAAAGGGTGATGGGGGAAATGACAGTGAATTGCTGGGGCTGGAGGGTGAGAGGCTGGGCTATGGGTGTGCCGAGCACGGTGGTAGAGGCGGGCCGCTGGAGGCGGGGCCGTTTAGGAGCGCGTTTGGCTGGAGGGGTGGAGGGGAGAACCAGACTGCTGAGGACCTGTGATTGAGACGACCAGCTGAGGGACTGCTGCCTCTTCTGCTCTTCTACCTGCTGTTCCAATGCTAAACAAACACAAGAGACACTGTTGTTTTCAAAGAATTAAAGCAATAATCTATGTGTTACAATGATTTTAGCATGGGTAACAAGTGTTATTATTGGCATAATGCAAAGCAGAGTCAAGTCATCTTCATTAATATAGTGCTTTTTGCCATACAGATTGTTTCAAAGCAACTTTATAGTGATAATAGAAAATTAATGGAACAAAGATTCCATTAAGTTTTAGTCTCTAAAACCCCCGTAAAGTCGGCATGAAATTGTGCCAATAACTTTTCCATTTATCCATTTTCACACAAATTACAATTACAGAGGTAGATTATCGGTTAATAAAGAATTTGGTTCAAACGCTTTTTTGGTCAATTGTATGTTTGTAAACAGGACAGGTACAACGCTCGATAAAAGCGCTCAAAGACTTGTAGAAGCAAGCTAAAATGGCATTTTCATCTCTTAATCTCTCGTTTACTATCAGTTAGGTTTAGGGTAGGTTAGAGCTGCACAAATCTGGATAAATTGAGAATCATGATTTTTCTTAAATAGAGATCACGATTCTGAACAGACAAATAAACAAAATTAGTTATTTAAAAAAAATATTTTGGAATGAATGATTCAATGAATCACTCAAAGACTTCAGCATTTTTGAACGAATCTCTTGAATGAATGATTCAATGAAAAATACATTTGTAACAGTCAATTGTCCCCCTGCTGGTGTAACGATGTAAACAAAAGGTAATTTGATCTATTTTGATTGCTTCCGTAGACATCAGTGTTTTTATCCAAACTATTAACTTTTATCCCAATACTTCTGTGATAATATGAATATTAGTAACACAGAAATAATGATAATGTGTGGTTGAAAAGACTGTTTGTGAAGCTGTTTCATACCTATACATGACAATTGCACTCTCTGGGTCAGCAGCAGTGCGAACGCAGATTTGAATGTTGTGGCGTGATTTCAATGGTTTATTAGACACAACCGAATCATTGTCATTTTGGAAAGAGATTGCGTGGGTGTTTGAATTAACGATTAATCTATTGTAGGTGGTGCGTTATTTTCAAATGCGATTTAATAGAGATTTAATATTTCAACACTTGTGTCTTTAAAAATCACTTTTACATCAATCACAATTAATAGGAACAGTTTCAGCATGTCCAACAGGCCACACCAAAAGTTCCAATGTGAAAATGTCCCTACTTCCCTTTGGTCACTTCACTCACTTGTCAGTGTTCGGAGCATCTGTGTCTGCTCTGGGTCCGTCATTTGCCGTCGAACATTCACAATTTGTTTGATGGAGTCTAGCAGGTTAAAGACTTGTGCCAGGTTGCTCAGAACTGCAATCTCTGCAAGACAGACCATGTGATGATCACATCTCATGCACACAACCTACATATTAAGCCACATTCCACTTTCACCACTGCACCTGAATAAGAAAACAAAAAGTATTTTTGA
Source organism: Leuciscus leuciscus (assembly GCF_965113295.1). Taxonomy (NCBI): domain Eukaryota; kingdom Metazoa; phylum Chordata; class Actinopteri; order Cypriniformes; family Leuciscidae; genus Leuciscus; species Leuciscus leuciscus. The sequence goes on along the minus strand of NC_138736.1, from coordinate 19,310,866 downwards.
AAAATAACTATAACAAAATAACTTGACATACTAAATGTGTCTTTCATGGATCTCTAATCCTCTATTTAAACTACAGGCTACAAGATGCCCCAAAAAGAAAATACACTTACGGGGTTAATCTTGTGAAGCCTGTCTTTAAATTACGTTAATTACGTTTATTAAAGAATTAAAGATTTTAAATTGATTGACAGTCCTAGTATAAAGGTTATGTTCTTTTTTAAATGTATTATATTATTTATTTCAATATATATTAGGGATGCATCGATACTGCGCTCGTTTACTCGTTAAAATGCTCCAATACCAACAAACATACAACGCAGTGTGTACAGTACAGTGCTTATGACAAAGAAACAACGACAACATAGCAAACAGCAGACATGACTTTTTCAAGTCGTCTGTACGCAAACATCCAAAGCACGCGCCCAGAAAAAGGCCTCTCGCACAGCACACGGATAGCCTATTAAATCGAGCTATTTTTCATGTCTTTTTGCACATGAACGGACAAATTCACAGAACATTATGTCAAAATGCCTGTATAGGCAACTCGTGAAACAGTCAGTTAAGTGAACGTAAACAGTTGAAAAGAAAACGCATGTGTAACAGTATATTAGACATATGCAGCTCTTAAAGTGACAGCAGCCTTATAAACCTACTGCTGTCTTTGTCCTCTATGTTAATCTAACAACAAAAGACTGGTTGACTGGTTGAGCTCTGCTGGAGCAGCTCTAAATATTCACTGTGCTAGTAAATTAAAGATGAAATATGATAGAGCAATAATATGAACAGTGAAAGTAACAGTAGCTCCAACAATGCATTTTAACAGGCATAATTAGGCATGAAAATAACTGATGGAAATATCTATTTGCTAAGCCAACTAATTTGATTCATATTCTTTTAATTTATCAGCCCAGTATATTTAAAAATTAAAAAGGCAATAAAAATACAGGTATTGGTACTCTGTATCAGCAAGTACTAAAAAAAGTAACGGTACCGGACTTGGTGCATCCCTAATATAAATACAGTATACATATATACATATATATATATATATACATACATATTATATATATATATATATATATATATATATATATATATATATATATATATATATATATATTTGCAAAAAGTCTTAGGCTCCTACAATAAATTAACTGCTAAATAAACAACTTAATTAATTGAAAGCCTGTCTGCTAATCTTCAACATGTTTCCCATTAAACATTAATTTTGAATTGATCTATTTTTGGAGTTCACAATAAAAAAAATTGTTTAGGAAAGTCACCGACAATTTTGTGACTGGTAGGATTCAGTTTACGGTATTACCTGCACATTTTTGTGGTATCTGTAAACAGCAATTGACAGTTATACAACTCTTACATAATGCCAAGGCTATAATGTGAACTTATCAAGGCAAAGGTGATCTAAGTTGACCACTTTCTCCAATAGTAGAGCCACAGAGTTTGATATTGTGCAGATATTGTTGGATTAGACAAACCTGGCACAGATCATATTCTGACATACTGACCTGCATCCTGTAGAGAGCTCTGATCAGTGCGTAGCTGAACTCCTCTCAGCAGACCCAATAGCTCTGAGCGGATATTAGGCACCACCTCCCCCATCATCCCCACCTCAGCGATACCCCTCCAGAAACTCAGCGTCTCATCTAGGGGTCACACACACAGTATAGCATTTATTACATCTGTGGATGCCAACATCCAGCACTCATGAGTGATGTTTGATGGGAAGCACTGACTACATGACTTTCTGAATGTTTTATTTGCTGTGTTTACCTGAGATGTCATTTGTGTCCCTTTTCTCTGAGGCTTCTATGGTGGCTGGGCTCCACTCCACAGTCCCAATCACGTCTTCTTTCTTCTCCTCTACTGTGGCCATCTGACATCCGTTACCCACAGAAACATGCCCTGAAGGACACACATAATATGTATTGTTATAGTGGTAAATGCATTTATTTTACTGAAAATTGTGTGAAAAGCATGCATTGATCATTTGGCGATATGGCCAAAAACATTACCACAATATTTTTTACATATCATATCATACGATATCGATATTTATCACAATATATTGATTTACCTACCAGAGGAAGGAAATGCTTACCACATATTTGTTAGACTTTGAGAATGGATGTAAGCATGTAAACTTGTTTGTTCACAATTAAACTCCATGAAATCCTTTTTATTTTTCCCTAAATTCTGTTTTTGGGGTGGGGTGGATTATGTGTGTTATGATTTAATACAAATTCATATACCCTTTAACAATTCAATCAAGCTTTTAAAATGTTATCAAATGAAAATATAACAATTAATTTACAACATTTTTTTTTTTTTTTTTTTTTAATCAGATGCAGCACAAAAAATATCTTGGTTGTATGATATTCCTTAGAAATAATAATATTATTATTATTACTTTGAGAATTACATTTAGACTACAGTAGTGATATATTTCTGTCATAATTTCTTGAAGTTTAACCAAACTTTTATTTTGACGGTTTGTTGTGAAGATCTGTCAGTTTTAGTTTGAGTTTCAGTGTGTATTTGATGGTAGTTTTACTCAAATGAAATGATGAAAAGTTTGTGAAGTGACTTTCAAAGCAGCTCTGGAGATGAAGTTTGTGTATTCATGTCCTCATTTATAAAGACGACAGACGATGAAAACACCATGAGCGTCACATGTGTGAGTTTGTGTGTTCAGTCACACAGAGACACGCTGAAAACACTTATTAACAACATGCACTGACACATCTCTTGTTGCGTTTATATCTGCTTTGTGATAAGCTGTTAGATTAATCCATATCGAGTAAAAATGTCCAGAGCTAATCATCGTTATCGGCGTACATTTTATCACGATCTCGATATGATATTGTTTATCGGCTAAACCTATTTTGAGTAGTTTTTTACTTTTGAATTTAATTGGCAACAGTAGCTGTTTGGTCAAAATGATGGTACTAATTAAATAAGTAATTTGTCAATTTAAAGGATAAAACAAATATTGAACAAAAATATTTGGTAACTATGTCCCCCAGCTGTGTGAGTGTGTGTGTTTGTGTTTGTGTTTGTGTGTGTGTGTGTGTGTGTGTGTGTGTGTGTGTGTGTGTGTGTGTGTGTGTGTGTGTGTGTGTGTGTGTGTGTGTGTGTGTGTGTGTGTGTGTGTGTGTGTGTGTGTGTTTATGTGTGTTCTAACCCTGAGCTGTGGTGGGTGTGTTGAGCCCACTGCCATCCGGTGGGAAGCGTGTGTTGTTGATCAGCAGGTCAAACTTGGTGCTGCGGCAGGTGTTTGTGCAGAGAGTGCTGTGCTGATAGAAATCCAGCTGACCCGAGTCCATCATTTTCCTACATGACACACACACAGAGCTTTCAGAGGTTAAGACTAATACTTAGCTGAAGAATATTTGTTTTTTATTGAAAAATCTGAAGGGGTCAAAGTGGGAAATTTTCCTTGGCACATTTCAGTGGGAATTGTTTTATGAGGTTGCCATTGAAGAATAGGGCTGTATATTGGACTCAACAGAGTAAATCTACAGCTTTTAAAACAGCACAACAAAGTACCATAAATCATGAAAAAATAAATTATGACTGAATTTGAAGCAGAAACAAAGTGTGTCTAACATTACAAAGGGGAAAAAAGGTCACACCTACATCAAAAAGATGGTTGTACTTATTGTGTTCATGTTGAATCGCAAAACACTGGTAAGGTTAGGGACAGGTTTGGTGGTTTGGTTAGGTTTAAAGGCCTTGATACACTTCCAAGTGAAATCGAAGAACGAACTGATGTGACGTAATTTCAAACAAAATCAGGCCGAAACAAAGATCATTTGGAGTTCGTTTTGGGAGTTGCCAAAGCGGCAGCTAAACACCTTTGTATTACCATTGGTACGTGGTAATTACATAATAGGTGGGCTGCGGAGGCTCCGCCTTCTTTCACATGGAAATCTTTTCTGGTTCATTTGGCCTGTTCAGTCGGTTGAGTGAAAACATGAACACAATGGAGAGCTGCTTTATAGTAGAAAATGAAGTAGTACTTCTGATGAAACGAAACACTGACACTGTTTTTCATGTTAAATACGGTACAGTTGCTTGATTTTAAGCAATCTATTGTATAAAGTGATATATAAATTAATGTGACGTGACTTTTATGGAGTGCAACATAACCACGTTGCTATGATCAGATGTTTTTCTTATGCTTTATTAAAATGCATAAGAAAGGGCACACCACACATTTACATATTCATCTAAACGTCACTCTCAGCAGTGTGGGCGGCGTCGGATGTTCGCTAACAGTATATCGCTACTCAAATATTTCGAACTTCGTTTTACCCCTAAACGAAGAACGAAAAAGAACTTCGCTACGAGTATATCGGGCCTTAAGGGTGGGTTAAGGTGTAAGGAAAGGGTCAACAGTGTAACTATACTGTAGATGTAGCTATAGAAATTAATTACAGCTGTAATTACATTAAGGTTTTTTTTTTTAAATAGGAGTACAATGTAAAAGCATATACACGACAAGTGCCTTATATCAAATTAGTAATTTAGTAGTTCAGTTAGATTAAACCAGACTTAGGCCTTAGTTCAAATTAGGATATTTAAGTAGCCTTTATAAACATGCCTCAGAAAAAAACATTACTGGTGTGTCTCTTGAAACAAAACAATGGCATTGACATATTTTAAGATATGTCAGTGCAAGTTGCTTTCAGTTAAAACAGATCATACATGCATTTTAGTCTGGGACTAGGCTTAAGCCTTGTCTGTGAAACTGGGGGAAATACACTTAATATAAAGTGGCAAAAAAAAAAAAAAAGATTAATCAAAATATATGATATGCTATGAAAGGCTACCAATACTGTAATGGGACACATAAAAATGACAAACACTGATAGCTGGCACTGAGGTCTGACCTGAAGAGACCCAGAATGCTTATGCTTACCTGAGCATAACCCCACCCATCCGGATCGCTCGCTTCCAGTCCTTCAAAGTGGCTTTACCCGACATGTGCACAAACTGCTTTGGACTAATCAACTGATCCTCATACTGCAGAGAAACAGAGAAAGCCAGATTAAACACATTAGCAACTGTTATCTGCAGCATTAAAGTCTACACGAAACTAACCTTCACACATTTGACATTGATTCCTGGGCAGACAAACTTCTTGAATAGAAGGATGGCTTTACTCTCGCCACATGTAATGGGATAACCAAGCTCCAAATCCTCTCCTTCAGCAGATGCCTCATCTGAACATAACACACACACACACACACACAACAGTATTGTGGGAAAACTGCATAAGGTGTATTTAGTGACAGAAACTGAAGCATAATACACTGCTTGGAGCATTTTTACAGCTAAGATGCGTTTGTAGGAAACTACAGACAGATTACAGTCTAATTATGATGTGAATTATTGACTGTTTAAACTACAAGACTACATTAAATGAAGAACATATGAGTGGTGCTTGGCTGTGCAAAACCCACTGACATTATACGAAGACTAGAGGTCGACCGATTCATCGGTTTTGCCGATTAATCGGCGCCGATAGTTGATTGGTGGAACTATCGTTATCGGCAAAAATACATACCGATAGTTTTTCCTGGTTGCGTCCGTTACTGGAGCGGCTGAGAAGCGCGCGCTGTCATTCATTACACAGTAAGAGAGAGCTGAGAAGGGTCTGCTGGCATCATGCAGTACAAGAGCGGCCTCTAGAGGTGTAATAAAAACTATCGCTGATGCCTCGTGTTGTTTATTTCGACACGTGATGCTGCGTGCTGCACTGAGAGCACACGCTGCGTGGAGAGCGCTGACATCAGATGCGCGTTTAAAGCACCGACAGCTAAAAGGTAGTCTATGTATACAGTACATTTTGTCATATCATTATAAAGTGATTAATTTGTTGACTAAATGCTGCATTAGTAGAGAAAGAACAGCACACCAGTATGTTTGTTTGCCTTCGAGGCTGAGAGGACGCTAACATTAGTAGTACCTCAAGCGGTTAAAACACTGACAAAAATAAACGTAAGTCCGACCCGAATGTTTAATGTCACAATTGTTACCTCTATTTGCATTAGTTTATATCCAGCTGGTCACTTTTATGCATTTAATATGCAGAGAAGTTGCATATTTAAAGCTAGAGATGTAATATAGCAAACTGATATGTTCATACAGCCGACAGAAACATAAACAAATCAGAAAAGCATTAGATTTCGGTTATTTTTTTCATCATCACTTTAATACGTTTTGTTATTTTGATTAGATAATCATCAAGTGTTTATAAAATAGAAGCAAAAGTGTGAGACTATAAATTTAATATTTATGTCATTTCAATGCTCTGGCGTTGTAGATATTTAAGCATGACTGTTTGGATATGAAATGATAACACTTACAATAAAATTCCATATGTAACATTAACTAAGGTTAATAACTTCTGTATAAGGATTGTTCATTATTTGTTAATTAACATGTACTAATACATTTTTAAATTAAGGTTTTTATTTGTTAACCATAGTTAATGCACTATCAAACTAACATGAATGATCAAGGTGCAATTGTATTGCTCAAATATTATACCGATCAAATTTTGTTACTTTTTTATTCATTAAGTTGGCTTGAAAAATAACAGTTTAATAGTTACATTTTGAATGTAACTGGTTTTATTTGTTATTTAGAGTATTACTTTTTGTTTCAGTTTGAATGAATGTCTTTTATTGACTTCAATATTTATTCATATTATATATTTATTTCATTTAGCATGTTTTCATGGTTCAATACAGTTTTATTATTTTTATAATAAAGTTCAGCACTGTTTTACTTGGAGTGTTATGTTTGTTTTTATCCAGTATCAATTTTAAAAACTATCGGTTGATTAATCGGTTATCGGCAAGTATGGCCCAACCTAGCTATCGTTATCGGTAAAATCCACTATCGGTCGACCTCTAACGAAGACTATCACTAATATGTTTTGGGACAGGGTTACCTTGTGCCTCCACCGCCACAACTGCAGCATCTGTCTCACTGCTTTCATCTCCAAGCCTACAAACATAAAACATCCATCTATAATATCAATCTCCACCTGTTAACTCCCAAGAATTAAGCTGTTTCGGTCCTTTTAAAGAGTCATTTTTTAATATGACAAATGTAAAGTATTATTATATGCGTGTCTCTTTTGATATACAGTGGGGAGAACAAGTATTTGATACACTGCCGATTTTGCAGGTTGTCCTACTTACAAAGCATGTAGAGGTCTGTAATTTTTAAACAAAAATCCAGAAAATCACATTGTATGATTTTTAAATAATTAATTTGCATTTTATTGCATTACATAAGTATTTGATCGCCTACCAACCAGTAGGAATTCCGGCTCTCACAGACCTGTTAGTTTTTCTTTAAGAAGCCCTGCTGTTCTCCACTCATTACCTGTATTAACTGCACCTGTTTGAACTCGTTACCTGTATAAAAGACACCTGTCCACACACTCAATCAAACAGACTCCAACCTCTCCACAATGGCCAAGACCAGAGAGCTGTGTAAGGACATCAGGGATACAATTGTAGACCTGCACAAGGCTGGGATGGGCTACAGGACAATAGGCAAGCAGCTTGGTGAGAAGGCAAGAACTGTTGGCGCAATTATTAGAAAATGGAAGAAGTTCAAGATGACGGTCAATCTCCCTCGGTCTGGGGCACCATGTAAGATCTCACCTTGTGGGGCATCAATGATCATGAGGAAGGTGAGGGATCAGCCCAGAACTACACGGCAGGACCTGGTCAATGACCTGAAGAGACGTAGGACCACAGTCTCAAAGAAATCCATTAGTAACACACTACTCCGTCATGGATTAAAATCCTGCAGCGCATGCAAGGTCCCCCTGCTCAAGCCAGCGCATGTCCAGGCCCGTCTGAAGTTTGTCAATGACCATCTGGATGATCCAGAGGAGGAATGGGAGAAGGTCATGTGGTCTGATGAGACAAAAATAGAGCTTTTTGATCTAAACTCCACTCGCCGTGTTTGGAGGAAGAAGAAGGATGAGTACAACCCCAAGAACACCATCCCAACCTTGAAGCATGGAAGTGGAAACATCATTCTTTGGGGATGCTTTTCTGCAAAGGGGACAGGACGACTGCACCGTATTGAGGGGAGGATGGATGGGGCCATGTATCGCGAGATCTTGGCCAACAACCTCCTTCCCTCAGTAAGAGCATTGAAGATGGGTCGTGGCTGGGTCTTCCAGCATGACAACGACCCGAAACACACAGCCAGGGCAACTAAGGAGTGGCTCCGTAAGAAGCATCTCAAGGTCCTGGAGTGGCCTAACCAGTCTCCAGACCTGAACCCAATGGAAAATCTTTGGAGGGAGCTGAAAGTCTGTATTGCCCAGCGACAGGACCTGAAGGATCTGGAGAAGGTCTGTATGGAGGAGTGGGCCAAAATCCCTCCTGCAGTGTGTGCAAACCTGGTCAAGAACTACAGGAAACGTATGATCTCTGTAATTGCAAACAAAGGTTTCCGTACCAAATATTAAGTTCTGCTTTTCTGATGTATCAAATACTTATGTCATGCAATAAAATGCAAATGAATTACTTAAAAATCATACAATGTGATTTTTGTTTTAGATTCCATCACTCACAGTTGAAGAGTACCTATGATAAAAATGACAGGCCTCTACATGCTTTGTAAGTGGGACAACCTGCAAAAAATCGGCAGTGTATCAAATACTTGTTCTCCCCCACTGTACCTAGCTGTCTAGTTTAGGATCCTCACACCTACCCGATGGGCTGCAGCTGTAGGATCATTTGAGTCTTGCTTTGGTTGTCAGGCTCCACATCCTCATCCTCTGTGCTCTTCATCATCACCATGTCCTCCACGGACACAGTGACTTCTGTCTCTGCCATAGCCCGTGCTCTCCTTCAACACTGAGGAGTATGAAATTCCTGGTGAATATTTTATCTATACCGGTCAAATGTTTGGAATAATTAAGATTATTATTATAATAATTGAGTATACCAATAATAATAATTGAGCACCAAATATTAGAAGGATTTCTGAAGGATCATGTGGCACTGAAGACTGAAGCAATGGCTGCTGAAAATTCAGCTTTGCTATCATATGAATACATAAAAATTTTAAAACATATTAAAATGGAAAACAGTCCTGTTAAAGTGTAATAATATTTCACAATATAACAGTTTTTGCTGTATTTTTAAACAAATAAATGCAGCCATTTTGAGCATAAGACTTCTTTCAAACACAAAGACTTCGTTAAACAGACTTCTTTCCAAATCATAATTATTTAAAACTTTTGACCGGTAGTGTACATAATAATAATTATGATAATAATAATAATATGCATATTAATAATATGCATGATATTCCATTAAACTACTGATTAGCTTATATTTCAGAAGATTCAGAAGTTTTGCCTGATATGTCCGACATTTAAAATCAACATTGACCATATAATTTTCTTAAACCACGGTCCTGGTCTTATTGTGCAAAAATGATTTCTTTGTGTTATTCCAAAAATATAGTAAATCATATAAATGTTATAATGTGCTCCACCTCTTAAACAACATAAACACATAAAACTTCACACATAAACAATGGTGACATAAGCTTGACATGGAAAATATAAACTTATAACACCACTGTATTGTATTGCTTTTATATATATTTTTCTTTCCTTTACAGTTATAAATCAAGGCACCAAGAACATCGATCAATAGTAGCCTAAAGTTACAAAAATTGTGCATCCAAAATCTCTTGATAGTGATTCTGTAACTGTGTCAGAAAAGCCCTTCCCATAGCTATGCCAGTCTCAGCAGATGCCCTTTTTAATCTCTCATGTTCCCTAACTGGAAGACCCAGTAAAGGTGTCAGGGTATCTCAAAGACGGTAACTCAGACCACAGACAGTAATAAACAACAGATTATACAGTGGTCTCATCTGTAGCATTCATTCAGTATGAACAAATGAAAGTGGAATGTGTGATGAGGCAAATCTTCAAGCTAGTGTCTAAGCACATAATATTCAAATAAAGAAAATGTGCATTTAAATAATTTGTACTCGTTAAGTTACCCAAACCTAAACCAGTGGTCCATAATGGCCTGAGATGAGCCATTGGTTACATAACCATAATGGTTACATGACCAAGCATTTCACTATTTAGATAAACAAATATAACACTATAAAATATATCATTTAAAATAAGCATGGTTTAACTAAAATAACTAAATGTTTTACATAAACTATTTTCAATTAAAATAAAGTATACTTATGTCAGAATATAGAGTGCTTTAAATTATATGGGTCATTTTATCTAATTAAGACTGTTAAACGAAACGACTGCATTGCTAATGCTATCTGATAAAATAACAAGTAACTTGCACGGTAATACCATGTTTTGATTAATCGCATACCATGGTATTCTTTGAAGTAACGTTACCTTTGAGTAAATGATATGGTAACGTATCATGAATATGAACATCGTACAGTTTCATAGTAGCCTACGTCAAAGTAACGTTATTTACAGTGTGATATCTTCACTGTACCACAAAACGGGGTAGTTCTGTATACCATGGTAACAACAGATTCCGTCAAAATACCATAGTTAGTGACTGGTGTTATTAAGAACCACCTGTTGTCAAAAATGTAAGTTATTTACCTAAATGAAAAAAGTATTACACTGCTTGAAAGAGACTCCTCGTGCATTTATTATGATTTAACAGTAGCAACAATAATTGCTGTAACGTTACCTATCGTATTGTGGGGATAACTGTTTTGGTTGCCATGGTGAATGTTTCTGAGCGACTGCACTTATATAAGTGTTGTGCTCTTCGGTGGCTAATTCAGTTAGCATTTTAGCTCTTCATATGTTGCGCCATTTCATTAACACTCATCTGCTGTTCGTGATGCTAACGTGCTATGCTAACACACAACTTCATTTCACTGCTTGTTTGTTTGTGGGTGAATCTGCGTGTTTACAAACAAACACCACACTCTCAAACACCCTCAAGCGCGGCTAATTCATGAAGCGTTCGCTGGCCGTACGGGCGGACTGTATCTAAATGACGCGCTGGCGTCGCGCCGCGGTGTTCTGTTCTCATGACGTCTCCCGTGCGGCGGGACGCACACACACAAACGACAAGACGTTCCTCCGCCATTCGAGGGGGCTGCCGCTGCCACTCGAGCCGCGAACACCTCTAGTCGACGTCCCGACGAAGTTCTCCGCTGCGCAGTCATGTTTAACCGTTACATTAGAGAGGTTAAAATACGATGGATTGGCCTTACCGTTTAGATCGCGGTCGGTGTCATCCTTACATAGCGAGAGGCTTTGAGTGAACATGCGCAGTTTGTTGAATTACACTTCCTGCTCAAGCTCGTCCCTGTTCCAGCTCAAGCCATGAGAGACTTTACAGTACTGCTACACACAGGACTGCTCGTATTTAAATATACAAGGTTCATGGCATTATCAGCATCAGTTAAAGTAGCTGTGATGTTATGGTACTGTTTAAAACTTTAAAAAGTCACTGTTTCTATAATAAGTGTCCTGTAAATAATTTCTCTGCGTCTGCTTGTGTGGAGTACAATTTGAACACATCTTGAATGGATCTACTGGAGATATTTGTACACACTGATATTAGTATAACGCTACCTGTTGAAACTCATTAATTCACTAGTTTGGTATCTACAAGCATTTGAAAATCCATTAAAAAAAATAATTACAATAACTGTGGGTTGTATTAACTATTTTATTATTTTAAAGTTTTTTTGCAACTTGGTAATCCACCCCAATCTACATTAAATATAAAAAAAAAAAAAGCAGCTGCAGTACCATATGTATGCGTTGTACATGAATATGGTAATCCCTCATAATATCATCTGATACAATTACAGTATTTTTTCCAAAAAAACTGTTTAACACACCCACTTAAAAATATTTTAGTCTAATATAGTCTACATAAGTAATATAGTCTACATCAAAAGTATATTTACAAAAGCTCTAGAGTAAATCAATTCTCATCTAGGTAAATAAAAACAAAAAGTTACATTTTTACATCAAATACTATAAAATTTCCTAAAGTTATTACAGTATTGTTGAAAATGATCCTTTCTTTAACATTTATAGTGTTGGAGCGCCAAGAACAACGGTCACTAGCAGCTCCGAGTTACAAAAATTGTGCATCCGAAATCTCTTGATAGCGATTCCGTAACTGCGTCAGAGAATCCCTTTCACAGCTATGCCATTCACGGCAGATGCCCTTTTTAAAATCGTAATACTTTAGCTGGACCTCACATTCTGGGAGTCAATGCGTCTCAGCGAGGGTAACAATTATCTGGCCAGTCAAAACAACGATACATTTTATTATAATGCACAATTCCCCATTAATTGTATACTGTATAATCAATTGCACAAGATTATATATATATGTGTTGGTTAATACGCTAAATTAGCGCGAAACACTTGTGTAGAAATGTATCCTAAAGTGAAGCATCATGGGATTGGGGCGGTAACGGGGATGATTGACAGGCACTTTGGCCAATAACATAACCCTGGATGTTCGTCGGTGTTGTCTGATTGGCTATTGATTACAAACAAACTTTAAAGGAGAAAGATAATATAATTACACACTTTAAACGTCATCTAATAATAATAGCTAAACTATCTAAGAGGTTAAAAGGTTTTTATTATTAATTCGTTCTACTGTAAATGTTTTTCATATTGTGATTGAGTGTGAGAGAGAATGCATGGTCATATGCATAGGTAAATTATATCTATTCCAGACATGTTTAATTGTATGTGGTAACACTGCAGCATTAAGAAGCATACTTGTGTCCTGAAAACTGCTGGGCTTCTTCAGCATTCATTTTCTGTATTCCAAATCTTTCACGTTTTCAGGTGAGAGTTTATTCGGTGGCCATCTGTTAGTTCTACAAAACACACCCGTGACACCCTTGCAAATTACGCCTACGCCTCCCGCAGAGAAACAAGCGTGGATTTCATTGACCAAAGCAATATTTTGAAGTAAATTATTTAATTTTTTATGTATGAAATGTTTGTAAGACGAGCTTTTATTCCTTTCGAATCTTATTAAGTAAATAACAGCTAGGATCTAGGGAAGTAAAATAAATTATACTATCAAATTAATACAGACAGCATAGGAGTTAGATGCCTTGCTCAAGGGCACCTCAGTCATTTCCTGCCGGTACTGGAAGAGAACCAGCAACCTTTGGCTAACCATTAGGCCACGACTGCTTCGACACACATACCTATAAGCTATTTGTGTTCATAATCATCTAAGCATTACTCGTTAAAAATTCACACCAAGAATAACCACATCAGTAAGTGTAGGCAACATTATGTATTTTGGTATTGTATTTTATCTCTTCTTTCAAGCAGCTTTTTAAGACCATTATAATGAGATAAATTAATTAAAGAATACCTTTTTTCTTGTATATTTGATTCTGACATAATATTCAACCATGGCTGTTTCTCATGATTTTTTCCTCTGTAAAATTAGGTATCGGCAACGGCTAGGTATGACATTGAGAGCAAGCACCGGTTTTGTAGTAGTGTCCAAAACCATAGTGTACATTATTGAGTGCACTCATTCTATCACTCACTCGTTTTCATTCACTCGTTCAGTGGACTATAGTGGAGTAGTGTAAGGATATAGGGGAGGTTTTTAAATACAGCATATAAAGAAGTATGTGAATTGGGATGCACCTACTTCACTTTCCGCCACTGGCATAACGAAGTAACCTGCAGAAAGAATAACTGAAAAGTCATTTGGTACATTTTCACAGTGGTGAAATCATCACATATTGCACTGCTTGTTTTTCAAAAACAACAAACAAACAAACAAACTACTGCAAGAGATTATGAGAACACAGATCTTAATGCTAATTTTATTTAAACATATTGAATCTTATAGATTTACCGAATCACAATGCAAATATATTAACAGTTTACAATGTCCAGAGCTTGATGTACATCATTGTTATTGGCTTTAGCATTCATTACAGTTGATTTAACATTTAAAATGTGCAACACGTTTTACTCTGCTCATCCACATCACTGATGAGCCCCTAAAGGTAGACATGTATACAGACGTGTTTATATGATCAGAATCGACAGTGAGTGGCTGATAGTGTTTATAGTGGGTGACTAATGAAAATCCTGCTTTTATACTAATGTCCTATTCTCTATCTATAACACACAATTATCTTATTTTCATTTACACTGGCTATTTAACATCATTGTTATTCATTTCACTCCAACCCATTTTCTTAAAATGCAGTCATAGAGCTGTTCTCTATAGACCACAAGGGGGCATGTAAAAAGTATTTGGCACCACCATTTTGAAAGATTTGTGGGAAATATATATATATATATATATTAATAAAATGTATTTATCTGTGAAATAGTATGTGAGGAGCAATGTGCAGAAATATGCCATGTGTACATATTTAATGAATGCAGTTACCATAGAAACTTGTCAAATTGTGCAAAACCGTTCAGTGGCCACAACACAACAGCAGTGTGGTCACATATTTCAGTCCATTGAGTCAATTTTTATTTATTTATATATGTATACACACTATTACTAATGTAAAACAACCTAATTTACTCAACTCATCAGAATTTGAAATATCATGTTCAGAAAGTGATTCCACAAGGCTTTTCACACTGCATTCAGTCACACTATTATCATGTGTGAGTTTTGTTGATAAATTTAGTCTTAACCTCATTCTCAGCATATTAACTTCAATCATTGCTATCATTTCCTATACATAAAATCCACAGCTCCAATTTATTTAAATTGTTCACATTTAGCAGATTGATCAGTAATTTGTCCACAGTCCTTTCTTTGTGTTTTTGGTGCTTTGAAATCCAAAACAAAATGTATAAAATAAACCCAGTGTATTATAAGTTACAATGTTGGGTGAGAAGTGAAACCCTTGAATGTGTCAATATCAGAATTACAACTTTATTATTATTAACTCATTTCACTGTAAAAGTTTAATTCGTTCACATTTATTAGAAGGTTTTTCATCTGCACAACAAAGGAGTGAAAATGAGCACAGAAACCTGATTTTCCTACAGCAATTTTGTTCCTGCATTTTCTGAGGGGAAGTCTGCAGAATGGATATGATCAACTTCTATTACATAGAAGATCCTGGCAGCTTGGAAGAATTTCATACCTGATCTGTAAAATCAAAAGCTGTGTTCAGCCTAATTATTGTTCATAATTTTATGTTCTGCTGGCACGAAGAAGACTTTCCCAAACTCGATTTTCATACTAGACGTTACGTTGACCTGCGGTTAAGCCACAAAACCCTTTTAGCTTCCACCAAAGCACTCACCTGACATTTAAGTACATTGTGCCCTGCTGCTATTTACAATAAATGTAGCCATTCAGAAATGTACGTCCAAACACACCCAGTAAAGCCGTCAGCACATGATGGAGCTAAGACTGAAGGAGGTGAATAACTAATAACTGGCTAATAACTGAAGTCTTGCTGACATGCTGGTGGAATGAGGAGTGTCCTGAAATGGGGGTCTTATAGCTGTACATCTGCCCTGATCTAAAGTAGGCATAGCACATGGTCTTCATTACTCAGAGACTATCAGTGTCATACAGTGTACAGTCAGTTCATGAGACAAGATCCTGGTGTTGGTGAGTTACACCTCAATATAAGTAGACAAAACTAGATTTTTAGTGGTGATTTTAGACTATGCCCATCTGCAAGTCTGTATGATATTCTGGTCTGAAGAAATAGCTTCAGTGTAAAGGCCCATTCACACCAAGAACGATAACCGAAATATGTCCCCCAACTCTATATATATATTTATAAATATGACACATCGGACATTTTTCTTACAGAATATTTCAACAGAATAACATGGAGAACCAGATCTAAATGTTGTTGATATATTAAAAACAGGACGCATAAAAGGCAAAATATTCCATGTTTTCCCCCTATTCCAATTCTCTATGTAATATTTATCAGACAATAGAACCAAATAAACCTTTTAAATGACTATGAAATCAGTTTAATTCCTTGTGAGAAATGTACAGTCTGTCATATTAGGTGAATATAGAGTTGGGGAAAATAAAACCATATAAACAAAAGCTTATGCTTTCATATGTGTATTCAAATGCACTTTAAATCTTCTTTCACAGTTTGATGAACATCATTGTGGCATTACTGAACATCAATGTGACAACTTCCTATTGATAGTAAGTCAAAAATTGGATTTATTTATGTCATTATCTTCTTTTTAGGATTGTGAATAAGGCAGAGACATGCCCCTCCACACAAAAAGTATGAAGTTTATGCCTTTTTATAATTTTGTCCACCTTTTAATCACTGGGCATCACAGGAACTGCACTTTGCTGATTCGAATCTTACCTCACATAGGTCTTTCAAGGTTTACTGGAGAGGGGAGGAATACAAAGCCCATCAACTAGTCACGGGGGTACCTGAAGGGTCAGTGCTAGGACCCCTACTCTTCTCATATATTCTTATACATTACTAGGATCCTATATTACACAGGCACGTGGATTCTCCTACTATTGCTATGTGAAGGCTGTGAAGAAACACAACTTTACTTTTCATCTTAGGTAGACGATCTGATGGTAGCTGCACTGATCTTGCATTGTCTGGCGGACATCTCAGCAAAGAATATCACCTGCAACTCAATCTAGCAAAGAATCTCTTGTCAGCCACTCCTACGATTCAGCATCATTTCACCATCCATCTAGGCTCATCAATAATTCCATCCTGTTTAGACTAAAATCTTTTGGTAATCTTTGATGACCAGCAGACATTCAGAGACCACATTGCAAAGACAGCACCATCATGCAGGTTTGCACTGCACAACACCAGGAAGATCAGGCCCTTCCTAATAGAGCATGCCAAACCCTGTCCTGTCCAGACCCTTGTCATTTCTAGACTGGATTGCAATTGTCTTCTGGCTGGACTTCCAACATGCGCAATCTTCCTAACCCTATATCCGGACAGCTGAATCCCTGACAATATTCAAGAAATCATCTCTTCCATGAGCACTAATCCTGCTGACAGTCTATTCTGATCAATGTTTAAATTAGTGTTTTTTTTTTTTTTTTGCACCTCCTTACGTTTGGTTTCTTGTTGTATTCCTATTTGTAAGTTGCTTTGGATAAAAGCATCTGCTAAATGAATAAGTGTAAACATAAAATGTAAAAGTTCTGAATTCAATAACTCATTAACAAACAGCAGATGTTTATTCATCAAATTGAATGTTATTCAATTCAGCTATTGGATATTTTTCCTTTTTCTAATATTTTAGGTTGTTTTACAGTAAATAACTGTTTTAAACCTGTTTTTATGACTTTTAGTTAAAAACACCTCAACTATGTTTTATCTATTGTCTATATATATAGGGGGAACAAAATTGGAAGCATTTCGACATCATTTATTTTTCAATTAAATTTTCTAGTTTGAGTTGGACAAGCATAAAATCTATTTATAAATGTATCTATTTCATTTAAGCTGTATTTGATCAAATTAAGTTGAACCATCTTACATTTCATTGCATGAATCTGGGGGATAGATACCTGCAATTCTAGTACAAAGTATTTTGAGTACAAAAACACTGTTATCGCTCATAACTTCTGGAGAAATAGCGCAGACAGCGAACAAGGATGAAATGTTCTAGTTCGCATGTGTCGAGTGCCTGTTCGTGCTATCGCTACGAATGGAGTATAGTTTGAAAGGCTATGCGTTTCATATAGCATACGCTATTTGTGTCGTAAAGTTGATACTTTGGGCTTAAGGTGACATGCTAACCAATGGAACCTCATATGTAAGTGACTGTTTTGAAATGCTACACATGAGTAGCAACTTGTTAGCGTGTTGCTGAGCTAATGATACTGGATAGTAATGAGCACAAACATACATAGCACACACAATTTTGGGGTAAAACAGTCCATTTAATTAGATTGATATTTTTAGCATTGAATGAGATATATTTATAATCAACATTTCTTTTGACTTAATCTTGGATGATACACATGATGCTGCCTAGAAACTGTCTTAGAAGCAGCATAATTGTTCTGTCTGTTTTTTGGAACAGTCTTTGTTTAAGGAATTAATCTATGATGCACTACAATGCTGTCTAGATGGGCAGATCACTAGGTTTTAGATGCTTTTGGAGAATGAATACTTCATCAACAGATTTGACAAAATAAGTATTTATCCATGAACAGGTGACAATTTAAAATATGTTGCAATTACGATTATTTCCTGAATTATTACAATGCAATATTTTGGTTTGGTGCACATAATAATGTCTGCAGAAGTTGGGTTGTTATAACAAAGTGGTATAAAAAAGTAATGAATCAGAAATGGATGAAATTGTGTAATTACATTTGCAAACTCAGTGATTGGTTAGAAAGGTTTAGTGTTGCCTTTTTACCCATACATGATGTCTACCAGCCAACTGTCCTTACTGTCTCAAATTCATATCTAAAATGGGAGTTTTGTAGCATTCAGTCCAAGTTTTGTCGCTTTCAGTCCAAGTAGCAGCAAATTTTACTGCTACTAGGGAAACGGACCAAATAATATTGATGACATATTTGTCAGGTCAAATGCTCTCCAATGTCCTCCTCCTAATACCTGCCAACTGACTAGCAATATGAAGTAGCAAATCATGCACTAACATAAGCTAAAAGCTATTGGATAAGGACAAGTCTTTTGTCCAGCTCCAACAACCTGCTTCAATAAGAAATGTCAACACAGGAAAGAAAACCATGTTGTCAAGCCAATTTATGGGATCTTTAAATCTGTAAGTGGACGGACAGTGTCGATTGTAATCACTAGATGTGTTTTTAAATGGTAATGGTATCACAGTAATAATGATTAAAGGGAAACGAACAAGCCAAATAAACCATAATAGCTCCAGATGATGGGAAGTACAATGAAACATACAGCTCAAACTAGAATGTAAAAAATGTAATCCACACGTTATCCACAAGATTGCTGCAAACTTCAGAACAGGGGTGAATTTCAACAATATGAAGCAGGGCCTGTCCATGCAAGCCTAAATATACTACACCTTTGAATGGCTTGTACCATCAACCTCAGACAGCAACAACAAGGTAAGTGCAGCGGTCCAGGCCCTGAGGCAGTGACCATGATGCGACACATTAGTGAAAGCCGAGGTGAGCAACGACCGACTGATACACAGGTGAGCAATTACAGGTGGATTGTGGAAGTCAGCAGTTGCAGCTCTTTTCTCGCTCCGCCTCCTCCTCGGCTGGATAAAGAACTTTAGCGGTGAGGCCACTCTTGACCCCATCCCAGCCGTCACGGGTGGAGATCTCACCCATCTTCATCAGCTCATAGATGTCCCGTGTGAGCAGCTCGAAAGCACGTTCCACATTGCTGTTGCACTTGGCTGAAGTTTCCACGTAGCGGATGCCGAGTTCGGCCGCCAGCTGCTCCGCCTCGTCCCGCGTCACCTTGCGGTCGCGGCTCAGGTCGCTCTTGTGGCCGATCAGGATGTAGACCATGTGATGAGGCAGGATGTGCTCGCTGACTTCTCGGTGCCATTCACGCACATGATCGAAGGTCTTCCTGTTCGTCAGGTCAAATACTAAGAGCCCACCAACAGAGTTGCGATAGTAGGAAGTAGTGATGGACCTGAGGGGAAAAAGAAGATAATATTTTCAAGTCTCTTATGATGACATGGATGCACCGAATAATTCCAAGATTCTTTGTTAAGTTAAGCTCAATCGAAAAAATAAGCACGAAGCTCCATCCTTACATCAAACTATCAGTGGGGCAGAAAAAACGTACAATTGAAATCATAAAAATTCATAAAAATTAGCCACCACCTATATATATTCACGTCAAAACATAAAATAGTTACAAATTGCAAATTGCAGTGAGATTGTGTTAGAAATGTGAAGCTCTTGAAGAATTTTATAAAATCACTTACATAAAATCTTCTGGCATACTGGTTTAATATATATATATATATATATTTTTTTTTTTACAGTTGTTGTAGAACCTACACAATTATTTGAATACCTAATTTGTTTCCTTGCTCATTTACATCTGAAACCAGAAACCAGAAACCATTGAGGCTTCAGTTGTGTTTAATTATTAATTGTGTAATTTAACTTAGCTACCTAGCAGACATCTCAGTGTAATGATATTGAAGGATGGATTTTGCAAGATGTAATTTAAAAAGTAATTTATAAGATGCATCAAAGTTATATTTATGAGAATAAACTCATATTGGAATAATCTATTACACAAACATACGTTCATATCAGGACTAGTATACAGCATAAAACTGCAAAAGGATGTCCACAGGGCACTGATGCTATAGAAATGTATGCATTCCTTATTTCTTTGACCTTATTTAATTTGTCTATTTCACATTTCACAGTGTGGCAATAGCACTGGCACGCATTCAAGCAGTGTGACTTTCTATATACATTTTTGCATCTGCAGTTGCTTGTTTCTAGGTGGCTGGTCATTAATCCATACTAAAATCATTGCAAATATACATTTAATGCCAATAGATCATATATCTGAAAGGATGTTGAGCAGAGAACCTAAGTGTCCATTTGTGCTTACTAGTGTGCATGATAGGCCTATATGTGGAAAAATCAAGTGGGAGTCTGATTTGAATACATTTATAAAAACAAGAGAGGCTTTTGTGGTGGTTGATTGTTACATTTCATGAATGGTCCTTTAAAGCATTGAGGGTGGATGTTTGTGCTTCCTGAAGGCAAGCGGTGCTTCAAAAATTGGGTAAGCTGATCAGAGACATCAGGATCTGAGCCCAGTGACAGTACTAAACCAAACACGCTCATTACTGAATACAAACAGGTGAGGCATATGACACTTGAACAAATCAATGAGATGAGCCAGCTTAACTCATTCATTGGTAGGCCTGTGAATGTGAACCCATCAGGTAAATGATATAATAGGCATGCACATAAAAGCAGAATCATAGGCTATGATATAAAGGGCTAACCTAGAACATAACCCTGCAAGATTACACAACCAACGACATCGCAAAAGCATGCATGGAGGCTACTTGCCGTCATTCTGTGAGATAAAATCATAGTGATGTAGGCTTCACATTCAATCCATATCATGGAGACATAGCCAGCAGACGGAACATATAATAATAATAATAATAATAATAATTATTATTATTATTATGAATAGAGCACTAACCTGAATCTTTCTTGTCCGGCTGTATCCCACAGCTGTAGTTTGATTTTAACCCCTGGTTCGATGTCTATTGAACGGGCGTAGAAATCCACACCAACCGTAGGGTCCGCTACATCGCTGTAAATGCCATCCGTGAACCTCTTAAGCAAAGATGATTTGCCCACCGTCGAGTCCCCCAGCAAAATGATCCTGAACTGGTATTGCCATAAAATATCCATGGCATAGTGAGTCGAGAGCTCCAGGCAGCCACAGGCTCAAAGACAAAGCAGGAGCGCTAACGGTGTTTACATTGAGTGTATGGAGCGGAGCGGCGGGGGCGGTGAGGTGGATGTGCTGCAGTCATGTGATGCACTCATTCTCACATCTCAATTCCAACTAATGTGTAACTATACAGCAAATGACCTGAATTACTTTCATTTGAGGACTGGAGGAAGCGAAACCTATTTTGCGACATAAGCATTTTCTTACACATTATATCATATAAGCAGGACTAGCTGTAGCCTATTGCCTACGCTTGGATTTAGGATAAGTTTATATAATATTCGTGAATATTTATGTAGGCTACTTATAAACCAATAAGCCACGAAAAACAGTAGGCTACGATAAAATTATTTCACCACGAGTAAACAGAAGCGGAGTGAAGGGGGTAAAGTCCCTGTAACTCAAGACCTTGTGGTTTATTGCTTGTATAAAATATCAATATATTATGATAAAAACACCAGTATTTAATAATTAATTGTATATATTTAATAATACTCGGATTAAACAATTCATCCCAATGAAATAGCAAGGATATAAATAATTTTCATTAAAACATTATTTTATTAAGGATATTCAACCTTTGGTTAAATAGCCCACTTGCATATTTTTTTAATGCATTATTTATAGAAGATTACTGGACCTGTGATTTTGTATCGGTCCAAGCGGAGGGTGTAGTGGGCTATAGGCTCTGTCCATGGTGCTGAAATAGACGTGACACTGGAGCAGCCGGGGATTCATCAAACAATTCAACAAGCACACCCCCCAAAATATGCTTTTTAATAGCCTGTAATAAGAAAAAAATTAAAAGAATTAAAAAGAAAGAAAAGAAGATAAGAAGATCTTAATCATCTGATCGGTATCTCACTAACCAATCCTGATCGCAGAATTCTCCCGCTATGAATTCCTGTATGACACATTATGTAAACAGATGGAATTAGTAGTTTAGATCAACACACACACACACACACACACACACACACACACACACACACACACACACACACACACACACACACACACACACACACACACACACACATATATATATATATATATATATATATATATATAATTATTATTATTATTTTATTATTTTACTGCATATTTGAGCTAAGCTCATAATATGCAGTCGTTGTGTAAAAGCAAGGCCTTAAAACACGGTTTTAACAACATGATAATTACTTTATTGCTTACTTTTATATACATTTATTTTTCAGTAAAAATATGTTTCGTAATGAAAACATTCAGTTGATTAAATAAAAGAGAGACAGTCGGAGAGGAAATCCCATAACTCATTTTATACAATCAGAAATACAAATCCCATCAACCTTTGCGACCAAGCCACCTCATTTAACCAATCAGCGATGAGCCCATTCAACCAATCAGAGTTAGGTTTCGCTGTATAAAAGTTCGGGTCACATTCTTAACTTCCTCTTTCGAACTGCTTTCTCAAAGAATGAAGGTGAGTTTTCTTCAACTATGTAACGTAGTAGCCTATATTCCAGTAGCTAGTTTTCAAATATAAATCGTTTGGTTGTTACAGCAATACTTTCTTTGTGAGTTCATCGTAGCATATTTTGGCGTTTAGAAGTAATCAGGGTGTAACGTTAGTGCGTAACAGCGCGGTTAGGTTGTTTCAAATTAAGTAGCTTTACAATTTCGCGTTAATAAAGGTAAATTATTTGTAGTCTCTGTTTTGAAAGTAACATTTTGGTTTTGTGGATCAGTGCAACATTACGTTACTTGCAGAGTAGCTTGCAAATCGGCGCCATTTTAGGCTACCGTCATATTTACTTTTAACAGCAGCTTACCATTTTACGTATGTTACACGTTACTATTTCTAGATCCATAGTTTGCTTGATAAATATGTGGGTATTTATTGTATGTTCGTGCAGGTCATACTGACTTATTTTATGCTTTTTTTTTCAGGTGCTTGCTAAGAGTGGAGTGTCGGTTCACCACGAGGTTCCACCGTAATCACTACTGCAGAGGTATTGATTCGAGTTTAATATGGTAACGTTATATATTGTTGTACGCTACGTTAACTTATTTAGCGGTTAACGAATACTAATTAGATTAAACTTGTAGCTGAAAAATTGGCTCTTGCATATTAAAATTTGGTGATTTAATGAAGTCGCTATTCACGGCCCTGATCGAAGCCGTTCCTGTTCATCTATAGCAGGCGCGGTCAAACAGGAGCCGATAGCAAAACTTTTACCGACGGTCGCTGAACAGTTAACCTGTAGCTGTCCCAGCAACATTAAGGAAAAGGACAACCCTTACGAAAATCAACCATGGTTTTACTACAAAAAATATGGTTATTATAGTTAAACCATGGTAACCACAAATTAACCATGGCTTTATTACACGAATAACAGTTAGTTTAATGGTATTTGTAGTAACTGGTTCTACAACGGTTAATACCCCCCACCCAAGTTATTTTGTGTTTTCGTGGATGCCCTATTTTACATAGCCCTTCCTAACAGTTACTTTTTTGTTCATGCAGGTTGGGTGGTGCAAAATAAGACCATGTTCTCGGATGGATGAAGTGTCCTGCCATCATGCTCTTTGAGATGGGCTGAGTGAGCCTTCTGTAAAAGGTTTGTTTCTGTTTTAGGCTTTCTGTTCATGTTGGCTATGACGACAAACTTGCCCTCTCTGAGAGAACAGCTCTATTATGAGAATCAAATAAACATTCTGAGCCAGCTTTAACTGTTCTAATAGCTCAGCGTTATAATCTAGTCCTCGTTTGGCTTTAACGTTGTGTTTTGTCATCAGAAGGTCCATTGCTGCCTGCAAGATGCCCGTTGTGGGTCCGTGCGCTGGTAAGTTCATTGTCATTAATGTCTTTCTGCACGTTTTCTGATAATCGGTGCTCTTTGTGCACCCGGTTGTTCAAATTACGTGCTAAATTAATGGGGAGACTTTGACCACCTGTCTGCTAGTGTCTGTGTAGGTCACTCTACTGTCCAACATTCAGCATTAGCTGCTGAAGTTTTCTTGCATTGATTTGTGGTTTGTTAATGGTGCTTTTGTTTTCCCTCAAAGATGCTGATTACCTGTGGTAACGGTGGTGCAAGTGCAGGTATGCTGCTATTGGATTTTGGTGTAATTGATTCCTGATCAATGATGATCACACTTTCTATGGTGACTGTTGGATGAAACTTACGGATATGGGTCTGAGATCAGTGCTTGTGAGAACTTTTTCTCTTTGGTGTGTGTTTATAGCTCATTGTATTACCTGCTGCTCTCTTTAGGTGCTCTCAAGCTTTTGACCAGTTGGTGGAAGTTCAAGTGTTTACATGGGTGGTCCAAGTCAAACCTAACCTTGAGTGCGAGTGCAGGTATGTTGCTATTGCTTTTGATGGTGTAATTGATTCCTGATCAATGATGATCACTTTTTGATGGTGACTGCTGGATGAAACTACGGAAATGGGTCTGAGATCAGTGCTTGTGAAAACTGTCTCTTTGGTGTATGTTATAGCTAATTGTTTTGCATGTTTCTCTTTAGGTGCTCAAGCTTTTGACCAGCAGGAGGAAGTTCAAGTTTTTACATTGGTGGTGCAAGTCCAACTTAATCTGAATGTAAATTGTATAAGACTTCTGTTTTCTACATTTGTGGCTTTGACTTGTTTTTAATAAACTAAAGCACTTGGTGCAATATTGGACAATCTTGGCTTTTGCTAAATCTGTTTCTCAGTAAGTGTGAGTGGTGTACTGAGCGAACAATTGTGTATAAAGACATCTAATAGCCACCCAAACAAAGCCCCAGACATCTAGGCTGCAAGTGAATTTAAAGGACTAGTTACTTCAGAATTAATTTCCTGATTTGACTGAACCCCACATCAAGTTCTGTCTTTGTTCAAAGAAATTAGTTTTAAGTTTTGGGATTTCTCCATGTAGTTGACTTAAATGATTTGAAAGGCTAAGTTGCTGCTTCAAAGGGCTCTACAGGATTCCAGCTGAGGAATAAGGGTATCTACCTAAACAAAAGCACTAATATACTAACCACAAATGCAGGCAATGTGCAGAAAGGTCTAGGTTAGCTTTTGACTTGGTCTTTGCACATTTTCCTTAACTGGGTCGGTACTTCTGCCTGTGACATTTCAACTTGCATGTATCATTTGAAGCTGTACTGAAATTGCAAATTGGACTTTCAAACTGTTGAAGTCCACTATATGGAGAAAAAGCTGATTTTTTTTTTTAAACTGAAGGACATGAAGTTTCTTGGATGTGGGGAGTAAATTATCAGAATTTTAATTCTGAAGTGATCTAATCCTATAATAGACATCTAAAAATAACCCAAGTATAGACTAGTCATCAATTAGATTTCAAGGTGGCTGGTTTCATTTATTTGATGTTATCACATTTGACTTTGCTTACACCAAGTTATTTTGGCTAAAACAATTCAAGGTTATTTTTGGTTAGAAGCATGTTACTCCTAGTCAAACTATTGAATATGTTAACCTAGACAATGAAATGAATGCCTGCCTTTTTACACTGGCAAAACATTACATATCCTGTTATTGAAACTTGACAAACGTATAACCGTGTCACTTAACTATACATATTGAAAAGTTTTTTTTTTAATATATATAAATGAAATGTTTATCTAATAACAGCTGCCCAAAGAAAGTCATTGAATTGGCATGATTACATACAAAACAAGGAAAAAAGGACAGCTTAAACAAAACAGCTGATCATGTATCCTCAGTCCATTCCATTGACTTAAAACTGGACAATTTAAAACCCATTTCACATGGGACACATCGCACACATTTTATTTCTCAAAAAGTAGGCCTAGCAATCATGCCGTTTACAGATAAGATATACCATGTTATATTAACAGTAATGGTTTCATTCCTGAGCAATTGAACATAGTTTAAAATCTGCAACCTCTGAGTCTGGAGAACTGCTGTCACTTCGGTCACTGTATGTGTCTCTGTGAACAGAAAACGACTATAATTTAGTATCATGCAAAGCTTGTCAAATAGCCGCTGTTATAATAGATAATGATCTACAGCTTCAAGATGGTTTGTATGAGGTCTCTTTTCAAGAGACAGAACCAGCTTTTAATTGACAAATTTTGGGATGACATTGGGATAAATTTAGTTGCTTAGGGAACGTCATACCGTGGCGACAACCGACAACCTTTCTGGAGATATCCTGGAAGCCTCCCCGCAGCGGCCAACAGTAGGCCAAAGTATGGTGGAGATGGTTTTATCGGTCTGGATGTGAATTCTGGGTGATACTGGACACCAACAAAATACGGGTGATCTGAAAAAAAGTGTCAAATTGATCAATTCTGTGGACAAAAATATTTTTGCCCACAAATACCTTGGTCCAAAGTGGGCCAGCTCGGGCTTGAGGAGTGGTTACGAACAAAGGCAGTTTATCAGTCTGGAGACAGGAGCCCCGTGGATGATTCCATATACCAGCATTAAAGACTTTTAAAATAATTTTAGCTCAAAACTAACTTTCAGACAGCAGCGAGTGTTTGAAAAAAAACGTATAAGGCAATATTTGCGATGCAAAAGACTGTGCGCTAACCATTACCATAGTAAACATGGTAAATATGACCACTTGAAAAAAATCTGACAAATCATATAGGCTATCACAATCGTGTATTTATTTGATCTGTCAGTACGTCTCGTCTCTATAGGCGGATCTTTTGTGACGTCATTGTTTATGTTTGTCGCGTTGCATCATGGGAATCGTGTGGCAGGAAACACCGCTAGATACCTCTAGATACCTGTAATTTGATTGTTTTGCACGTTTGGAGGAGGATTTAGAGAAGAGGATGGTTCACTCTTGCTGTGTGGTCGAGTACGGCTCGTTGGGGGCCTGATAAAAAGTTTTTTCGAATTCCCTCCGAAAAGGATCGCCAAAAACAAAAGAAATGGTTGCGTGCAATTAGGCGATTGAACCTGGATGCTCCAAAGAAAGCCTGGATTCCTGCAGCTATCGTTACTGATCGAGTTTGTGAGGCTCATTTTGTTCATGGTAGGCCTAAGTCTTAGTGACTATGTATTTATAGAAGATTGAATAAAAAAATAAATAAAACTGAGTCAAATCAACCGAGTCATATGTTTTCGCGTTCTGATTCAGGTGTCCCAAACCGCGATCCACAGCACCCAGACTATGTTCCTCACATCAAAATGGGCTATTCTGGATCGCAAAACTTAAAAGCAAAAGAAAAGGCTGTTCTAACCTCTGCTTTTAGCACGATCACTGCTTTCTGTTTGGCAGAAAAGATCGGCCCAACTTTTCGAAAAAACAAAATAATCATAGGCCTCCAGACTTTTGAAAGCCTTTAATCTTTCATGAGTGAAGGGTCCAGGGGTTTCTATTAAATAAGAATAAATGTCTCCCCAGCAGATTGGTGGCCAAGACACGGGCAAGTCGGACCAACGTTTTTTTGTCATCCCAGATCTCATATGGGCTTTGAATAACTTCGATTTTGTCACCAATACAAATTTTGAGCTTCTCTCCAAACCTCCTCCGGTCTTCAGATGTTAAAGTGCTTATATATTGTGGATTTCGCCCGCTAACTCTCTTGAAAATGTCTTTACTGCCCGCAATACTGTTTGTTTTGTTGCCACACAACCACTCGCGCATGCGTACAAAGATGTCAACAAAGATCCTCCTATACCAGACTGATATCCATATTTAGCTCTGCATGTCATAAAGCAACTCCGGGAGCGTATTTTTGGTGGCATATTCCTTCTAAATGTGATGTAAACATACTGTGCTGGGACTACAAATAGCTAAAAATAAGCAGACGCGACTGAATAAGTATGCGTGTCCTCTTTCTTTTGTGAAATAATGGTAAACCACTTTATTGCTGTGACTAATGCGCAATCTTAACACAAATTAATTCATTACGATCAATGCATCTCTTTTTATTGTAAACGTGGTAAAACATTGATTGTTTTGGTTTTAAATCCTTAAGTAAACAACAAAAATGGCCCGACGGTGGAAACGCAGTTTTGTTTTTGCCCGGCCCGTTGAAAGCCCTGGCTCGCAATGGCCCGACGGTGGAAACGCAGTTTTGTTTTGGTCTCGGTGCTACGGGTCCGAGGCTATTAGTCCAGCCCGGCCCGTTGAAAGCCCTGGCTCGCAATGGTCCGACAGTGGAAAAGCAGATAATGTTAATAAGGTTGTTCATACTTTCAGTTTAATTCTAATTGTTCTTTTAGTTTCGAACAAAAAAGAAAATGATAGTCCTGGTTCGCATTAAATTCACACTGCCATTTTAAAACACCAAACCTAATAATACAAAACAAAACATTTCAAATCATCTTGGTATATTTGAGAATTTGTTTTGTGTTCTTTTACACACCATCCAGCTCTATGACCTCCATTCTCTCTCCCTCCACATCCTGACCCACAAAATGGAAGCCGTTGTCCTCAAAATGCTGCTTCAGCTCTGGGTTCACCTGCTCAGACAGAAGGAATAATACTGGGCTCATGCATGCTACTACACCTAAGGCTATTACAAATCATTTGTACCTTTATTGGGTATGTTAGAATCTGATCCGTACCCTAAACATTGCAATCCGGTTTACGTTTACATGTGCATTACAATATTTCTGAACAAAACTTAAGCGCATACACAATGTTAAGTTGACACCTTCAGAACTGGAGAAAGCCGTTGGCGATGATAATGTCACCGGACCTACATTGATTATAATTGCTGTTTTTACCTTGAAATATTTAAAAAGAAAGCTGACGTGTCAGAAAAGCTTTTTTTTTGCAAACATTCAATTTCATTCACTGACCAGTTTGTAAGACATGAGATGTAAATGAACATGTTTAAATGTATGTTAACAAACATCATGTCAATGAGCCTGGAAAATCAAGCATTTACATGCTTTTTTTCCTGTCGATAGGATAATTTCAGGTTTACATCACCCCTTTTAAATCAGATTGAGCTCAGTTGGACTGATTGAGGTGTTCAGCCTTTCAGTGTGATTGAGCTACTGATGGAGAAAAGGCTGTTATATAGCAAGCAAAATGCCCCATGGGAACTAAGAGACGATGCAAACCCATCAGATGATAAACTGAAACTGACTCAATTTTGAACTGATTCACAGAAATAAACCGACTTGCCATATCTAACAACATATTTGAAGCAGAAGAGAAAAAAAGAAAAAGAAAAAAAAAATCAGTCTTAATGTACGAAAGGAAGGAAGGACTGTGAAATTGTCAAACAGTCAAATAAAAAGCACAAAAAGAGTGCTTAATTTATAGCACAAGCAAAATCATGACAGATTCAGTGTGAATACTCCCATAGTCCTATATTCACTATTACAGTGTACAACCACCTATATTTTTTATTTTTTTTATTTACGTACCTCAAAGCGATGTCTGTGTCTTTCCTCTACATAATCTACGTCTCCATAAAGTTTTCCTGTGAGAGATAAATCATGCATTTAAACTAGTTCTCTATTAATTCATCAATATGTCATTACAGTTAGTGAAATGCACTTACTAAGTATGCTGTTTTTGGTTTTGAAAATAGTTCGCCGTTTCCCCAACCGCATAGTTCCACCCATTTGCCCTGGATTGTGCTCTGGCATGTCAATAACCTGTGAGATGACCAATTAAAAACATTAAAGAGTTATATCTGTTCTACTGTTTCTAATCCAAAACGAACCCGAAATCCACATTTACTCACAACAGGATGTTTTGTTTCTGGGTCAAATTCCGTGGAGTTAGCATCTAGGTAAAACAGAAGCGTCACACATTAGTCAACATGGCTTAGTAAATGGAGTCATGAGTACAACATTCTTTTGTGAAGGAAGAACTTACCTGTCCAATCCAACATGTTCCTAGCAAATTCACACACAGCTAGCTGCATCCCCAAACACACACCTGAAAGATGAATAGTACACATGGGTTACATTCACAGCCGCTCCAGGACATTGGAGTTAAAATTCATTTTTAAAGAAGCCCCACCCAGAAAAGGCTTCTTCTGTTTCCTGGCCCAGTTGATGGCTTGAATCTTGCCCTCTGTCCCTCGTACTCCAAACCCCCCCGGAACTAAAATACCACTGATGGCATGAGAGACAACAGCAATAATATTAACGAAACTACATCAGGATAACTAGGGAAAATCAAGTTCTTTAACCGTGTTAACGTCATCTTACTAAGCAGAATAGATGTGATTGATGTTAAAATGTGTAAAATCAGCCATGTAAATGCAGTCATTGTATTTGGAAGCATTACTCACTCCGCACTGCAGAGTTTCTGCCAGGCCTCATGGTACTTCACCGGCTCTTCCTGTAATGTACTGGGCTCCAAATCTGCAGAGTCAACATACTAGAGAAAGCAGCAAGAAGAAGAGAAAGATGTATTGATTCAATTGTATATTCAGAATTTAAAGAAACTGTTCTTTAAAAGGTTGAATTAGTAGTTACCCGTGTGCTAAAACAATTGCAATAAGCCAGGTTTCACCCACCTTAACCTCTAGTTTGTGGCTGATGGCGAGAGCGGAGTGCTCCAAGGCTTTGATCACAGAGGCATACGAGTCTGAGAACTTGGTGTACTTCCCCACCAGAGCAATGGAGCAATGCTCTAATAGCCTGTCCGATCTACCATACAAACACAATGCAGACAACATTAAAATAAGCCTTTGTTGGTCTTTTTTGCCCTCATCATGATATGAAAGAGATCGCAAAAGAGGATAATCTTAGCCTACATGATCCATGATGGCGCAATATCAATTTATAAACTGATCCTGAATCAGTTTTAAATGTGTTCTAACCTGTCTGACATCTCTTTCCACTGTGCAAGCATCTTCCTGGGTCTGGTTTCAATGGGCAGGTCTAGTCTGCGGCAAAAGTAACCCACAACACCCTGGTTTTCTAAGAGCAACGGCACTCTATAGATGGACGATACATCATGTACGCAGATCACCTATAGAGAAGACCAACTGAGATTATTGGGTTTCATTCACTAAGCTTACATACTCACAACCTAATGCATGAAATTTGCACAACAAATCATGATTACTCAATAACTTTCGTACTTAAATAAACGGGAATGCATCACCACATGTTGTTTAGGAGGGTTTCAAGAAAAATCCTCCTCACTCCTCCAAAAATAAACTCCAGCATATTCAAGTGTCAGACATGACTGGAACTTCAAAAGGGACCGGATTCTATGGTCAGATGAAACAAAAAAGGGCTTTTTGGCAGCAAACCCACCAGATGTGTTTGGTGCAAACAGGGATAAAAGTACCCCATGCCTACAGTTAAATATACTGCTGGATCTTTTATGTTGTGGGCCTATTTTTTTTGCTGGAGGTCCTGGACATCTTGTTCAGACACATGGTATTATGGATTCTAGCAAATACCAACAGATAAAAAAAAAATCAAAACCTGACTGCCTCTGCTAGAAATCTAAAAATGGGCCATGGTTGGATCTTCCATCAGGATAACAGTCCAAAAACATCAAAATCAACACAAAAATGGGTAACTGAGCACAAAATGAAGCTTCTGCCATGACCGTCCCAGTCCCCTAAACTGAACCCTAGGCTATAGAAAATGAGTGGGCTGAACTGAAGAGAAGCACCAACATGAACTTGTGAATCTGAAGGATTCAATGAAAGGTTAGATTTTTGCGAATTTTTTGAATGAAAGATCAAAAGGATAAACAGTGCAGATTTATTTTTGATCATATTTACCAGGGGTGCCATTAATTCTGACCACAACTGTATATGGACATGTTTTGGGTGTGTTTTATCCAAATTACTAACCTCGAGCGCATGGTTCGTATACTACAAACTTGTTAACATTAGAACGAGGTTAAGAACCAATTCATGTGTATACGCACATGTTAAATAGGCAGGAATTTTCTTGAGCAGTTCTCCTGTACCTATAAATTAAATTATTAATGTATGAGACTCATTGCCCTTGAGACATATTTTAAATCGGCTTCAACAAAAAGCAGCGTTTTACACGTTTTTCAACATCTTGATAATCATGTTTAATAAACTGTTATCGTGGTTTTCAGTTCTGATCCAGTCGTGATCCAGACTAACCTGTTCAGGTTCCACATGACAGAACATGGATATCTTCTCTTTAACAGAGTTTTCAAGTGGAGTGGAGCATCGGCACATTATCTGCAACAGCAAAAATAAAAGAACACTCAAAACTCTCAGAGAAGATCGCTCTAAATGCATTCATTGTAGATTTCAAGCTAGTGACAATTTTGAACATACGCGTGCTCCATGAAACTTGACTCACCAGGTCAGGTGACAGTCCAAGTCCTCTGAGCTCTCTCACACTGTTCTGAGTGGGTTTGGTCTTCTGCTCTCCTGTAGCGCTGGGCTGGACATCACGATCGAGACACTATGTCATTCACATTTCCAGGGTATGCGTACATGTAATGTGACATGGTCTATAATGCACTGTTCTGTGCACGCTGACGTGAATGCGCACAACTCCTCACCTGTGGTACCAGACTGACGTGAATATTACAGAAATTCTCTCTCTTCACTTTAAACTGGAACTGTCTGAAGGCCTCGATGAAAGGCATGCTCTCTATGTCTCCGACTGTACCCCCCAACTGAAAAAGATGTACAAAACAGTCATCAGAAACCTGTTAAAACTTATTATATTTTAGGGCTGTTACTAATGATTATTTTGGTAAACGAGTAAACAGTGGATTATTTTGACAAGTAATCAGATATTTTTTGTTGTAATAAAAAAAAAATTGACCAAAAAAAAACATAATAACAATGAGCCAATAATATTTGGT
Organism: Leuciscus leuciscus; assembly: GCF_965113295.1. Lineage (NCBI taxonomy): Eukaryota > Metazoa > Chordata > Actinopteri > Cypriniformes > Leuciscidae > Leuciscus > Leuciscus leuciscus. Next base: position 19,277,596 of record NC_138736.1, on the reverse strand, counting down.
TCAAATGAAGCATCATACGCAAGTTATCATACGGTTTTATAGAACAACACTTAAAATGCATAATATACATGATATAAACAAACATTATGTACATTATGCATTATAACAAATTCCAGCAGAAGGCACCAATGGCCTGGTGTTGTTACACGCAGATTAAATCCTTGTTTAAAATTGGACAAAAACATTTAATTAAAATGTTTGCTTAATATGTAGCCACCACTTTATGATAGAAATGCTACAGCCACTTTTCTTTGAACGGTGAACAGTTCACATTTTCTATAAGAAGAATATGTGGATATCAAAACATGCAAATTCAGAGAAAGGGTTTAAACTTTTATTTTGAAATCGTGATAAACAGTTCACATATTTAGAAACATTGATATATTCTCCTATGTTGGGGTAGGTTTATATATGATTTACCTTACAAATCTGATGAAATGAAGCACATTGCATTCCCAGATGAATGTTATAAGCAAACCAAACTCACAGCATATGCAGAGATGGAGTTTGAGACGTTTTCTAAGCATGTTAATGATAACTGTTCACGTGGAGCAGCATTTACTGCAAACGGAGTCGCTCTGAGATGCATGTATTTCAATTCAAAGGCTGCAATTCAATTAAATAAATATATGCCCTGCGTGTTTAATACAAACGCCATTTCCAGAAAAGTTTGGATATTTTGTAAAATGCAATAAAATCCACAATCTGGATTTTATTGCACTATGCTAGAGTATGGTTTTTAAATTGTTGTAATACATTGTGCAGACTTAGAAACCGGTCTAATAATGCGATGGTTTTTTGTCTGTGGAATGCGCCACTTCCGGTATTTTGCCGGTTACTCGACACGGGTAAATTGCAATCGAGGATTCTTTTTTTTAAATCGACTACTCTAATTTAATCTAGGAATTGTGACAGCCCTAAAATATTAACTTTATCTTTACTCACCTCAATGACGCAAACCTGGGGCTCAACATCATCAACATCTACAGGAACTTTAGCTTGACGCATCACCCACTCCTGAATAGCATCAGTTATGTGTGGCACCACTGGAACAAATGATTATACAATAAAACATCTGAAGAACATAGACAAACACAGTATGCTTAAAGCCCATTTAGACGACTGTTCTACACGTTAAGATCTACAGACAGTATGCGACATGCTGTTAATTACCACAGAAAATCATTTTGACAGTTTCTCAGCATGTAAAACTGCACTAACAATGAAAGTCTATGGGACAAGGCATGCCCTTGAATAAAACTTGAAATTGTTTGTTTTGCAAGTACAGCCACAAGACATGTGGGTTTTAGTTACTAAAAAATATGCTAAAACTTTTCAGTTTCTTTATTGTTAAATCACAGAACAGTGTTGACAATACATTTCTGCGCTACTGAATGTTTCTATGTGCGAGCTACTGTCTGAATGTGTGTGGCGATTTAAAACGACGATTAACATACGTGTGCAATAAGCTTTATTAAACGTGCATTCACCCAATCAATTCTGAGCATCCAGATGGTATACATTTATTTGTCATTTTAACTGCTGGAAACAGAGTGAAAAAGTGGAGTTCAAAGATTTCTTATCAGCGACTAGTCGACGTCAAGCTTAAAGCGTCATGTCAGAGCATTAAAGTCGACTAGTCTGTGTAACCCCTATTACACACATTAATATAACACCCCCTTCTCACCCTGTACGGTTTTTCCCAGGTAATCTCCTCTGCGCTCTTTGTTGATGACGGACTGGTAGATTTTTCCTGTGGTCAGGTTGTTGTCTTTGGTAAGCCTGATGTCCAGAAAACGTTCATAGTTCCCCAGATCCAAATCAACCTCTCCCCCATCATCTAAAACAAACACCTCACCTACAAAAAAACAAAACAAATGTTTATATAGACCCATATAAATGATAAAGATGCCTTATAACAGTTACACCTCATGATATTTTTTTTTTTTTTTTTTGAAAAAGGTGTATATTAGGCTGGGCGATAAAACGATAACGATATGTATCGCGATAGACACGTAATCAATATCAATAAAAAATGCGTTCGATAAAACGTTCGATAATTATTTATTTATTTTTTTCGTTGGAAGAAACCAGCGAAGCAAGTTTGATTGCATGAACAAAGGCACTCACTCTCTAGTAACTAGATAAAACAGAAAAAGTCAGCTCGCCTGACTTAAAGTCTGACCGTAGTCAGACCAATGTCGTCTGCAGATTATGCAAGACCGTCGTCAGTTTTTCTGTTATTCGCGTGCTTATGCGCTGTTCTAGCTAGTTTCTCAGCGCATACGTTACATGTGAAGCTCACATGCACTAAAAGCCTGTCTACCAGCGCCTGAATACTAAGTTATCTTTCGAGTCTTATTTTGCTAATACTGTTATACACACAAGGTTTACATAAACTAGTCGGATATGTCTAAAGTGAAAGCAAACTTGAGAAAATTGAGAGAAAATCTGCTTGTCAAATGCGTGTATAATAGACGCGTCGCGCGCAGCTCTTAAAGAGACAGTAGTAATAGTAAACACGCTGCCGCTTGTCCTTAAAGGGATAGTTCACCCAAAAATAAAAATTATCTCATTATTTACGCACTCTAATGTTGTTCCAAACCTGTATTAATTGCCTTCTAATATTTTCTAATATTAATATTTTGAAGAATGTGGGTATCCAAACAGTAGCTGGTCCCCATTGACTTCCATAGGAGGAAAAATATACTATGGAAGTCACTGGGGTACATCAACTGTTTGGTTACCCACATTCTTCCAAATAACTTTTATTTTCAACAGAAGAAAGAAACTTATTCGAGTTTAAAACAACGTGAGAGAGTAAATTATGAAAATTAGAATTTTTAGGAGAACTATCCCTTTAATGTTAATAAAACAACAAAATGTAAAGAGAAAATCACTCACTGCTCTTGACTAATAACTTTATTAATAGCTTTAATAAGTATCAATGTATAATTTATAGAAAATAGAAAGAAATAGATTTATATAATTTATAGAAAGAAATCGTAATATTATATTTTTGCCATATCGCCCACCCCTTTATAAAGCATTTCTTACGTATTCTTTAATTTTGCACCTTAATGTTAAGAGATAATTGTTAAGTGTTCATTGTGATTTTAGACTTTTGAGTTTTCCATGGTCGTGTTGACATTTCTGCCTTTTTAACTGATGGGATTATAATCAGAGGTAGGTTAAATTTAAAATAAAAAATCTTTAAATGTAATATATTTGTCTCCTGGACTGGTCCTTATTTTAAATATGTTATAAAAAAATTCAATAATTATCGATATCGACCGATATGAAACACTTATATCGTGATACAGTTTTCAGCCATATCGCCCAGCCCTAGTATAAGTGGTTGGTTACTGTCCACCCTAAAGTCTCCAGATATCTCTAGATATATCAGGTCCCACAATAAGCGTTTAAATGTACTAATTTCTGTCAATCCAAATGAATCCAATCCGATTTCGGACTCTGTACTGATTAATGTACACTAAATATCGCAATCTGATTCACATATTCATTTACTTGTGCATCTATTCACAAACAACTTCAGCGTATGTGCAGAAATAAAGAAAATTACCAATAAGAATTTAACCCAAGCCTTTATATGAAGGTTTTCAGTTCAATTGAGCCATCTATCCGAACTAACTATTTAGTTCCATGTAAATATAGCTAATGTCTAGGGTATATCTGATCACTTCATAAAGTAGCAATTCACTTTAACAAGCTGCACGATTAGATAAATAACGTCTGTAGTAAGAAAACCTGTCCAAGTCTAATAATTAGGGTTCGGGTTTTGTTCAAATAATAATAGTGGTGCTTGCATTTAACAACAGATTGTTTCTTTAAATTCTTTTATGGCAAGTTTTAATGGTCAATATATGATTTTCATGTACTGTAACATTTAATTGTAAAAGTCTTATAAGTGGAAGGAGCTTTTATGATGAGTTGTGTGAGATTACCGTGCTCATATGGCGAGAAGGTTCCTGCATCTATGTTGATATACGGGTCGATCTTGATGGCTGTGACATGCAGGCCGCAGGACTTGAGAATCGTGCCCACACTGCTGGCTATAATGCCTTTCCCAATGCCGGAGATCACACCGCCCGTCACCAGAATATACTTCATACTGCTAATCATCTGCTGGATAAATGAAAAGAAATGATGGGATATGATTAATATGACAGGAGAGAAAAAAAATAAATTAAAATAACATCCTGTGAACATAAAACCAGCCTGCAGAATTTAAAGTAACATTGATTTTATTGTTTCTTGTTCAAATAAAAATCACAATCATTTAATGAAGATCAATTTCTAAGTGTAATCTTATTTTACAAAGCCAAATTCCATCTCATGATGAGCAAGCACTTCACAGTTATGACACCAACAATATCAATTCCCTGAAGAAACAAACAGGCTTAATTGTGAAACACTTTGACTAGATATCAAATCAGTGATCTATGGTTTCTTCAGAGCATTAATCAAACATTTACAACATTGCAGATACACAAATAAATATATTTCTTAAGCTTTCAGTGCATGAGTCACTGCAACACATACAGCTGATCATTTACAAGATGTTGTGGACATGAGGAAGATTTGGATCCTATTCCTGACAAGCATGTTAATCACACTCTCATTATGGCACTATGGCAACCAGAAGTTTCCGCCACAATGCCATTTTACTTACTATAGTCACTGCTATTGAAATATAAATAATGACCATTTTTAATTATTGTAATACGGTTTCTGAATCTTCTGATGTTGTTGTTTTATTGATTAATTATTTGATGGCAGTGTTCGTACTAATCTGAAGCTAACGCACTTTAAAAACAGCAGTACTGTGGTAGTAACTCTGAATATCAATTATAGGAATTTCGCTTCTCAAATCTCAAATGTATAACTGGTAAAGTTAGGCTATTAAAATTCAGCCATCATTTATCATTAATTCATGATGTAAGTTAGGCATGTACCATGTGCTAACAATAGGACCACGAGCTTGTTACACATCTGTAAAGGCAACAACCCCAAGTGCTATAACTGAATAAAGAACAAGTTCACATCATTGTATTATATAGTGTGTATACTGTGTTGTGTTGCGTTGTCACTAGGTATGATCTAAGGATATGGTCCACATAAATTACTTCGCTTTCCACAGCAAAGCTAAGAAACGAATAACTTACCAAATTATTTGAAGATGCGTTGTTGGGATAACGTTACTTGGTGTAAAATAACTTGACTGGTTTCATGCGACAGATCTTCAACGATCTCTGCAGAACAATAGCCGTTGTTGTAAAGCGATAAAAAAAAAACGTGTTCACAACACACTCGAGCACAGTGCTCACTGCTCATCTACACGTGCTGCTCAATGCTCAACCTCAGTAGAGAAAATCTACGGCAAACCGGAGCGCGTTTCGTAAATGCAGAGTAGAGCTTTGTTAGAAGCCCGAGTTCTTCTTCTTCTTCTTCTTCCTTGGGTTTTTAAGGCAGTTGGTATCCAATATGTTACATTACTGCCATCTGCTGACTATTATCATGTCACTTAGAAGCCCGAGTTGCGAAATCATGATGAATATTAATTCATTTACGCACTTTGACGTTTAAAGAATAGGCGTAACTGATTGGCTGGAAAGGCAGAGGAGCCAATGTTTCCATGCAAAGTTGCACATTTAACTTATGCACAAAATTGTAGACTAGAATAAAGCATTTGCGAATAAAGCACCGCTTTATGTTCAAAGGAATAATAAAAATAACTAGAATGTACATTTCCTGAAGAAAATGTGAGTGGTGCTTGCAAAACTCGGCACTCTGTACTAGGGTGTTGTACATAATTGCATACGAGTCAACATCCATGCCTCTACAATGTTGTGGCCGCCCCCCCACCACCCCTTTTCCCCACCCCTCTAGGGGTCAGCCAGCTGTTTTTTTCGTTGTTTTTGGTTTCCATTTTATATATACAGAATCTGAATTAAATGTGTTTGATTTAAGCCTACATTTCAACATTTTGTGTCATAAAATTTCTTGTTTTTAAGCCTTTCGCACGTACGGTCACACCGTTGTGATCAGTCTAGGCTGGTCCCTGGAGCGTTTCACACCGGTGTGATCAGAACGGTCAGTGCGCGCGGCGCCATCACATGATCAACTGCTAAATTCAAATGTTGAATTTAGCCAGAGACAGGCGCGCTCAGAGCTGTCATATCACAACTTTTCTGTGTTTTCAACCACATACTGTTTATTTTAGGTTTCAGACATATAAATTCACATAAGTAGGCTACTAAAAAAACAATACATTTAGAATTTGTAAAATACACACTGATGTCTATGCATAGACATCAGTGTGTATTTTACAAATTCTAAATGTATTGTTTGGTTTTTTTTACTCTCATTTACTATATTACCTCCGAAAACAATACTTAGAATTTGTAAAATACACACTGATGTCTATGCATAGACATCAGTGTGTATTTTACAAATTCTAAGTATTGTTTTCGGAGGTAATAATAATCCTTTCCATTATAATTCGACACGTTTTATTCATATCAGATACACATTGTGTAAGTAACTTTAATGTTTACTCTATTCTTCTCCCAGTTCACCAGCCACTTACGTATTTCGGGAGAAGTGGATGAAAGTGAAATTTACACGTGTTGTAAATCCAACAGATCCGATTCTCTGAACTGCGTCTGCGGCACAAATTAACACGGCGGCGCCCATCGCGCATACAGCTCAACTAACGCGATCGTTATAAAGGTTTTTAAACAACAATACACTTCCACTTGCATATATTTGACAATCGGAATATCAGATATGTCATGCCATAGCTAACACATTTGTGAATATTCTGAATAAAAAAGGAAAAATGACATAAAAGCAGATCATCATTCATTCAGCGCTGTTGCCAGTCTGTTTGCCAGTCTGAGTTAGAAAATGGCAACTCTGTGTTTCTACAATGTTCTGGTGCTGATATTTTGTTTATTAATGTTGTTTAATGGTTACTAGGGTCCTGTAACTGGTTGCTAGGCATGGCTATGAAGCTGTTATGTCACTACTTATTGAATACATAATAGACTGAATCAAAAGAGCCCAACCCCAAGTCTCTATGACCTTCTAATCCAAAGATATGATCTTACAAATTTTGTGCCAATGTTACGTATATGGGACATTTTTTGGCTGATTTATCGCCCGCTGGACGAACATCGTACACCCGATTGCTTAGAAAAGTCATAGAACACTTCTCCTCAATGAGCCGGTCGATTTTACACCTCATTCATGGGGCTACGAGACGGTACGGGAGGAGTAGCGTGCCAGAGTTTAAGTATGAGCAATAACTATAGTGATGCCTTACCTTTGGCAAGCACTAAAATGGAAGTTGCTGCAATCGGAGAAGATATGTGGCTCTTTTTGCCTATAGGGAGGTCATTCCCAGCCAACAATTTTGGGTTTCTAAAACATTATTTTTTAATGTTGTTTAATGTTTGTTTTTGTTTTTTTTGGTTGTCCATGAAAGTTTTCTGAACGGAAATAGAACATTAGTTTTTGGTTTGTAGAACGTTATTCCAATGTTATTTTAATATGTAAGATTTACTATATTTCTCCAGCAGCAAATAACAAGGACTTTAACACAATATATGTTTTTTAAATAAAATATGACATTTATTCACAGACAGTTTTAAAACGAATAAACAATTATTTGACTTAAAGTAGATTTCAGTAAATGTATTTCTTATTACTGAATTGTACAGATTAGCAGGACAGGCTTTTTTTGGTCCATAAACAAAAAAGTGCGTGCAGATCAGAGGCGCAAAGTAGGCTAAATGAAGACAGAAGCATGAATGTATGATTTATGTGCTTTTAACACTGTGCTTGACACTGGCCTAATATTTTTTATATAAATAAATACCTTCATTATGACGCATTTTGATTGATCTAGTTTCTACATTTTCTTAAAACATTTGCAATATTTTTTAACTGTTACATCTCCCAGCTGGAGTGCCCATGATATCCACCAGAGGGCACTCCTCCTGACTCCCTTGCTTTCCCATCATGAACTTCAATTCCCATAACCAAATGTCTTGACTCATTATGTTTTACTTCCACCTGTGTCTCATTATCTTGTTAATGCCTGCCTTAAAGGCACAATGTGTAGTTTTTTAGGTATTTTATTATCTAAAATCAATATTTTTATTCATAAATATGTCCTCAATGGTGTACAAATACCTCTTCTAATTATCTGACTTAAACTCGTAAACAAAGAATTTATTATTTTTATATACATGGGACGGGTAGGTCCACGGAGGTTTCCATGTAGTTCCGCCATCTTGAAAAACAATAATAGCAGAGAGGGACAAAAAGTACTAGGCCAATGCGTTTCCACAACGCGTTTTCATTCAGAGCCAGCTAATGGTTAGATTTTTTTAGCTTGACTGAAGCAGAGCAGTGAGAGGCGCTTGTCACTGCCCCGGCAAGTTTAAAAGGCTGCACTATAATGGAGGACCATACATATGCAGAGTCACAGGATAAGGAGTCCTCGTCGTCGAAAAAGTCCAAAATAGACCGTAAAAGGAAACGTGACCGGAGATTACAAAAAAACAAGGGTTAATGTCGGGATAGCTAATGCAGGAGAAAGCTTTCAAAAGAGACGCTGAAGTTTCCTGCTTTCTTCTCGACAGGTAAGTCAATGTTACGGTCTTAATTACAAGCTTTTTTTCATTGCTTGGTTGTGTACTTTATTATATAGACAGTCGAACATTTATAGTTAAAAGTTAAACAGGCTCTTTGATGAATAGCAGCTACTGAGTAAAGTAGAGAAGGCCCTAAAAACAAGGTTGTAAGTGGTGTTTGTTCAAAACTGTAACATTCGTTTGTTTGTTGTGTCAAGTTGCAGTTTGTTTGAAATAACAAACCAGTTCACCCGAAGGAAAACTCAATGAAGTGCTATTATAAGACATCCTGTCATAGCTTTTTGGTACATAATGGCTACCGTAGATGCAACACGCATTTGAAAAAGCGAGGCGCTGGAGAGCACAATTTGTTTGAATGCAAAATACAATTTCACCGCTAGATGGGAGAAAATCCTACACAATGTCCCTTTAAGCCCTGTTTTTTTCACTCATTCTTTGCGCAGTCTTGTATTTTATGTTACACTGCCTTTCTGAGCATTGTGTTTTCCTGTGTGTAGGTCTTTTTGATTTTCTGCCAGGTTGCTCATTTGGATTGTTTGCCCATGTGTTTGACCTTTTGCCTGTTTTGCCTGGATCAATACAGTTCTATCTAATCTAGTCCGTCCCATCACTAAAAATAACCTAAAAATGTCTTTAAAGATGCCTTTTGTTATTTTTAGGTCATTTAAAAAAAACTAAAAAACACCCTGCAACATTCTTGGAAACTTTATTGCAAAATAAAAACAAAAACCACTAGGGAACAGTCTAAGTTATATATATATAAACTCCTTGCAATGTTCTGGAAATGTTATTTTATGGTTGCAAAAAAGTAAAAACCTGAAAAGAATGTTCCAGGATAACCACATGGAAATCAAATACTAATGTTTTAGGGGAATTTTCTGTGTTTGCTGCAATAGCATTATGATGACAGACTTTGACTCAGGCATTTCAGAATGATCAAACCAGCATTTGAGATGCAGTGAAATTGGTCCGCTGGTTATGCAGTTCTCCAATCACATCCACTGTTGAGGCAAAATCATGTTTTGTTTAGTTTTTTCGCACATTGAGGGATTAATTGTTAAATGGGTTCCCACCGTAGTTTATGCACGTCGTCTAATCGGATATATAATTATCCGCCGCTTATAATTATTGAGCGCTTGTTTTTTTTATGCACACTTTAATAATTAATGCACATCTTGCTCCATCAAGCTCTTTTTTATGTGATATCCCAAAATGCACATAAAAATAGGTGGATGGATAGATACCTATAGCTATTACCACTGTTACAAGATTTTCGTTTTCCGAGATTTGTTTTCAACTAGGCTAATTCATTCCAAATTCAGTTTAATCTATAGTTTGAATGTGAATGAATATTGTAAAACTAAAACTGACTAAAAATATTAGTTGTAGTTGTGTTATGTGTTGTATTTGTGTAAACAACATTGATGCAAAATACAGTTAAATCAAACGGGTTAATGTGAAACCACTAGCAGACGTGATCTATAATATGGCCTAATACAAGCCTAAATATGTATGAAGACAGTCTGGCCCTGTCCCAAATGAACCCTAAACACTCGCTGTCTTCCCACAAGTTAGCACTTTCGTGATGTAATGCCTCATTGACTTCTGGGTAGAAAGTCTGCTGTGAAGCGAGCTTCAGCGCAGGCTTGGCAAAAGTGTGCATTAAAGGTGCATATGGATCGCAAAGGAGGAGCACGTGAGCACATTTCTGAAAGTTAAGTTACAAGTGAAACACCTTATGGTCTTTTGGACTTCACAGTCTTTGGCATTTTTCAGACCTGGGACAGTTTTGCGCACTTCCTGCCGTTTGCATGTTCTCTCTAGTGGTCAAGACTGTAAGTGTGGGTATTTGGACATGCCTGAATGAATAAACCATTTTGAACAATCAGTTGAATACATTATTTACTGACTCTCTTATGAAGTTATCAACTTGCTGCCACCTACAGGTGGTATTAGTTTCATAAAAGTAGGCTACAATTTCTTTTCTTTTTAATTATCATTTCATATTTCTGTATTCAAGATGTTAAACATTAATATTATAACCTTTAGGCCTATGCAATTGTAACTTCAGCGTAAATGCCACATATGAAACATTTTAGAGAAAATACAAATAAAATTAACTGCAACCACAAAAAAACGTTTTGGTGCAAAAACAACACAGCACATAAACAATAGAACACGATACCCATGGTGAAAATTCATGCTTTTCTTCAGCTGGAACTGGGGCTTTGTCATGAATAGCTCCAAGTACCAGCCAATTTTGGCACAGAACCTTCTGGCATAGGTTTGAATACTGGTGGAACGTTTTTGCAAAAGAGGGTGGGAAAATATTCCTTAGTCAAGATGTGCCAAACGCTGTAATAAAATCAAAGGGTGCTTTAAGCCTGTTTCAGGTTTGTGCGCACTTATGCTTATTCCAAGTTTATTTAGTAAGTACGTTTTTTTTTCTTTCTCTGAAATGTGTGGTTTTCAGCGGCATTGCATAGGTTGTTTTTATTACATAAAACCTGCCAAAGTTCTGATATTTGTTTCATTTTTTTACATCACAAAAGAAAAAAAGATAAAAAACCCAGCTGTTTTAACAAGGGAGTGTAGATTTTTTATATCCACTGCTCCTGTCACCTCTGCAGTGGAGAGACAGATTTTGTTGATCCAAATTTCATTTGGTAAAATCCCTATGTGTCTGTTTATTCTTAGTGAATGTATTTATTTATTTTATGTATTAATCAAAACATGACATATTTAATAAGGTTAAAATACATTTCCCTGTAATAGTAGTAATAGTAACAATTCCCCTATAAATCAATTTAAGGGGCAAGTATTAGACATAATGGACATGTTAATTTCACTGTTTATGTCATGTTAACGTATTAGACATTGGACATAATGGACATGTTAATTTCACTGTTTATGTCATGTTAACGTTGCTGTACTGTCATTTTGGTCAATTTAATGCATTTTGATCGTTGTTGAATTGCTGATTGCTGAACTTAATTAAACTGCAAAGTAGTGCATCACTGTGTGAAATATGTATCATTGCATTCTATATTTTTAGCATACTATTTCTCTTTTACATATAGGCAGCATACAGTGTCCTGCACAACACCCTTATACTTGGTATCCACAGACACTCTCTCAAACTAAGAGTCTGCAGTTTCTGGTTAAACCAACAGATGTCGACTAAACCTCAAAACTGCATGTTTACCTAAAATTGACCTTTTGATGGCTCAGAATGTTGGACTTGAAGGTAATTTCTATAATTAAATCTTTTATTATCTCAATCTTTTAAAATTATCTTTAGTTTTATCAAGTAATAAGAACTATAGGATTTGATTTAGGGATTAGATCTGTAAATTTAGCCTTTCCCCCCATATTATTGATGATGTAATCCTGTTTTCCACTGTTTATAGGCAGGTGGCAGTGTTCCCCACATTATTACTCAACTACTCTTTATACCACTGACCTTGAAACGTGCTGCCTGCACGTATTCATACTCATCTAAGCTAACTTCACCCCAACTCATAAGGTTTGCCTTGACATCTAAAAACATCTCAATGTAATTTTCGTTTCAATAGCGGGAGCAACTGTTCAGTTTATCGGTACTTGGAGACAAAGGTCCACATTTAAAGTTAAAACCAATCAATAGGCTTTCTGGTTCTTCAAGAAATGGTAAGGGGGAGGTGTTTGAGTCTGATTGGCTGGATTTCAATAGATGGGATAAAAATGGCTCAAAGTAAACCTGAAATGGCATTTCCAACTAATTTTCTTCCATAATGTGAAATATGTAAAAAAATAATAATAATTTGACTTTAACCCACTTTTGCATAAACGCATATATAGATCCCAACACAGCAGTGAGTGAGATCACTAGAGGGCCATGCAGATCATCTTCTGTCATATGTAATGGTGTATAAGTGAACTCAACCTACTATTACAGAGCTAATTTTCTCAGTAGCTCATGCAAAGGACACATTGTCCTCTTTAACACCCATCAGATGGCTCACTTATTTATACAGGCTCCGATCTCCTGCTGCAATGTAGAGAGCTGCTCTAGAGGAGGTGGAAGTCAAATGTAGAGAAATGCCAAGGGGCAGAAAAAGAACAGACAGACTGGGTCTTCTTAACTGTAGATGGAGGAAATGGTCACCTAACACACTCAGATCTGAACAGTCAGAGTAAGAGATAAGATAATTTTAGTTCATCTCTGACAACAAGGCTGATTTAATTAACTCCCCCATCCCCCTGCCCCTTGTGGTTCAAGCCTCTCTACCAACAGCTCTCTCAAGTCATTTCCTCTAATTAAAACTCAACCAGAAGAACCATATTTGGAGAGGTACAGTCAGACAGATCTTACATAATACATCAGTCATGCACATTCTCATAAAACTCCAAAACCCAGTGAGCTGCCTAAATTGACAGCATTTTAAGGCATCATAGGCATGCTCTTGACACGAAGAACAGTAGGTAGCAATGCTGCCTCCTTCTGAGGGGGCTTTTACATGACACCGTTTTCAACTAAACTTTTTATGCATTTTGGCTGTTCATTTACACAACAACAGCATTTTGGAGACCTGAAAATGCAAACTTTTGAAAACAGGTTTCAAAGTTCAAGTTTTTGAAAAACCGTTATTTTCTCTGTGTAAACTACAAAAATGTGAATTTGTGAAAATAGTGACATCATGTGCATACATATTATGTGATCAGAATGCATACGTGCATAGTGTTTTTTGACATCACCTACTACTGGCCTGGCATGCATAATACAGCATTTTTAGTCGTTTTTTTCCAGATGAAAATTCCAGATTTGCATTTTTAACTGACATGTTAAAAAATTATTAATATCACAATGTATCACACTTAGTTAACCCCAAACCAGATTCCTGATTTATTTCACGATGCAGCAAAAATAGTGTGACAGATTATTTTTTTTTGTAAATTTTTTTTTTTTAATGAGCCTATGTTACAAAATAGACCCATTGATGCATATTTTTGCTTTAGCAAGAGGTAGATACAACACCACTGCCTCAGAGGAGATACAGACTTGTGTGTGGCCTAAACACACAAGATGGCGGTTGCCATCACAGGTAACACTGATGACAGTGGAAGGACCTCCAGGACCACAGGACCTGGGACCATTGGACTTTTGCGACATGTTTCACTTGTTGTGTGCCGTTTTGGAATTGTATGTTTAGTCTAAGTTTTCTGTTTCCTGTCTCTGTTTTGTAGTGCTTGTAGTTCATTTGGCTCCCCTCATTACTCCCTAAATGTTTCCAAGTATGTCTTTTGTTAATTACCCCCTGTGTATATAAGCCTTTGTTCTTCATATGTTCTTTGTCAGGTCTTGTCCATGAATGGATGTCTCGTTGGTTTGCTCAGTTTTGTTTCTTGTATTCCTTGGTTTCCCGAGTTTGTTTTTGTATCTTATTTTTACTACAGTAAATTCTGCATTTGGATTCAGCTCAACCTTGTTTCTGAGTTCGCCGTCATAACAATTGCATCATTAACTTAGTAACCTGCAAATATTGGAACCATGTGACCTTTGTGTGCATGGTGCTATTTTGTAGTACACAGCTGATGTCAAGCATTTAATATCTAAATAGTAAATACATTTTACATTTAATAGTAAAATAAAACAAGTAACAACAATTTTGCCTACAAATTCACTGCTGTTATAACTGATATTTTCTGAATTGTGAAACTTTTCTAGTAAAAAATTATTATTTTTTTGGTCAATAACAATGTATAGTGAAAAATATGAGTGAAAATAATTCAGAAAACTTTTTAAGTAAACTTGCCTTTTCCTAAAACACTTGACTTGACTTTTTTTTTTTTTTTTTTTTTTTTTGTGGGAAAGAGTTCCAGGTATTTTGTACCATTAAAATCTGGCATGCGTTTCAAGACAAGTCAGTTTACTTGCCGGTTGTCTTGGTAACATTTCCAAGCAGCTATATTCCAGTAATGCCAGTACAGTTCCTATCTACTTTAATGAGGAAAGACCGAAGGTTAATCAGACAAACGATGGTATCCTTTTTTTTTTTTTTTTTTTGAGGCTAAAATGCAGCATATTTTAATGTAGGCTAACATGGATCTACACTCTGGAGTATTTCATTAGCTCATATACATCATTGCTCTTTGTACATTGTTTGTCTTTAGTACTTTTATTGCTCTCTTGCCTGCACTCCATCGCTGTCATGTATCATTATGTAGAACCGATGACATTTGAACAGGCGTTCTACACTGTGAGCTATCTCCATGTTTTCTGGGCACAGAGTCCTCTCCTCCACCCAGACATCATCTTATTGCATTTGCGCTTTCTCTCTCTCTCACACAGCGATTTAGAGACAGCTGGTGCTTTTCCTGGAGCTTAGATACTGAGAAACATGAATCAGTCACCCTCTCCTCTCCTTTCTCTCGCAGGTTAAATACCCCTATTATGATTCTCTCACTGGTCTTTTAATACATAAATTTGTCGTTCCAAGAGAGAAGTGACTGTGAAGACAAGACCATTGATTTTGTTTCTTTCAATGGAGAATTAAGTTTAGAAATTTCACACATTTGTAATCCCTGTAATTCTTATTTACACATATAAAGCCAATAACACTGACTGTACGAATATACGAAAACAGCTTGCCACAGCACATGATATGTTTTAATAATTGCTGTCACTATGTAGGCCCTCTGTGTCTGTCAGCAGAAACATATAAAAGAAAACCAAATAGTATAGTGTTTTCAAGACTCTAATGTGAAATGTTGTTAAGATCACTTTCAGAATTATTATTATTTTTTATTTAATTTTTTTGCTGATGAATGATAAAATCATTGACAGCCAATCAGAATCCACCCAACTTTAAAGAGCTTGAGCATTTAAAGCAGCAAGCAACATAGCCGAAGTGTGTGCAAACAAAGTTATTGTCCGCTGATGTATGCTAAAATAGTTATGGTTACAGTTATAGCTTTTAACACAGAGCGGGGCTGGCGGCGCAAGTGTAAATGAGCCCTGCTTGCCACAGTCCACAGACATAATCTGCAGTAGCCTATTTGATAAACATTTATTCTGTCATTTCAAAAGTGTTCATACAGAGCAATACAAACATCATGGTTGTTGTAAGTCAGTGAGTGCTAATCTGTGGATCCAGTACCTCCTTTCCCATCATGCTTTTAGGTTGCAGACTTCAGTACAACAACATTTGCTCTGGAGCACCTTCACTGTTAATGTGATAGTACTGTATGTTGACGGGTGCAGAACATAAGCGGATATTGTCTGGAAAATATGGGGATAAGTTTGGGATAAATTAATCTGTAGTTTGTTTGTATTGACTCAAATGGCAAGACACAGCCACTTGTGTGATCTTAACATTGTATCCACCATGAAAGGGCGCCACTGATGTCTTCATGTGAATACATTTTAAAATGTTCACTTTGTGTAGAAAAAAAACTTTATGCGTCTTTAAAATCATCCTTACACTGCCACCAATGTCCCTGTGGTCCATACAGAAGTGTGGTTAGCATATGCCAGAGGTGGAATATCCAGTGATCTTCCAGTGCAGTGCACGCATTAAAGATTAGGAAGGCACTGCCAATGAACTGAAGCCATTTCTATGGGCGCTGCACACATCTGCCAATCAGACGACATGGAATGTTGAGAATGCTGTTTCCTGTGACATACCACTGGCAGGGCAAGAGAAAACAAGGAGATGCTAGAAGAATAGGCTTTATCAGTGGGGAGGCAGCACTTACACACAATACAAACAAAGAGACTGAATGTATCTTAAAGGACACACAAATGACTGTGATAGGGGTGAAGTTCATGTTGTGAGGGATTACCCATACTAGTATGGGCTTGTGTGTCGTGCTCCTCTGCTTCAGTTTCCATGTTTTCAAACAGTCCCTTTACAAAAAAAGTTTATTCAAGTGTGCCATTAGTATACTTCTTACAAACTAAAAATAAGAAAGTATACTTTCAGTCTACTTTTTATGTACTTCTCAGAAATATACTTAAGTGTAATTTAAGTATATACTTGACTTAAAACAGAAAAGTCGAAGTAAATTTGGCTAATACTTAAAAGTATAAATAACCATATTATGCTTGGCTTGTAGTTGTTTACTCATTTGATTGAGTAGCCTGTTAATGTTTTTTTTCCCACATAGTTTTACTTATAAACTTACATTGTCTGAAAATATTGATTTATAAAGAAAACAGATTTGTTGCTAATTTGTAGTCCACTGGTAGCATATATAGGAATTAGATAGATGTATTTATTTTTTCTCAAAGAGGAAATTCTTTTTCAAAGTGATGCATATATAACAATGACACGTAGAACATTCAGACTTAAACAAAATTACAAAAGGATGACAAAAGCATAGCACACCAGTAGCTGATCCTCATGTGCATTGAAAGGATCGTTTGTTTAAAACCCATATGGCTGTAGGGACAAAGCTCTTACTATAACTGGCCTTTCTACACATGGGTATTCTTTACCTATGGCCAGAAGGGAGGGGGGTAAAATGATGTAAGATGTAAGATGATCAGAATCATGTATAATTGTCATCACTTTACTGATCATGAATGACAAAACACAGTAAGATAAACTGGGAGTTGAAACACCAATTATTTTGCTGGCTAACTGTTATCTTTACAAGTTTTCTTCTTAAAAAAACAGATAGCCCCATACATAAGAACAGGTTCAATAATGCTACGATACAGAAGAAGTTCACAGGCACAATTCACTTCAAATCTCCTTTCCTGCCATTGACAGATTTTTTCCATCATTTATGACACAACACTTCCCCGCCATTGACGGAATTTCTCGGCAATCCATGTTTTCACTGATATACAGTTTGGGGCGCTACTACGCATCTTCTGAAAGAGTACAGAATCTCCGGAGCAATACACTGCCGAAGAAGAAGCAGAAAAAATCGATAGAAGCATTGCTTATATTATGTGCATGTGATCTAATGTGATCATCAGACGCCAAACGTTACAGAATGAAATGTCGAACCCATGAAGAGGTAACGACTGTGAAGCTTTGGGGATGATGGATTCGATCTACTCCATGTAGGTCTTGATCATCGCTCTGAATCTGATCCGGATAGTCTTTGACAAAACCCCAATTTTCTCAGATTTTGTTCAAAATTTTGTTGTTTATGAAACTTACCCACATTCAGGTGTTGATAAATGAATGCATGAAGCTAGATTTTTTTTAAAGCATTTTTTTTTTTTTTTATGATTTATTGTATGTTCAGATATTCATATAACAAAATATTCTGGGGGGCATTAAAGTTTTGTGAAAGTTCACCCAAAAATAAAAATTGGCCCACAATTTACTCACTCTGAAGCCATCCTAGGTGTATATAATATTCTTCTTTCAGACGAATACAATTGGAGTTATGTATAAAAAATGCCCTGGCTCTTCCAAGCTTTATAATGGGAGTGAATGGGTATATTTTTTTGGAAGTCCATCAAAGCGCATCCATTCATGATAAAAGTGCTCCACACGGCTCTGGGGAGTTAATAAAGTGCTTCTGAAGTGAAGCGATGCGTTCGTGTAAGAAAAATATCCATATTTAAAAATGTATAGACTAAAATAACAAGCTTCCGGCAGATGGCCATATGCATCGATTTATGACGAAAGACTAACCTTGAACTTGACGCACAACGTAATGACGAACGCGGTTCGACTTGCGTACAGCCGTCTGCCGGAAGCTAGTTATTTTAGTTTATTTTGAAAATGCTTTTTTTAGGGCTTCAGGGCTATAACTAAACAAGTATTTCTAAAAGATTTGATTATTTATGAAATTTGCAAGTTACTATCCAAACTTGACAGCCAATCATTAAAGTGATAGTTCACACAAAAATTGAAATTACCGTATTGTTCCGAATATAAGTACATATAAATGCCAATTTGACTGAAAAATGCCAATTTGTGGTGTTTTTACCCTTTTACAGAACACACTCAAACACTAAAACCTTATTCTTATTCTCCACATTACTCAACGCAATTTCTCACTAGAGCCCATAGTGTTGCAATTCCACATTATATGTGTTATAGTAAGCAATTACTATGAACTTCTGGTAGTACCTACCAGTGTTGTTTTTGGCAGCCCTTTTAGTTTTAGTCTTAGTCTTAGTCTTAGTCTTTTGGACGAAAATGCTTTTTAGTTTTAGTCACATTTTAGTCACTTATAAACTTGATAGTTTTAGTCAAGTTTTAGTCGACGAAAACACAAAAAGGTTTTAGTCAAGTTTTAGTCAATTTTAGTAAAAAAAAAAAAAAAAATCAATTTAGGTTAAAAAGTATTGGAAATAGGCTTAGGTTTGACAGGTTGTACTAGCAAGTATTGCAAATCGAGTGTTGTAACTCAATTCAATTTGAGCTACTACAACATTACACACAGATAAAGTGGTAACAGTGGTCACTGTTTTACTCCAAAAAAGCCAGGAATAAAAAACATTGTTACTTTGGCAATTGTGGCTTTATTATATAATTAGTTAAATAATAATTTATGTTATAATTTATGTTATAATCTAAGTTATATAATAATTATATATTACTTTGTACCAATTAGCCTACTAAACTAATGCTCGGACACACTCGGTCTCTCTCGCGCGCAGACACACTCGGTCTCTCTCGCGCGCAGACACACTCGGTCTCTCTCGCGCGCAGACACACTCGGTCTCTCTCGCGCACTGTCGTTCGCTCAGTTCGTTTCGCTTTTGTCCAGTCCGGTGCCTCATATCGAAGATGTGTGGCGAGTGACTAGCCGCAGCCGCAGGTGTGTTGTTCCCCAGTTTAAATTTAGCCAAGCATTCATATAATGCATCTCAATACCTTGTACTCCAGTTATATCAGATCAAATGCACATGACTATCCCTGCTTAATGTTCTGAACTGCAGCTATGCTAATTCTTTTCCATTTCGTCGCTGTCGGGTGGAAATCTCCTATGTCCAAATTTGGTCAATTTCATATTTTTTCACAAATTGATGCTATTGGTCAGTCTGTTATTTTTACAAATTATTAACCAATCTAAAGTGTTGAAAATAGCGTGAGAGCAAATCTCTTAACTCCATTGGACACTTCAGCTGTCTGAGAAGCCTCGTAACTCCACCTCTTCTTCACTCCGCGGGAGCTTCGCTGCATTTTGTCTGCTCAACAGAAATCCTCGTCGAGCAACACATCCTCTGAGGTAAATTCCCTCAAAACACTGGTTAATCATGATTCAGTTATATGAATTATATAATTTCAAAACAGTTTATATATTATACAACAGTTTTACCTCGATCACTGTAAACCCTAACGCTCAAAATAATTAATTGGTTTGAGTAGGACAAACTTAAATTAAACTAATTAGTTCAGTCAAATTAACTTTTATGAGTATTTAGCACTTTCTTTTTCTTTCAAGTTCACAGAACTGATATATTTTAAGTAAACTGAACTGTTTCATTGTTTTGAGTTTTATGAAATGATTTATTTTAATTTAAACAAACTTAAGTTTAACTGAAACGGCTGGGATGTCTATTTCCCAGCATGCTTTGCCGATGGCACGTGAATGGGAGAGTAAATGCTAAAATTAAGTGTAATATAATGGGGTTTTTTTTGTGCAAGATTAATGTTAAGTGGGAGATTGAGTATTGATTAATGTTTTGTTATGCTAATTTAGAAAATTTCTGTTAATGTAGTTTTAGGATAGTTACCATCATGGTGACAAGTGGTGCATGCGTCTTGATTTGAGACCAAATCAAATCTTTATATTGTTGCCCTCATGCAGCAAGTGCTGTATAACATACTATTGTTAACATGATAACATAGTAGTATGTTAGCAAACTAGCTTGTTAAAACTATAAGTTAATACTAATAAAAGTGTTCACATTGAGATTACATGGTGGTTTTAAGTTAAAGGCAATCGATTGCCTTACATTTTTTTAGTTCTGCTAACTTATTCGGGTTTACAGTGTAATGGTAGTGCTAAGGTGTAATGTATCGTTTCTGAGGATGCTAGATTTTTCTTTCTGCAGGTCTAGCATTGGACGGTAGCTATCTTGTTGATTGAAATCTTCCATGGTTTTGTTTCTGACGAGGATAATGAATTTAAAGCGCAAAAATTGCCTGCCGTTGACTTAGATAGCCACTATGCATTAGTTTTGACGTCATGTTTGGTGAGATAGTTAACGTGATTTTCGTGGGGCATAAAGAAAGAAAATCTCGACCCCCGCTAGTTCTGGCGCTTGTCTGAGGAACAACATAATGATTTAATGCACTATGTCAGGATTGTAGCTTACAATGTCAAGGCATGGCGTCATGTTCAACAAGTAGATGCCTTTGCCGTCATGTTCATCACTTTAAGCAAGCTAGCTGGCTTTTTGCCTCGTTATCACGTAAACATCCCGTATAACTTAGGGTCATTCAACCTTTATTCTTTTTTAGCAACCATGTCTGTGTCAAACACCTCCAAGTCCTGAAGGAAGTCATCCCAAAGGACTTTCACAGCTTTTGCGACAATTTGCTTCACTAGCTTAATATAGGATGCAGCATTAACACAGTAAATATGATGGCAATGTAACACACACAGAGCCTCACAGATACATGCACACAGACAAAGGGTTTTAAAATGTATCTAATATAATAATTGAAATAAATTGAATGTTTTGGATACCACCATTATATTATTGTTTTTATTATTATTTTACTGACTCAAAGTTCAGCTGTTAGGCCTACTTCTAAACTATGCCTCTCTTGGCACTGTGCATGTAAAATACCCCAAGTACCAAGGTTTTTATTTATGGGAGAAAAAAGGGCTGTCTACTGGCGCCGAGTAAGCCTATCTTTGGATAACTCTGTCTGTTTTTTAGTCAATAACGAGTTAAAATAGTTAGGTTAGATACATTTGAGTAGGCCTGTTTTGTTAAAAATCGATAGATGTAATGCTTCGGTGCAGAAGGAAGCCCGTGAGCCACGAAGGTAAGTTTGCGTGCAGATTAGGCTAATTTCTGCCTATTAGACAGCCTAGTCAGCTCATTGTTTTTTCTACTGCATCACTCATAGCTCTTAAACCTTTAAAATAGAGTTTAGGAAGATGTATGTAACCACAGTTGTTAGTTTTGGTTAACTATTGAAGCCTTTTCTCTTGTCAAAAGGCTCAACGATGAACACTGCTGGCAGCAGCGACGTCTGTGTCCGTACCATTCTTATCAATGACAGCGTAACCTTGTATCTCCCTGCTCCCAAGTCATAAATGTCGTATCTCCAACTAAAAATGATTTTGGGGAAATGTTGTGTTAATGTTGGTACACAACAGTATATGATAGCAATATAAGGTATAATACCAACTTTAACGATACAATGTTTAATAACTCAAAAAAGATGCTGTTTTTCTAATTTCCTGAAAAATAATGGTTTCGAGATGCCAGCATTCCGCCCGACAGCGACGATTTGCTTTCTGTTTTTATCTCGGGATGCCCATCCCAATGTAACCAGAGAGTATGTCAGTTCCAGTTTGGATCCAGCCTCTTGCAAAGACTTCAGATGACCCAACACCTGTGAAGAGATTACTCGAGAGGACAATGTTAGCTAACTGCGTGATTTGTACATGTACATTTCTGAAATACATATCTTGGACACAGTCACCTCTGATAAAAGAGCACTCTAAATTGTAATTTAGAAACATGCATTTTCTGTAAAGCTGCTTTGAAACGATGTGTATTGTGAAAGGCCCTATACAAATAAATGTGAATTGAATTGAACATCAAGTATTGTATACTTCAACACATCTCCCCCATTACTCAAACAGAGTACCTTAGTCAAGTATTTACTCAAACAACATCTTTCTCAAATAAGCATATTCAAATGAACTCTTATATATTCAAACAACAGTCTATTTCAAATAGGCATTTCGAAGGAACATAATGAGATCTAGCACACTTTTATCCATTTAACATGACACAGAATAACATTCATCAAACTTTTCAGGATTCAGTGTACATTTGATTTTTTTTTATTTTTTTATTTTTTTTTTATAGGGATCCGTCTACACCCTTTACATATCTTCTTGGTCTGATTTATTTATTTCTCTTCAGACACATTACTCCATCAAATAGTACCGAGTCCACACAGGTGGGCGTCTCTGTCTTAAGCCTCTATTCAGACTCAAAGCAGTGTTCTATATTGTACAGCCTTTTTCAGGTATTTCATCCTGTGCAGAGTTTTCCTCTCTTTCTGGGCATAATGACAGACGTGCTGAATTCCATCTTTTTACCATTACTTAAGATGAAGGCACTGACAACGGATCAGTGAACCCGGCTTCTCCCTTTTTCATGTGAGGGGGGCTTCCTCAGTCTCACCTTATCTCCAACTGCAAGTTTAAGAAAGAGTCTTTGTGTCACATGAGCTCTGACTTAAATTAATTGATCAGGGCTATTCTCATGCAGAAGAACATACCCATTTTCTGCTCTTGACCCTTTCACGCAAGTTTAAAATACTTTAATTGACCCCTCAGAGTGAGTTTTTTCAAGGCGACCGTTATTTTAGATTGTTTCCCCTTATTGTTTCCATGGCAATGTGTCATGCTTGTCACGTGATACAATGCAGCCACAATAACATTGTATGACAGATGCATCACTTTTATTTATATTTAAAATATATTCCCAAACTTGCTTACCATGTCATGAACTATCTGATATTCTGATTCTCAAATACGTGTATGTGTTTTGTCGTTTAAAAACCTTTATAAATGATCTTGATCTTGATCTATAATTTGAGATGGGCGACGCCATGTTTGTTTGCGCCGCAGTTCAGAGTCCTGTCAGTCAGATTTACATTTGTGTGACGTCACTGAACATTCTAAATCACATATGTGGGACCGTACCGCTCAAAAAGTTAAGGGGCCGACCATGAGAATAAAGTTGACTCACCCATTGTAACATGGGATGTTGCTCGATTGCTGTTCCTCATGGTCAGGACTGCATATTTCCAGGGCTTACGAGCCATCTCAGCTGCATGAAGACATTCTTTAGAGCACCCTGTTGAACCGTTCAATGGCCCCGTTAGCCTGAGGTTGATAAACACTTGTCTGTATGTGCTTTTAACAATATCAGCAAAACCAGATGAAGTGAACTGTGGTACACTGTCTGTCTTGATGATGCAGGGGTCATACATTTCAGAACAGTCTCTGTTGTTACTGATGGAGCAAAACCAACTTCTGGCCATTTGCTGAAATAGTCATACAAGCATAGTCAATCGGTGTTATTGAAAACTTAGTCAGTAGCTCCCTTCTCGAAAGGTCCTACTATCAGAAGTGACATGTTGAAATGGGCCTTTTGTGAACTCCACGGGCGGCATTGGAGCTGTGAAAGTTTTAGCCAATTTATCACTGGCATGGCAGGTCACACACGCAGAAAGGATTTTACAAGGTCATCCATTCGTGGCCACCAATACAACTCTCTCAGACGCTGTTTGGTTCGCACCAGCCCCTGATGTCCCTTGTGTGCCAGGTAGATGAGACGTTTCAACAGTGCAATAGGAACAATCAAACGATTCCCTCTGAAAATCAATGGAGATTCAACAACCAGTTCATGTCTAACAGGAAAGTATGGACGTAAGTCACTGGAGACAGACTTTTGCAGTTTAGGCCGAATTGTCTGTCTGACTGTGACAGTTCTGGACAGTCTTCACATTCAGCTTTAAATTCCACAAGTGGCAATGCAGTCAGAAATGGCTGAATTTCTGCGATTTCAGAAATCTAATTCTGTTCAATGTATGCAGTGGTGTCCGCATTCTCTTAAGCGTATCAAATCTATCAACAGTCTCTTTACTCCACTGTAGTGGTGTTTGTGTATGAGCACTGAGCATCTGCCTCAGCGGCTCAACCACAGTAGCGTAGTTCAGAAGAAATTTGTTGAACCATAAAGAGAGTCATAGGAACGAACGTAAAGCTATCGTGTCTGTAGGTCAAGGTGCTTCCGCAATGGCAGTCAGGTGATCTTGGCTGGTATGTTGTCCTTCTTTAGAAATTACATGGAACAAAATGCTTGCTTGGTTGAAAGGCTTTTGTCAAACTTAATCTGCAAGCCAACCTCCTCTAGCCTTTGACGAACAGTGCGTATCATGGGCCTCCTCAGAATGAATGTTGTCCAAGTAATTATTTGCATCTTCCAGCTGCCTTAGGACTGTTTGCAGTCGAGCGTCGAGCCCACATCACTGGTGGTGGAATGAGGGTTAGCTGAGGGGCTGATCGAAAGCTGCGGAGGCGGCGATGAGGAATAGATGATGATGGAAGGAGGTGGGAGAGGGAGGCTGGTTGGGAATTTGGGACTGACAGACAGTTCTGGCCAGACAGATAATACATTATGATGGTCCACTTCCTCTGGACTGGGGATGAGGACGGGGACGGGGACAGGAGACTCAGGCGCGGCCATCATAGTTGAGGGCTCAGAAGCGGCGACCAGCTTGAACGAGAGCTCAGGCTTGGCGGCGGCCATCTTGACCTAGGGCTCGGGAATGGCAGCCATCTTGGGACGAGACAAGGTAAGGGCAACCATTTTGGGATGAGACTTGGGAATGGACTCGGAGATGGGCTTGGTTCAAGACCGGGACACAACGCTCTCCAAAAAAACGAATCAAGGTTTCCCTCCAGTTCAGCCCTGTGGTGTCTAGGAGGTCAATAGGTGGTAGAAGGTTGTTCCAATCTGGAACAGGGTCCTCAGGGTGTTGTTATCGAGGGAGCTGGTAAAACCCTAAAAGGAACATTACTCGTTCATCCATGTGGGTGGTCCGATCTTCTGTCACACTGTGGTTATCTCAGGAACAGACTGAAGACTCTGATTCAGGGGCGGCGTTTGCGTATGGCAGAGTATGGCAGTTGCCATACCCTAGCAGTCAGAGTTCAGATAAAACATCAGCTAATGATTGCTCGTTAAAGATTTTAGTATGGCTTTTACCCCCCTAAATTTCCACCCAGCTCCCCTAAAAATTTGCTATTAACTGTACACTAATTCGTGATTGCCTCATATGTCATTAAAAGTCATATGAACCCGGCTCCTCCCAGTATTATCTCTGCAGCGTCAGCGTCAGAACAAAAGCAGAGGACAACGTGTGTGCATTTATTGATAGATCGTTATGATATACATGCATCTGTGTAGTTCTTTGTTTGTCATATATGCAGTTTACTTAATATGATGCTGTAGCAATTCAACATGGTTTCCCACTGTAAAATCTGAGCTTATTTATTTATTTATGAAATTCTCAATCTTTAATCAAAATAATTATTCTCTTTGTTGATGACGTGTTCACCGGCACAAGGGAGGGACAAACTCTCACTCACTTGAGATCACAGCAATAGCAAACCAAAATGATCCAATTCCCAATCGGAAAAAGACATTTCACTCTGATGTACATCACAATAGGGAAGAAAATGATATTGCAACTTCCATTTCATGCCGACTTTAAGCTTGGCTTATTTTGTCAGTTTTACACAGCAATTTGTTGTATGATAGAAATTGACCTAGCCTGCACTAATTTCATATTAAAACTCGAAACACAGTGATTTATTCAACAAAATGACTGAAACTTCTGTTAAATCTTCTAAATGTGTAATTTTAATGTGAAGCTGAAAAATCACACTTTTCCCATCTCACGCTGTTTTTTCGGTTCATTATGCTAATGATGTGGCATGATTGGTTTTGATCCTTAACAGCTTGATTGAGCTCATCCCTGGTGAATGTATCTCTCCTCCCTCTTTCTTCAACTCTCTCTTTTTTTCTCTTCAAGTCGCTGATTGCAGGTGAAACATGATTAAAGTGAAGACACAGCTGTTCAGAGATGAACTGACAAAACAGGAAACATAATCATCTGTTCTGCTCTCTGGGTGTTACTGTCACTCTTCTCTCATTGCCTGAGCCAAAAGCCTGAGGAAAATCCATTTATTCATGTTTTATTCACTTTTAATTTAGTCTCTCTCTTATCTACCAAATGCTTAATATAATGCCTACAGAGCTCAACGGCTCCCAAAGTAAAAATGTCATGCAAAATCACTGTAAGATAGATTTAAAAATATATATTTAACCAAGTCGCTGTTACAATGAACACAAGAATTGCAGCTAAATTCCCACAGTTGTGAGATTCGTAGGCAAATCGAGACTAGCTATGAAACATTAGCTAACTTTAATTATCTACCATAGCTTGCTACCCACTAAATGGTAGTTAATATAGTACCTGTCACAGTCTTACTGAGTTTTTTTTCAGTTTGCACCGTTTTCCACTGTTAAATTAGTTGTCGTGGTTTTTGATTAGTTCTCATTTAGTTCAGGTGTGTGTATTTAATTAGCCTTGTTTGTATGTGCATGTCTCGTACCTGTGTTGAAAGCCGTTCTCTTTGTTTGGGTTTATCTGCCTTTTGCCTTCATCATCGTGTTCAGGTTCACCATTCAGGGCCGAGGTCACATAAGGAGCACTAGTCCACCCAAATAGATTACTGGTCAACCTGAGCTGCCAGAATAATGCCCTGGAAATAAACATAGTTTCGGATTACGACTGTAACGAGACTCCGCGTCAAAGATGACACTTTAGGGAACGCCTCCAGCGTAATGGTGTCTGAAATGTGTGGAACTAGTCCAATCTCGATTGGTGTTGTGTCATGACGCCACGTGACGGCATACACTGAAACTACAAAGGGGAACTGGCACACAACAGTGTTGGCTTCTGATAGGTCAAAGCAAGTCATTCTCAGGCACTCATGAGGTGTGGCAAAGTGGCGCAGCATCTCGTTCCCTTCTCGGGGAACAAGGTTTTTAGTCGTAACCTGAGACATTCCCTTTCGAGGGAACTCCCGCTACGTCGAAGATGACACTTAACAATACTAATATCCACTGCACCACACTTAATAATGCCTGTCCTTGTGTGAAGCTTGTCAGGCACAGCTCAGGACGAGAAGACTTGAGAACCCGGCAGATCCAAGCTATAATATCTATTGAAGGTGTGTGGGGAGGCCCACCTAGCAGCATCACAGACCTCTTGAAGGGAAATCCCTGATAGCAAGGCTTTAGAGGATGCCACTCCTCTAGTCGAGTGGGCTTTTATCAGGAGAGGCGAGGGCAAACTGTGCGCCTCATACGATGAAGAATACCCTCCACAATCCACCTGCTAATTGTCTACTTAGAGTCAGGGTAAACCTTTTTAGGTGACCCGATACACATAAATAGTTTATCCAACCCGAGGACCTACGTGCATAGGCCTCCAAGGCCCAGACAGGGCATAATAGATGTAGTCTCTGACTGCTTTCTTGATCAGCCAACACATGGTGGAGGATGATAGGTGTAGATTTGAAAATCTTGCTTTCCCTGTTATTGTTGAATCACGGAAGCTACAACAGATATTTTGCCAAGAGATCTTTATTTATTATTTTATACATGTATCCGACATAGGAGAGAAACAAGCATAGAAGAATAAGGTTACATGAGAGGTGGTCTTCATTCCAGATTTCTCTGTTCAGCACACATGTATAACATACTCTGACTCATAAAATACATTATGAAATTATTATGAAAATAAATGAAGAAAAATAATACTAAAATATAACATTAAACAGTAAATTTTTAAGTCAGTCAGTTCCACACCATCATTCCCAGGTTGCGACCCTATTTAAGTGATAGTGAGGAGAAATAGCAGACCAATAAATAGACATAAAGGGCAGAAGAATAGAAACAGAAAGGAAAACAAAAACAAAACAAAGAACAAAGAACCCCAACCCATGTTATGTCCCTGCATACTATGTGTCTTTTAACGTATATTCATTCCATATTTCTCTGTTCAGCACACATGTATTATATTAAAATACATCATGAAATTATTATGAAAATGAATAAAGAAAAATAATACTAAAAAATAACATTAAACAGTACATTTTTAGTCTTCAATAGGCCTGCAGGATAACAGACCATGCCACATTAGATGGCACTTTGGGCACCTAGCCCAGCCTAGGGTGGAGAATGGCCTTTATCCTCCCAGGAGCGAACGTGAGGCAAGAGGGAGCAACAGATAGAGCCTGCAGGTCCCTAACTCTTTTGAGTGATGTAGTAGGAGGCCACTTTAAAAGCAAGAAACTTCTCCGACACCTCGTCAATGAGTTCAAAGGGTGCCAGAGATAACTCCTCAAGAACCACTGCCAGGTCCCAAACAGGCCTCATCCTCCGACAAATCCACTTCTGCTTGGCCGAACTTCCTCCAGATTAATTCCACCATCTCAGGGTGAAGTCTCTATTCCCTGGGCCTCCGACACTGCCTCGACAGGATGTCTGCTCCAAAATTTTTGTTCCTGGGAATATACATTGCTCTGAGTGAGAGCAACTTGCCCTGGGACCACAGGAGAACCTGATGCACCAGTCTGCACAGAGGGCATGAGAGGGCGTGACCTCAGGCCCACCGAGCTGATTCATGTAGGAGACCACAGATGTATTGTCGGTTTGAACTAGAACATGATGGCCCCTGAGGTCCGGGAGGAAGTGCCTCAGGGTTAGAAATACAGCTATCATATCCAGGCAATTGATGAGCCATGAAAGAGGATGCCCTCTCCACAGACCTCTGGTAAAGCAGCCCTCCATGACAGCTCCCAAGCCCGTGAGGGATGCGTCCGTAGTCACGATTCTCCACTGACATGACGCTCCCAACACAGGGCCCTGGGACAGGAACCACGGTTTCATCCACATAGCTATAAATCGAAGCTCATCTGCGTGTTACTTTGATCATGTGGACTGGCTTTCCCCTCGGGGAAAACCCCCTGGTCCTGAGCCATCACTGCAGGGGTCTCATGTACAGCAGGCCAAAAGGTATTGCATTGGACGCTGCTGCCAGAAGCCTCAGCACTCCTTGAAAGTGCTTGACAGTGATGGCTTGGCCTAGCCTGATGTTGGTGACTATAGTCAAGGTAGTCTCTATACGAGCAGGAGACAGCTGTGCCCTCACCGTAGTTGAGTTCCACACTACCACCAGGAACATAGTTATCTGCAGGGGGGACAGTGAACTCTTCTTGACATTGAGTCTCAACCGCAAGCACCTTATATAGTGAAGAATGACATCTCTATACCTAACCTCCATCTCTTCCGACTGGGCTAGGATGAGCCAGTCATCAATATAATTGAGTATTCGGATGACCTGAAGCCTCAGTGGAGCTAGAGCAGCATCAATACACTTTGTGAAGGTGCAAGGGGATAATGCTAGGTCGAACAGAAGAACTCGGTATTGGTATGATTTCCCCCCCAAAAGCCTCAGGAACTTCCTGTGTTGAGGAAGGATGGAAATATGGAAAACTCGTCCTTGAGATCAATTGTGACAATCCAGTCCTCAGACCTGCTTTGACTCACGATGATAGGGATATTTAACATCTTGAACCTGAATCTCCGCAAAGGATGATTAAATACCCTAAGATCTATAATGGGATGCAGCCCTCCATTCTTCTAGGGAAGTATGAAGTACCGGCTGTAAAACCCGGCCTCCATCTCCTGAGGATTGAACTTCTAGCTCCATCACGACCCTGTTCGGGGTTGACAATGGTGTAAACCAATCCGCTGAACCTCGGAGGACTATTCTTGAAATTAATTCTGAAACCTTTTTCCATGCCATATCTGCCTTGCCCATCAGCGCAGATGTTGTGCGACAGAGTTTGGTGGGCAGCATCGGAGTCTTGTGGGATGGCGCAGCGTCGGGTGAGAGATATGATGCAAGTGTCTCTTAAACCCACGGCATCACCCCATAGTAGGGCTGAACGATTAATTGCATTTGCGATAATATCGCTATGATAAAACAAGATTTTTTTTAAAAGCAAAGGCTGCGATAATGTCTGGTCACGTGACATGCGAGAGTAAAGCAGTCTGCAGAGGAAGCATAAACTTGGCACGCTACACATATAGGCCTGGCCTACAGGAAAGAACAGTTAATGTTTAATCCACCTAATATTGTGTTGGTCATATACAATAGAGGTGGGAAAAAAGATTATCTCTCCAATGATTCTGGATCGATTCTGAGCTTTTAACCGCAGGTGCACTATGGCGCAACGTGTGTTTTAGAAACACCCATAGGCTATTTTGCTTGCTTCCATTTCCTTACACACACACACACACACACACACACACACACACACACACACACACACACACACACACACACACACACACACACACACACACACACACACACACACCACTCAAACCATAAAATAATATTTCATAAAGTTTGGTAAGGTTGTAATGAATTACAAGGACATTAGACATAGAATATGCACTGTGAGAAATGCGCGCTTTGCTTTGTTACACTTGCAGTGTCCGCTCTTGCCCGCTGCTATTTTCCTTACAAATGCTCCTTACAAAAGCATAATTTATGAATGCAGTGGGCTTGTATATTAAAAATAGGAAATTCACTGACAGAAGGCTGCTTTCAATTTCAAATTCTCACGTGCGCTTTGTGAAGAGCCCTCACACATGCAGCTGTAGGTTACTTGTACTAGCGTCTCAAAATGCTTTTATGACACAAAATTAATGTAAACAGTCAGTTATGTCTTAAAGGATTAAACAGACAGGACAAACCACATCTTATATTTCAAAAGAGATCTGTGCATTTGTGTGAATGCAGATAATTAGATATCCCGCTGTCTATGATATCATCAGCAGTAATCTAACAACATTAAAGATGAGAAAGAGAAAAATCACTCACAGCTCTTGAATGGAAAACATTCAGATATACTCTTAAATACTGAAAGCACTTTGTTTATTGCTTGTAATATATATATATATATATATATATATATATACATATATATATACATATATATATATATATATATATATATATATATATATATATATATATATATATATATATATATATATATTTGTTCCTCTTTATTATTTACTAGCTTTTGTTTTGAAGCTATATTATTATACTTAGCCTACTATAAAAAAAGATTTTAAGTTTTAATAATAAGATTAATAAATAAGTAAAATAAGTAGATCAAGAATCGTTTTGGAATCGGATCATGACTCCCAGAATCAGAATTGGATTAGATCATGAGGTGCCTAGATTCCCACAACTACACAATGATTTATTGCTTATCTTTGTTGAATAATACAGAAGATAAAGTGTTGAAAAAATGATCTCATATTAAATCGCAATTGCAATATTGGTTAAAAAGAAAATTCGCAATTAGATACATTTTCTACATTTGTTCAGCCTTACCCCATAGCCGTTCTCTTTTGAGCCCAGGATGGAGGAATAATTAATTAGCAAATTACAGACCCATTTCAAATTTTCCATTTATGTCTAAATTACTGGAAAAAGTCGTGTCCGCTCAATTAGGCTCTTTTTGTGCTAAATAATAACATAAATGAAAAATTTCAGTCTGGATTTTGCCCACATCACTACACAGACACTGCACTCATTAAAATGACAAATGAATGAACTTCTAGCTTCTGACAAGGCTATATCTCTATACTAGTTTTACTTGATCTTACACTGTAAAAAACAATTCTCAGTAAAATAACGGTAAAATACTAGAAGCAGAGTCGCCAGCAATTTACTGTAATTTTACAGTATTCATACTGTGAAAATATTTTACGGTTTATTACCGTAAACATTAATCTTTTTTTAGATTTATTACATTTAAAATAAATCTTAAAAAAGATAAATTTAAAAAGTAATGAATCTTTAATCCAATTAACAGAAGAACATTATTGTTCTGTGGGCTACACACATCGACTTAAAATACATTATATTGAATGATATATAAAACAAGCAAACACTTTAGAAAGGATATAAATCAAAATAAAGTTTTATTTAAAAGAGCATTCTGAATGAATCAACATTCAGCAAGGATTCTAAACCAAAAATAGATGACCCAGGTAAAAAAAAAAAATGTCACTGTATAGTAACACCCAGTTAACAAGGAGATTAATACTTGTGTTGACTAACAAAACACTTCCTGCATGTCTCAAGTCAACAAAATTTTTCCATAACACTAGCAAAGTTTTTTTTTTTTTTTTTTTACACGTTTCTACTGTTCAGATTCAGTGCAGAATTGTCCATGTTTACATTACAGCTCAACATTATTCCTAAGATGTTACCTTTTGTATAGATGGCAATGAAACTGAATATAACAGATTATTAGATATTCAGCTACAATGCAAATTAACTGTGGTTTGTCTAATTGATTTCAATTAAGTTTTTAGATTTTCATTCTTTTAAACTCCTGAAACATTTTTTAAAAGTTGTATTGCTTTTGTTCTTTTTAGCATACTTTTCATTTATTTTATTTTTTATAACTTTTTATGTCTTAAAAAGGTATTTACAACGGGCAACAGATTAACTTGCAGTTAGCAACAACCATTACCAGTCTTCAAAGTTTATAGATGACCTAAAACTGTCACGGGTGGAACTAATAGTGAAGCGAGGATTCAAGTGCAGGAATGAAGGGTCTTTAATTAATAATAAAAATGAAACAAAATACAAACAAAAACAGGACAGGCATCAAGATACAACAGAACTATGGCAGGAAACAGGAACACGAGGATACATAGATGTGACAAACCAGCACAGGACTGCAAACACAGGGAGAATAAATAGGGAAGCAAACAAAAGAGGGTAATGAGGGAAGGCAGGTGGGGCAAATTAATCAATAACAAGATGGGAGGGGCTAGACAATCTACAGGAGAGCACATGGCACAAGGAAACACACGACAAGCCACGTGCTCACAACAAACAGGACTATAACACAAGCACATGACAAACCAGGAGTGTCAGAGCTCTGTCACCAAACCAAGATATAAACTAGACAGAAGTGACAGAACCCGGAAAAAAACAAGCTAAAAAAAAAACAGGGTGACTGTAAAATGCGTGTAAATATATAATTTAGAATTTTTCTCATTTCAGCGTTGAATAGACAAAAACTGGTGACAGTAAAATGCGTGTATAAGTTATGTTTGAATGATTCACATTTCAGCGCTGAAGAAAATTTTAAAACAACACACTCACTTGGTCAACAGCTTGCTGAGAATTAGTTTCAAGAAGGGAGAAGGGAACGAGACAATGCGTTGATACGACACATTGGGGAACGCCCCCCAGCGTAGCGCCTCTGAAGCATGTTGAATGAGCTCTCACGGCCAAAGGTGAAGGCAAACTGTGCACCTGATAGGCCATAGATATCGCCTGAACAATCCAATTGCTGATGGTTTGTTTGGACGCGGGAAGCCCCTTCTTGGGCGACCTGAAACACACCAGCAACTGGTCTGACTTTCGCCTTGAAGAAGACCTCTCAATATACATTTTTAAAGCTCTGACAGGGCAGAGCAAATTTAGTCTCTCCTCATCCGCCATCACGTGAGCTGGAGGATGAAAAGCCTGCAGAACCGTTGGCCATGCCACATTCGATGGTACTTTAGGCAGATAGCCCGGCCTGGAATGCAAGATACCCTAACGTCGCCTGGAGCAAACTCCAGGCACCCATGATAACGAGAGCGCCTGAAGATATCCTACTCTCCTCAGAGAAGTAAACGCTGCCTGGCCGCAAGCCTTTGGGGTAGACAGTGCAGTTCGTTCGCTGGAAACCGATGCGTCCCGAAGCTCACTTGACGGCGGGAAGCCGACATCGATTTCCTGCTACCTCGATCACTCCGCCACAGGTGGGGCAGCCTGAAGAGATTTGTTAGGAATTGTGATTTCTTTGCGGTTGAGAGTACTGAATCATTGTTGTGTCCATGAAGATGTGAAAAAATAGGCATAAATCTAGCTTACACATTTACCCAAATTATTATACGCCTGTTTAACCGAAGCTAATTTGGGTGGGTTTCTCCTATCCCCATACAATGTCACTTCTCTGTCTTTTACGGCCCTGACGAGAACGTCGGTCTCCTCGGCTGTGAACCGCTCCTGGCGTGCGCCTGGCAAATCTGCCGTTATAATATCAATCCGCCATGGAACAAGCGCCCCTGCTCTTGCTCTAAAGGGAATGTGAGATGTCGCTCTGATTGGTTTATTTCACGTTATACCCAAACCACACCTATGAATAATGAAGCTAATTCAGACCAACCTATTTTAGATTTGCGTCAGGCGTAAGAGTCATTTATCCCGCCGGTATAATAGCAACAGCGCCCAAGACCCGCCCACCAAGTTACTTGCATTCCGCGCTTGATACTTGCGTTTCAGATCGTTAAAATAGGGCCCATTGTATAAAGGCCGCAGACTGTTTTTTCACCTCCTGAAACCTGTCGACAACGGTATTTACGGCATCGCCGAACAGGCCAGAAGGTGAAATCGGGGCATCAAGGAGGAAAGCCCTCTCCTTCTCCTTGATGCCTGACAGATTTAACCATAAATGTCTCTCCGAGACCACCATAGCTGCCATGGAACGGCGATAGCGCGAGGCGTTTCCTTGGTGACTCGGAGAGACAAGTCTGCAGCCTTTCTTAACTCTGCAACATCTTCTGGAGTTGGCCCCTCGCCCTCATCAATCGCTTTAAGAAGGTCGGCCTGGTATGCCTGCAGTACTGCCATAGTGTGCACCCGACCCACAGCCATATAATCCCTGCCCACCAAAGTAGATGTATCGCGGCAGGGTTTGGTGGGCAGCACCAGGGTTTTTAGGGATGACGCAGCGTCGGGGGAAGCTGAATGGCCAATGGCTCTTCCACCCGAGGCATCATCCCATAACTGTTCTCTCTCACCCCCACAATATTGCTGTAATCTAGAACTGGGAGGTTGGAAAAACGAGAGGAATAAGGCTTGTTGCACGATTTACACAACTAGTTATGTAAATCGGGAAAGAACGGCAAACCCTGGTGATGAGGTTGTTCTCTACGCTGCTGGAAGTGCTCATCTAATTTACTTTTTGTCTGTGCTTCCTGCCTTTCACGTGGCCAGCTGATGTTTAACTGGTCCACAGCGCGAGAAACAACCTCCACCAGGTCCTCATATGCGGGGACATGGAGTGGTGTGTCATCTCCATAATTCCCGCTCTCGATGCTGAGCACATCCGCTTCCTCGGAATCAGACAGCTCAAGCATCGGGTTCTCGTGCCTGAGCGTGCCTGTTTTTGGCTCAGCACCAGCCAACAAGCGAAAGCACATTTGAATTTAGCAGTTGATCACGTGATGCACTGACCGTTCTAATCACACCGGTGTGATGTATCGAGGTCAGGGATGCACACACTTCTTGTAACTTTGACTCGCTATTTTCTTTATATGGATATATATATATATATATATATATATATATATATATATATATATATAGTGCTTGTGTGAAATACTTGAGACAGACAACACCAAATAAGACAGACACGTCAACAGAGAGCGCTTGCTGAAGAACAGAATGCTGACGCTTGGCGTCCCTTTGTAAGTTTCAGTGTATGCCGTCACACATTACGTCATGACGCAACACCAATCACGATTGGCCTAGTTTCATTCATGCTTCAGAGGCACTATTCTCCCTCGAAAGGGAACTGGTAAAAATTATTTGTAGGTGCAGACTTCGGATGGAAAATGGCGATGTAAAGCAGATGTCCTTCGAACGGATGTCGGGGAAAAAAGTGCTTTACAAATGACTTTGTGAAAAATTGTAATCACAAGTACCCAACTGAAAATTATTTTGGATGCTCGAAAATTGAACATTAACCTAACTCACACAACAGTAATGCACTTTGACCAAACTTCTAATCGCTCGCATTGTAATAAAATACTGCATTGTACTGTAATTTAACACAGCCCATAATGCATTGCAAACAGTAAAAAAACAGTAAAAGTACTGTTAAAAATGTTCTGTAATTTAACAGCAATTTCTTAATTAGCAAAATAATGCCCAGAATGCAATGTTTTCTACATTACATTACTGTTTTATGGAAAACAGTATTTTACTGTCAGATTTTGGGCGTTTTTTAACAGCAATTTTTTACAGTCAGCGTTTGACACTATAGATCATAAAATACTCTTAGATCGATTACAAAATTACACTGGTATTCAGGGACAGGCATTAAGGTGGTGTAGATCGTATCTATCAGACCGTTACTATTTTGTGTACCTCAATGAGGAAAAATCTAAGACAATGTCAGTAAATTATGGAGTGCCGCAAGGATCTGTGTTAGGCCCTCTGCTATTTTCAATATATATGATCCCACTTGGTAATATTATAAGAAAACATGGAATTAATTTCCACTGTCATACTGATAATAATCAGAAAATTTAGAGAATTCATCTGTTCATGATGAAATATATAACTAAGTTGAAAGAATGTGTTAAAGATACAGTATAAAACATTGGATGACCTGTAATGTTCTTCTATTAAATTCAGCTAAGACTGAGGCATTACTTATTGAACCAAAAACCTGTACACAGAATCTCTTAAAATACAATTTGCATTTGGAAAGTATGTACTGGAACTCCAGCCTCTACAGTTAAAGACATGGGCGTTATATTAGACAGCCACTTTTTTTTCGAAAATCTTATTTAAAATGTTACAAAAACAGCCTTTTTCCACCTCAGAAACATTGCTAAGCTCCAGAATATGCTATCTGTTTCTAATGCAGAAAAATGTGTTCATGCTTTCATGACCTCTAGACTAGATTACTGTAATGCATTACTAGCTGGTTGTCCTGTATCCTCAATAAACAAGCTGCAATTAGTCCAAAATGCAGCTGGTGGAGTTCTTACTAGGTCAAGAAAAGTAATCATATAACACCAATTTTATTATCTCTACACTGGTTACCTATTAAGTTCCGTATCAATTGCAAAGCATTGCTACTGACCAATAAGGCCCTAAATGGTTTAGCCCCTGTGTATTTGACTAATCTTCTATCGCCTTACAATCCATCACGCTCTTTAAGGTCACAAAACTCTGGTCTTTTGATAGTACCTAGAATATCTAAGTCCACTAAAGGAGGGAGAGCGTTTTCACATTTGGCTCCTAAACTCTGGAAGAGCCTCCATAATAATGTTCGGAGCTAAGACTCGCTCTCCAAGTTTAAATCAAGATTAAAGACACATCTCTTTATATAATGCATCTCCTACCATTATTACCCATTGTTATATCTGTTATGATATTGCTTGATGTTCTGAACAGCAGCTACGCTAATTGTTTTCTATTTTGCTTCTGTGTTTTATCTTGGGATGCCCATCCTGAGGTAACTCAAGAGTTTGTCAGCTCCAGTTTGGATCCAGCCTATTATGAAGATTTCAGAAGCACAACACCTATGAAGATATGGTGCCAACTCCTGCGAAGACTTCAGATGACGCAAACTCTGAATCAACATGCACCAATGCTATATTTTCTAAATGTCATAATTATTTGTTAACAAACAAGTATTAAACAAGCAAACTGTGAATTGTATATTTACCTTTCTGAAATACTTAATTTCACTTTCTGAAACACTCTAAATTGTGGACTCATGCACTTTCTGTAAAGCTGCTTTGAAATGATGTGTATTTTGAAAAGCGCTATACAAATAAACGTGAAAGAAAGTAATTATGGACAGTTGGGCTCGATAAACTTGATGAGAACGGCCTTTCCCACAATCTCAACACCTCAGTGTGGAGATCAGGAAAGAAAGTAAAGGCTGTGACCGAGACTGCAGGAAGCGCTCATCGAGTTTACTTTTCTTTTGCGCTTCCTGCTTTTCTGATGGCCATTCAGTGTTTAATTTGGCCACTGCTCTGGTCACAATCTCCAGCAGCTCCTCAAAATCAGGGAAATGAGGTGGTGAGTCTCCTAATTATCTTGCCTCAGTCCTCAGAGCTAGATAGTTCCATCATCAGGTTCTCATCCTGTTCTGAAGAAGCCACAGAGCATGTTTCCGACACCTGAATGGGAACAACCGAGCTGGCTGCTGAGAGCTGAGAAAGGGCAGAAGTCGCCTCAAACTCGTCAGCCAGCTCCATTTGCGATCCCCATGATTGTAAACGCTGTGTCGCCTCGGTAGACGCAGCTCCCGAACCAACTCACAGTTCTAAAGGCAGCACCCTCAAGCGCTACCCGTGAATGCTCAACTCCAAAGCACATTAATAAGAGTGAGTGTGTGTCCCCATCCGTGATCTATTAGAGGGAGATGCACACTGCTTACATTGCCTCTCACTCGCCATGTTCTTATTTTCTTTTTACTTTTCTTTGAGATATATATATGTGTGTGAATGCTTTGCTCGAACAAACAACAATGCTTGCTGAAGAGCAGAAACTAACACTGTTGTGTGCTGGCTCCCCTTTGAAGC
Source organism: Leuciscus leuciscus (assembly GCF_965113295.1). NCBI lineage: Eukaryota > Metazoa > Chordata > Actinopteri > Cypriniformes > Leuciscidae > Leuciscus > Leuciscus leuciscus. The sequence goes on along the minus strand of NC_138736.1, from coordinate 19,238,689 downwards.
TTCCATGTGCGACGTCATGACACAACACCAATTGAGATTGGACTAGTTCCACATGTAATTCAGACGCTATCAAGCTGGAGGTGTTCCCCAAAGTGTCATCTTTGACGCAGTGCGGGTTAGTGCCTTCTGCTAGTTAGTGAAGCATTAAATATCTATCTAAACTGCTAAATAACAGATTGGAGATCAAAATAATAGCAGATTTGTCTCATTTTAAATAAACACTAAAACTGAGATAAATTTTGCTTCAGCCAGAAATGTACTTTTGCTATGGTTAATATATTTTCAGCGATATCTTACAAAGATTTTTGAATTTTGGCAAAAAAAAATTAATAAATGTATATAGTGTTGATATGGCAACTAGTGTGTTGTTATGGTAGCATGTGCGGAAATGTTTAAACCATGTGTGATACAACTAACCCCACAATAGTTTGTGCCCCCCTCACCCCTACATACAGCTCTGAAGTTGTAAAGCGATACTATAAGCTTTTGTATTCTACAATCGTATAATTGCTTAATGATGGGAAAATGTTCAGTGGTTCAAATTTGAACTTATATGCCATGTACCTCTCTCTCATGCTGTTGTCCCATAACGCAGTGACATTAACGGCTGCTCTGGGATATGTAGTTTATGATTGTTACATAAAAAAAGCTCAGTGAACCACACATACTACAGTTATTTACATGTCCATGTACTTTCAATATTGGTTTGATGTTTAATAACTTGGAAAGTGATAGAGATGAAATGTGTGAATGTTTGACTCCTGATTTTATTGAAAGAGACAGGTTAGATCAAGCTCAATGGTGAAAGCTCCCTTGAAACCAATTATTCAACCTGAAAGCACATTCCTCAGTAAATATTGTGACTGCTTTGACATTGCTAAAGAAAGAGATCAGACATCAACAGAAATGTAAAATTTAAGTGCTAAGCAATATCATGACATTGAGTGTTTTAAAATTCCAGAATCTAAACCAGTGTTTGATAAAGCAAGCATAAACATAACTGTTATTAGCTCATAAAAAATAAAAAAAAGTCTCATTGATAAATGTATAATTGCACTGTTTGCAAATAATGTTTGTGCAGAGATAACAAGGGTTTTAGTTGGTACACAGCCACAGCTCTGTTCTTCTTTCTCAGTTTCTTTCTTCTTTTTTTTCCGTGGCATTGTTTAAAAAAGAGGCCAATTTGTGGCTCTGGTTTCTATGGAATGAGTGCTCTTTTGGTAAGGACTCCAGCAGTTGGGAGAGACAGGCGGCTCTGTTGTCATCACTGGCAGAAGCAGCAGCTTGTGGTGGCAGCACCAGAACACGGCCAGACGGGGTCACGACCCCCCTCAAAAATCAAACCTGCAGTCTGCCACATGCAGCGCTTCCCTTTGAAGTGTTTTTAAGGGTAGAGGGAGCTTTGAGCAATGACAGTGGACCTTGATCAACAGCTCATCTATTAAAATCTTTAATCTTTTGCAGTCCTCAAAGTCGGCATGAAACAGAAGTGGCAAATAGACTTCCCTAATGTATATTGAAATATGTAGTGAGATGGCTTTTTGAAAAAGAAAAAAATTTAGGTCAGGACTTGATTTTGTCCACCGGACATTAATTGGATCATTGTGGTTTGCTTTTGCTATATTTCATAAATGACAGGTTGTTCCACTATGGGATTATTGTTTCTTTATTCCAAATAAACAGATTATGATCCACAAATAAATAAATATATTCACAAAAAGCAAATATACACAAATTAGAATGAAATACACAAACATTTGTTAGGAGTTTAACAAAAATGAATTAAATTCACAAATAAATAAAATGATATTTGCCCCAAAAAAACAAAAAACATTCACAAGCACAACTCTGCCTGGCATTCATTTGTGAATCACTTCCTGTGCATTTTGTGGATGACTTACTGTGATTTTTTGGATTCCTACATGCATTTGTGGATTTTCAACATTTTAGCATCAAGATCCACAAATAGGTGCTGACCAATCGTAACATGTTCTTGCTACAACCAGTCACGTTTTGCTTTACACTTGGGGCAGGAACAGATTCATTTTGAACCCCTGAAAGAAACTGCATTTAATGAAGCTGACTTGAGCTGAAGTGCTGTTTGTGTGGTTAAAACACCCCGTTTCCAAAAGATTGTTAAGGCTTCTTCATATTTTCATCAGGATCAAGTTAATCAGGGTAAACTCAGGTTTATACACAAATTGCAATAATTCATTGATCCGAGCTATAACACCTTTTGATGTAAGTGGCGCAGTTCGGCGAGCGGCAAGTAGAACGCATTATAATCAGTGACACTGTCTACACTGGACATGGTGCGACATGGCAAATTGCCGGCAGTAAACAGAAGACCCGTTTCTACTTCTGAAGTAGGCTACTCCACACTTGTGCTACTTACACAAATATAGGACATAATACCATGTATAAAACCAAATATGAGCCCATATGACAATCTGTGATATAACAGTACGAGACTCGACATCACTGTACTGTTTTTTTTGGGATAATACAAATAAAAATCTTGCAATGCTGAAAAATGCATCTTTGCATTTATTTCGGATGCTGTAAGTAATGATCAATGGAGCTGCTCACATCCGTCATTATAACTGCTTGACTAAAGCTTGCGTAAAACTTGCATCTTTATCACGAGTTGAATCCAGTTATTTATTAGTCAGCTTCTTATTGAAGCCTTCTGTTTTATCATTAATAACGTTATGCTTCCATAACGCGTCTGTATCCAAAATAGCGTAATTCTTGTAACAGAATTTTTGTGAAACTCCTAACTTATATTTGTGGATCACATTCTATGTATTTGTTCATTACAATATTGTGAATTTCTTTACATTTATTTGTGGATCATAATTTATTTATTTGGAATAACGATTAACCCCATATTCTGCCCTTGTGCCAGTAGAGTAGAGAAGTCCTTGCAATAGGAAGGGCAAGTTATTTTTATTAAAGATTATGAGGCCACAAAAAAAAAAAAAAAAAAAAAAAAAAAAAAAAAACATATATATATTGCAATATTCCATTACAAAAAAGAATTGTCCATTTTTATTTCTCTTTGTGAAAGACTCTCAGGTCTTGTGTCTCTTCAGGTTGCCACTGACAGAATTTGGCTACATTTTCATTCATCTCTTGAGGGAAACCCAGGAGTGTGGCACTGTGGCAGGCAAATTATGACTGGAAAGGGAACTCCATGTAGGTTCCTCCATCAAACCAGGTTGGAAAATACTGACTGCATCCTTACACAACACTATTTAAACACAAACAAATGTAGTCAAATAAGGGTTGCTTCCACCTGGGCAGCTTCATTATGTAATGTCAGAAACACTCTTGTGTATCTAATTTAATAAAAAAAAAAAAAAAAAATTCACATCAAAATGTTATAACTTGGTTCATAACATTTTGGTTAGTTCGCATGGTTCGACATCCCACACAAAGATAGTTAACGTAAGGTAATGTTACATGGCTCTTCTATATTTGCCTGCAAATCTCATTATTGTAGGGATCTCCACAATTACAGGTGAAATTCATTGCATGATTGTGGTATGTGTAGCATTTTACTGTGAATTTAGTAATTATACAGTTTTATAAATGTGTATTAATAAACTAAAATCAAGCTGACATTATCCAAAACAAAAGTGTATATTGCATAATCTTAAAGGTTGTCTAAACAATTTCACAATATAAATGTTGAGTGCTGTTTTAACTAACAAATACTTTCCCTCAAGCTCCTATGTTATGACAGGACTGTGTGTGTGTGATCCGGCATATGAGGACACGAATGTGTATAATGACATGGGTATTACAACATAAATGTGGTTTATAAACCAAATGGCTTAAAACACATACTAAACAGTGTTTTTTATTGAAATTCAAAAAAATACTAAACGTTTTCTGTGATGGGTAAGATTAGTAGATGGGCAAGGGTAAGGGTAGGGTTAGTGTAGGGGGATATACAGTTTGTACAATATAAAAAACATTATGCCTATGGAGAGTTCCAGTAAACCACATATGCCAGTTTGTGTATGTTTGTGTTATTCTCCATCATCACCTCATTAAGCCTGGAACAGCAGGTAAGTAGTACCTGGCCAATAAGAGCTTTAATCAATCAGCTGCTAATGATGCATGCTGGGACAGGGATAGTGTGAGGTGAGGGATGTAGATATTTTGCATTGGTTAAGTGGGGACTGAAGACTTTGGTGTGCTTTTTGTGTTGAACATCTGAGGGAGAAGTAATCAAAAGAGAAGTCAGTAGAATTGCTTGAGGTGCAGATGGCCCATGTTTTCCAGCGCAGAGAAATATTACGTAAGTGGGTTGAGCCTAGAAGCCTGAGCATGCCAGGTCTTGCTGTTGCATCCTGGGAAAATCTGTGCATATTGGGTATGTGTGTGGGAGTGGAAAGATAGTGTGTGGAACTGTAAATAGCCAAAGTGTTAATAACACTCATATTTAAGACATTTCCATGTCACTGTCTCATGACTACATTACATTTTCAAATTATTCACCTAACCGGCATCTAATACATAAGGTAAAATTAAACTTATCCATGCAACTCAAGTGGTAGGATGTGTGAATTTTTGTGTGAATTTTTTTTTTTTCTGGTAGTTAATGAGTAACAAAATTTCACCAGATAAGGGTTTAACAGAAAAAAAGAATAAGATGGCCAGTATATACCCCAGAGGCACTCCACACTCCACATATATGTATGTGTAAGTAATCTAAGTATGCACATGTTTGTATCTTTAAACTGGAAAACTCCAAAAACTGGATATTTTTGCTCTTACAACATTTTAATTGGCGCTTTAAAGTGCAGCACTATACCAGCAGTTCTTGGTATAGGAATTCGTGCTGGTTTATGCAGATTTTTTTGTGACTGTCCTCGCTGTAGCTTGTAGTGGATTGACATACTGGATTAAATCCAATAATTTGTCAATAATCAAATTAAATCCAATAAAATTCATAAATGCATGTGCAGTTGTGGGATATTATCTCGGCTTTAAAAGTTAAATGCATTGGATGAATAGTATAATGGCGCTTTTCCATTACCAGTACCTAGCTCAACTCGACTCGACTCGACTCGACTCACCTCGTCTCGGCTCGGCTCGCTTTTTGCTCCGTTTTCCATTGCAGATAGTACCTCCACAATAGTACCTGGTTGTCATAGCGACGCCGCAGGAAACTGCCGTGACTTAATCTTCTACGCGACACACACCCGCTACCCACACACACAGGACAATGGAGGAAATCTAGTGTATGATGTTTTTGGATGTTTTTGTTTTTGTTTTTGCTTTTTTTTTATTCAGGATACTCCATCTGGCGCGTGCAATGATGACGCAGTGAATAGTGACGATTCTCTCTGACCAATCAGCAGTCTGCTGTGTTTTCACGTCACATTTTAGTATCGCCTCAGCTCGCTCAGAACCTCGTCGGAATTGATACGAAAAAAAGTACCTGGAAGCAGGTACAGGCACAACTTTTACACAGTGGAAAACCAAACAAAGGCGAGTCTAGTCGAGTCGAGGCGAGCCGAGGCGAGCTGGTACTGTGTAGTGGAGAAGCGCCATAAATTAACCTAATTCTAAAGGCCCTGATATACTGCAAAATTCTTTTTAACTCTTCGCTGAGGGGTAGAAAGAAGTTTGAAATATGTGACAATACTTTTAGCAAATATCCCAATGCTGCAATATGAAAATATGTGCTGCACAGTTTCCTTTCAATAACATTTAATGTATTTGAGTAATAAACATACAACAAAAATGACAGCGGTGAGAAAACAGCAGTTAAGAAAGCATCTGATCAGAGCGAGGTGTTTGCAGGAGCCCTGCAATTCGGCACTCTAGTCCAGTGGTTCTCAACTCTGGTCCTGGCTCTGCACATTTTGCATGTCCCCCTTATCTGATACACTTAGTTGAATTCATGGAGCTCTCTCTTAATGAGCTGATGATCTGAACAGGTGTTTTTAATAAAGAAGACAGGACCGAAGTTGAGAACCACTGTTCTAGATAAGTTTATTTATATACCACTATATAAAATATTTTGCTTTAAAGCAAGCAGCAAAAAAACAGTGTCAGTGTCTCTTTTAGATAGAATTTCAACTTCAATTTCTGCTATAGAGCACCTGTCCAGTGAATTCATGTTTTTACTCACAGACTTCTGATGGACAGAAGAAGAATGAAGAAGAAATGACCCAGTGGAGCACCAGAGACCCCTACATAATATGTATCACCTCGAACCAAAGGTAGTTCGAAGGTGTTTACCAGTCGGAGCAAAATGTTCCGGAATGTTCACTTTGCCAAGCTGTTTCAAACTCCTAAATCAAACACCAAAGCATTCAAAGTTGGTTGTTGTTCTAATTCAAATTAGTCATATGAATCTCTTTACATTTCAATTCACTTTAATTCTATTTTCTTATATTTAAATGCAATTCTGCATCCTGCGTATAGCAACCATTTACGGAGAGTGTTCGATCCCCGCATGCAGCCTGAGACGCTGGGATAGGTGTCAGCATCTCCACGACCCTATAGGGCCTGTTTACAGCTGGTCACTTCATGCGTTTTTTTACTGATCGGATAGCTATCTGATTTATCAAAACAATTCCATTTACACCTGGTCACATAAATGTGTTTTCGCAAAACGGATATAAATCCGATCTCCGATTCCCGGATCAACCGGAATGAGCTGCATTTTATTGATCATCAGCTAATTTCAAAATCAAAGATAGCAAGTTTCTTTTCTTTTAATGAAGATGATTGTGTGTTGAGCGTCTGTGACATACTTTCAGTCTTATTTGCGGAAGTTTGCGCGTTGGCTTGATAAAGAGATACTCCGCTCATCTGTGCCAATGCGTGTTGCAGTTGCATAGTCATATCTGGCTATAACATGACATATAGCCTATAACACACTCTCACACATTTATTTTTAGCATTGTTGGGAGGAGTGAAATGTGGTTTCAACAACCAGATGCATTTACATGTGGCCCAGACCACCTTCTGAAGTGGTTTGAGCGGTCGTTTTTAAATCCGTCTTTAATGCGCTTTGGAGGGCAGACAAAATGCATGAAGTGACCAGGTGTAAACAGGCCTATAGAGGTCAAGTTGGATGGATGGATGGATGGATGGACGGACGGACGGACATCCCAGAATGTTAGACATGGTTGAGTCTGTGCTAACTTGAGATATCCAAAACTGTTCTAGTGATCATTGTTTTTTCTTATAAATAGACTGTATCTACTGTGGTACAGTATAAACACTATAGGGAAATCCCTATCAACTAACACATTTCTACTTTCACATGCTGTCTTTGTATTATTATCGGATATATCCAGGGACAAATTAGTTTTCCGAACGGATAAAATGGGCCTCTGGTTACTTCTGGAATACCAGTCTCTGCTTGTGTAATGCCATTGGGTTGTACAATTTGGGCTACATCAGAGGACATGCTGGGAGAACACTCAGAGTAGGCAATGGCTATGAAGCATCAATAGAGTAATGCAAAATGTTAGTCCCTCATATTCGCGATTTATTTAACCGTCTGATTCATTCTTTTACTTTACTCCATGGCAGCTCTCTACACCCCCTGTTGTTCTATGGTTCTTTTGGCATTGTAATGATGGACCACATCTTAGACTGTGTGTGTGTGTGTGTGTGTGTGTGTGTGTGTGTGTGTGTGTGTGTGTGTGTGTGTGTGTGTGTGTGTGTGTGTGTGTGTGTGTGTAACAATGCTGCTTTGTCTCCTATGGAGTGCTGGAGCTCACAATAGATCTTTTATCCAGTGAGTGTTGTGTTTCCAGACTGCAGGCTGCCTCTTCAAGTCAAAAGTGTGACAGCTTGCAGTGACCTTACACACACACACACACACACACACACACACACACACACACACACACACACACACACACACACACACACACACACAGTTTTACCATTTCTTTCCTTTTTTCACCAGCCATTCATACTCATACTGTTACATCTTGAAACATCTTGATTGCATCACTACTCAAACTAATATGCCCATTCCTCATAATGCCACAGTAGCTTTTAGGATGATTCCAGGTTATATACGAGTTAATCTCTGTGGACGGCATTTGTGGCATGCAGTTGAATGTAACATAAAATTAACCGCACATCCTGATTTTGCAGAGTTTCTGGGTC